>NC_060147.1:315833-631666 GCF_021461385.2 Schistocerca piceifrons
CTTCTTCCTGTGGGGTTTCGTGAAAGACAACGTTTACGTACCACCACTCCCACAGAACCTGGAAGAGGTGAAGAACCGGATCCGTACTGCCGTAACATCAGTGACGAAGGACGTGCTTGCCCGAGTATGGCAGGAATTTGAGTATGGATGTGATGTTATTCGTGTCGCTGATGGAGAACATAGTGAACTTGAGAGGTTCGTGAATATGAGAGTGAAGTTTTACATTCGTATGTCTTAAAGTTTAATAAATATATGCATTCGAAATACGTATATTCTTTTTGAAACACCCTGTATTTCGTCTGAATGGGCTGTAGGAAAAAAGAAAACGCTCTCTAAGTTCTTTTCATTGCATTGTGAGTGATGTTCGAATACCTACATCTACAGCTAAATTTATACTGCGCAAGCCATTTATCGGTGTGTGGCGGAGGGCACTTTACGTGCCACTGTCATTACCTCCCTTTCCTGTTCCACTCGCGAATGGTTAGCGGGAAGAACGACTGCCAGAAAGCCTCCGTGCGCTCTCGAATCTCTCTAATTTTACAAAAAAAATGGTTCAAATGGCTCTGAGCACTATGGGACTTAACGTCTAAGGTCATCAGTCCCCTAGAACTTAGAACTACTTGAACCTAACTAACCTAAGGACATCACACACATCCATACCCGAGGCAGGATTCGAACCTGTGACCGTAGCGGTCACGCGGTTCCGGACTGTAGCGCCTAGAACCGCTCGGCCACCCAGGCCGGCCTCTAATTTTACATTCGCGATCTCCTCGGGAGGTATAAGTAGGGGGAAACAATATATTCGATACCTCATCTAGAAACGCACCCTCTCGAAACCTGGACAGCAAGCTACACCGTGATGCAGAGCGCCTCTCTTGCAGAGCCTGCCACTTGAGTTTGCTAAACATCTCCGTAACGCCATCACGCTTACCAAATAACCGTGTGACGAAACGCGCCGCTCTTCTTTGGATCTTCTCTATCTCCTCTGTCAATCCGACCTGTACGGATCCCATAATGATTAGCAATACTCAGGTATAGGTCGAACGAGTGTCTTGTAAGCCACCTCCTTTGTTGATGGATTACATTTTCTAAGGACTCCCCCAATGAATCTCAACCTGGCACCCGCGTTACCAACAATTAATTTTATACGATCATTCCACTTCAAATCGTTCCGCACGCATACTCCCAGATATTTTACAGAAGTAACTGCTACCTGTGTTTGCTCCGATATCATATAATCACACAATAAAGGATCCTTCTTTCTATGTATTCGCAATACATTACATTTGTCTATGTTAAGGGTCAGTTACCACTCCCTGCACCAAGTGCCTATCCAATGGCGTAGTCGGTAAGACGTATTCAGCTAGAGGGTTAGCTGCTCTCTGTAATAAATAAAAAAAAAACTGAATGAATGGTTCATCAATGAGCGAATGCAACGTACGAAATGAGATTACAAAAAAAGGAAAGAAAGAAAAAAGAAAAGGTAGGCGTACGGAGTGATAATTCTACGGCTCGAGTTCGATTCCCAGTGCTAACCCATGACTCCTTTTACTCATTCTATTTTATTCCTCACAGTGTTTAGGTACCGATTATAAAAATTTAAATATACTTTAACGGTTCAGTTTATAACCTAAAATTATGATATACCATTTAAAATTAGTTACGATTACTGTAACTCGAGAAGGGATATAGTTAAACAAGTATTGCCTTTAAATGATTCATCTTTGACAGTTTTTGATGTCAACTGTTTTCCCAGAAACTGTCATGGTCTCTACAGTACAGACCATAGACCATAGACACCACAAACTGCGCATGACGTCATTTTACTTAGACCACGACCTAAGTCACGTGACTGGTGGCACGAAGCCGAGCATGCTCTATTTATGATATTTTTGTTACAGATCAAACGTTGTGCTGTGTGCTAGATGCAGAAGTGAAAATATTCGCATATGCTCAGGTCAGTCTTGTTTTGTGTCCTACAGATTAGGTAAAGTGACGAAAATCTCAGTTGTGCAAGTGAATTACTTTAAAATACTTGCAGAGGTATATCCATAAGTTGAAAATTACGATGGATGTTGGTCCTTGGATGTAAAACTTGGTGAATCACAAAGATTTTGAGACGACATATCGTTAATATCTAGCTCACTACACCGACATAATCAACGTTTTGTAATATATTACGCTTCGTATCTTGATATCATTTCGGCACCTGTACTGGATTAAGCAAAAGTGCTTATTTTGTGTAAATACCTGACATTATGCATATAAACGGATTTCTTTTCTTACAAGAGCTTATTATGGCATTTCACAAATTTTCTTGTGGAATCGTTAGGAAAATAACTGCATTAGAAATTGTTATTTTGTCTTCCACTCCTGTGGAAGTGGCGAGCTACAGGAATTTACAGTGCAAAAAAAAGAAAAAAGGAAGAAACAAGTATTCACTAAAGAACAGTCATTCTGTCGCTTCTTAAAAGAACTGTCAATACGTTTCAACTTGACCACATGTAAAAACGATAACCAATGCTTCATTGTCAGGAATTACGGAGAAGGTAGGTTAACTGCAATACTAAATGTGTAAGATTGGTACCACAGTTCGTCGAATTGTGTCAAGTCCACTGCACCCGGCGTGTAATAATGACAGAAACTCGGCTTTCTGCGCCGAGTCACGTGACTTAGATCTTAGTTTCGACCGTTAACACGGCAGAGAGAGGTCTGTGTCATAGATGGTCTACGGCACAGACACACATTACTAGACTGGCATCTTTTACTGAAGCCTGACGCTTGGTGAGGTAAAGATGTCGGCGTCAATAATTTTGTCTATGCTATTTACGATTTTTGAAAACTAAATGACGTTATAAGCTTTATGAGGTGGTCCAAACAAGTTCTAGAAGAACATTCAAATGAACAAAGACACTTGTGTTCAGCAACAAATAGCATGTTCTACCTGTAGGTCCACTTCCATAACTAGCATACTATTCGAAGAAAAGCCGAAGTTGATCAGAACCGGTAAAAAATAAATGTCGTGTGGCTAGAGCAGACCGCTCGCCTGGTGCAGGTCTTTCGATGTGACGCCACTGCGGCGACTTGCGCGTCGATGGGGATGAAATGATGATGATAAGGACAACACAACACATAGACTCAGAGCGGAGATAAATCTCCGACCCCGCTGGGAATCGAACCCGGGCTCTTAGGATTGACATTCTGTCGCACTGACCACTTTTTATTTTATTTTTTTTTTTTTATTTCATTTTGTTCGTTTTCGTTCGTTGCATCTGATCGGTGCGGACGTCGTGAGACACCCTTTTCAGTTCGCTGTTGGTCCATTAAATCAGTTTCTTTAGGGCACGCTGAGCTACCGTGCCGCCACCACTCGGCTACCGGGGGCGGACAGAAACGCTTAAAACGCCCCATTAAACTAGCTCTGTTAACACTAGATTCTTCAACCTCTTAAAATATACGTAAATTACTTAAACACTGTCGGTATTTCAGATAACACATAATTAGGCTTGCATACAGTATTATTCAGGCTTATATACGGTGCAAAGGCGAAAATACGTAACAGGAGACACGTTCCTTTCCTTGTATCTTCCGTCTCCCGTATAAAAAATTACACCCAAACGAGTCTCATGTATTGTCCATCATGTCAAATTTCTAAAGGTAACGTAGCTGTATCAGTTTACCCCCATTTCTTACGACTGTTTTAGCAGTACACAAACAGCTGTTTACACATCATGTGCGTTCGCCGCCATGTTGCGACACTACAGTGTGACACAAGCGACCTGTATACTGTACGGCCACGTATGTCTGCGCTCTGCAGTTACGAACGGCATTTCGCCAATTTGCTGCCGTGATTTTTCCCAAAAACGTACTTTGTTGGGAAACGGAAACCGAGCAAGAATTTTCCAAAGGAGAAGTGACTAGTGAAAACATCGTAATTAAAACTCTTGATGAAGGGTCCACCAGTGCTCTTCGCTACACTTACTCGATTTATTAAAAAAAAGCCGCGATAACCGACAAGCCACGAGTGTCTGCGTGTCCCGCAGCAACAGCTGTAGGTCAAGCAACTGCAGGCTGTGCTATTGAAATTATGAGTGCTAATTTCGTAGTAAATGATGATTTAATATTATGCACCCAACTTAATGAACAACTCCTTGATGAAGAGGTATGTGGATTTTCTCATTCTCACTGTGCCCACGTACACCTCTGCTGTAGTCATGATTCATTTGTAGCAGGTCTCTTTCCCAAGCATAGAAAAGTGATCGATTTCGCCGATACTTATCGAAAACGAAAGCTCCAACCACTAAAATCACGATTCCCACTCGTGAAAAAAAAAGAAAACAGAAAAAATTATTTTTTTCAATTTTGGAGGAAAGAAATAGAACAAGGTGGCACAAAAAATCACAATATATATCATTCAGTGACTCGGCAACATGGGAAATATTTCAGGATGCAAGAGGCTGTTGTGGACAAGTGTTGGCAGGAACATTGGAACAATGAGTGAGGACAGTCGCCTTCCAATATTTATCACAAAAATTACAGTTTATTGCTAATGATACTTGGGTGAAAGTTTCCAAACGCAAACGTTCAATAAGACCCTGAAAAAAAACCAACTTCTTCAGCAGAAATGATGTTGCAAGTTTGGAAAAAATGGTGGAAGCGGCAGAGAAGTTTTGTTTACAAACAGATGTATGATTCCAAACTTCACGTTGATTGTCTCGTTAACTCTGACCAGTCTGGATACCAGTATGAAACAGCGTACAACAGGATACTGGATTACAAAGGTGCGCATACCATTTAGGTGAAAAAGGTCAATCATTCCAAAGCCACCCATAGTGCAGTACAGCTCTAACTGCTTCAGGGAAACAGTTGTCTCTGGTATTTTTTATGCACGAAAGAGCCTGGCAATAAATTTGGTCGCCGGGTTTCTGATGCCGTGAAGCAATTAGAAGAAGAATGTAAGAATGACTCTAAGTCAGGGAAACTATCAAAATTACCGCAGACACTTGGCGAAATGCTGTTCACCATAGGTCGTTACAAAATTTTGGAAAACACTTGAAATCACAAAACGCTGAAATTGAATCATTTTCTTTATTATATTGGCTTACAGCATATACAATTCTTAGCTATTACAACTTTCATATATTGGCACACATACACACAGCACAGTAACATTTATTCTTCTTCATTCATAGATGTCTTCAGATTGAGATTCTTGTACTTACATTACAAGGACGCAATAGACGGCTAACCACTTACACTACTGGCCATTAAAATTGCTATACCAAGAAGAAATGCATATGATAAACGGGCATTCATTGGACAAAAATATTATACTCCAACTGACATGTGATTACATTATCAAGCAATTTGGGTGCATAGATCCTGAAAAATCAGTACCCAGAACAACCACCTCTGACCGTAATAAAGGCCTTGATACGCCTGGGCATTGATTCAAACAGAGCTTGGATGGCGTATACAGGTACAGCTACCCGTGCAGCTGCAACACGATATCACAGTTCATCAACGGTAGTGACTGGCGTATTGTGACGAGCCAGTTGCTCGGCCACCATTGACCAGACGTTTTCAGTTGGTGAGAGATCTGGAGAATGTGCTGGCCAGAGCAGCAGTCGAACATTTTCTGTATCCAGAAAGGCCCGTACATGACCTACAACATGCGGTCGTGCATTATCTTGCTGAAATGTAGGGTTTCGCAAGGATCGAATGAAGGGTAGAGCCACGGGCCGTAACACATCTGAAACAGAACGTCCACTGTTCAAAGTGCCAGCAATGCGAACAAGAGTTAACCGAGACGCGTAACCAATGGCACCCCATACCATCACGCTGGGTGATACGCCAGTATGGCGATGACGAATACACGCTTCCAATGTGCGTTCACCGCGATGTCGCCAAACATGGATGCGACCATCATGATGCTGTAAACGAAACCTGAATTCATCCGAAAAAATGATGTTTCACCATTCGTGCACCCAGGTTCATCGTTGAGTACACCATCGCAGGCGCTCCTGTCTGTGATGCAGCGTCAAGGTGAACCGCAGCCCTGGTCTCCTAGCTGATAGTCCGTGCTGCTGCAAACGTCGTCGAACTGTTCGTGCAGATGGTTGTTGTCTTGCAAACGTCCGAATCTGTTGACTCAGGGATCGAGACGTGGCTGCACGATCCGTTACAGCCATGCGGATAAGATGCCTGTCATCTCCACTGCTAGTGATACGAGGCCGTTGGGATCAAGCATGGCATTCCCTATTACCCTCCTGAACCCCCTGATTCCATATTGCGCTAACAGTCATCGGATCTCGACCAATGCGAGCAGTAATGTCGCGATACCACAAAAACCGCAATCGCGATTGGCGACAATCCGACCTTTATCAATGTCGGAAACGTGATGGTACGCATTTCTCCTCCTTACACGAGGCATCACAACAACGTTTCACCAGGCAACGTCGGTCATTTGCTGTTCGTGTATGAGAAATCGATTGGAAACTTTCCTCATGTCAGCACGTTGTAGGTGTCACCACCGGCTCCAACCTTGTGTGAATGCTCTGAAAATCCAATCATTTGCATATCTCAAAATCTTCTTCCTGTCTGTTTAATTTCGCGTCTGTAGTACGTCATCTTCGTGGTGTAGCAATTTTAATGGCCAGTAGTGTAGATGAATCATGTCAAGACAAGCCCTTTTTAACTATATTAATGTTCAAATTACAGTAATTATAATTAGTTGTATAGTGTATATTCACTAAAGAGCCAAAGAAACTGGTACACGTGCGTAATATCGTGTAGGGCCAACGCCAGCAAACAGAAGTGCCGAAAACGACGTGGCATGGACTCAACTAATGTCTGAAATAGTGCTGGAGGGAAAAGACACATTGTGTCCTGCCGGGCTATCCATGAGGGTACTAGAGGGTGAAGATCTCTTCTGAACAGCAATCTGCAAGGCGTCCCAGTTATGCTGAAATGTGTTCATGTCTGGGGAGTTTGGTGGGCAGCGGAAATGTTTAAACTCAGAAGAGTGTTCCTGGAGGCACTCTATAACCATTCTGGGCGTGTGGGGTGTCGCGCTGACCTGCTGGAATTGCCCAAGTCCGTCCGAATGCACAATTGACATGAATGGATGCAGCTTATCAAACAGTATGCTTACGTACGTGTCACCTGTCAGACTCGTATCTAGACGTACCAGGAGTCTCATACCATTCCAATTGCGAGCGCCCCACACCATTAAAGGGCCTCCACCTGCTTGAACAGTCCCCTGCTGACATGCAGGGTCCACGGTTTCACCTGAACACGTCGATCTTCTCAATACAATTTGAAACGAGTCTCGTCCGAGCAGGCAACGTGTTTCCAGTCGTCAACAGTCATATGTCGGTGCTCACGGTGCCAGGCGAGCCGTAAAGCTTTGTGTCGTGCAGTCATCAAGGGTACACGAGTGGGCCTTCGTCTCCGAAAGCTCATAATGATGACGGTTCGTCGAATGGTTCGCACGCTGACACCTGTTGATGGTCCCAGCATTGAAGTCTGCAGCCATTTGTGGAAGGTTTGCACTTCCGTCACGTTGAACGATTCTCTTCAGTAGTCGTGGGGCCCGTTTTTGTAGGGTCCTTTTCCGGTCGCAGTGATGTCAGAGATTTGATGTTTTACCGGATTCCTGATATTCATCGTACACTCGTGAATTGGCCGTGAAGGAAAATGCCCACTTCATCACTGCCTCGGAGATGCTGTGTTGCACCATTCGTGAGCCGACTAAAACACCGCGTTCAAACTCTGTTAAATCTTGATGAGCTGCCATGAAGCTGCTGTAACCGGACCATACACTTGTTGTCTTATACAGGCGTTGCCGACCGCAGCGCCTTATTCTGCTTATTTACATATCCCTGTATTTGAATACGCACGTCTATACCAGTTTCTTTGGCGCTTCAGTGTGTTAATCTTACATATATAAATTGAGCAGTTACACTACTGCGTGAGCAAAAAGTCAGTATAAATTTGAAAACTGAATAAATCACGGAATAATGTAGATACGTACAAATTGACACACGTGCTTGGAATGACATGGAGTTTCATTAGAACCAAAAAAATACAAAAGTTCAAAAAATGTCAGACAGATGGGGCTTCATCTGATCAGAATAGCAATAATTAGCATAACAAAAGACAAAGCAAAGATGATGTTCTTTACAGGAAATGCTCAATATATCCACCATCATTCCTCAACAATAGCTGTAGTCGAGGCGTATTGTTGTGAACAGCACTGTAAAGCATGTCCAGTATTATAGTGAGGCATAGGCTTCGGATGTTGTCTTTCAGGATCCCTAGAGATGTCGGTCGATCACGATACACTTTCGACTTCAGGTAACCCCAAAGCCAACAATCACACGGACTGAGGTCTGGGGACCTGGGAGGCCAAGCATGACGAAAGTGTCGGCTGAGCACACGATCGTCACCAAACGACGCACGCAAGAGATCTTTCACGCGTCTAGCAATATGGGGTGGAGCGTCATCCTGCATAAACCCCATGTCATTCCAAGCATATGTGTCAATTTGTACCTGTCTATCTACATTATTCCGTGATTTATTTAGTTTTCAAATTTATACTAACTTTTTGATCACCCAGAAGTTGATTTTTAAACATTGTGGGAATAAAATACAATGAACAAAAAAAGTTTTATAGCAGCGAGAATCGAACTCTACCTTCCGAATTTGCACTCTGTACGCTTACCGACAGCGCGACCGACTAGTATTCTATCATTGCTCACAAAATTTTCCAGTGCGTTTCTTCTTTTCCTACGGTCCGCTCAGATGAAATAATTTAGGAACTTGAAAGGGTCATACACTTTCTCCTACTCACACAGTTTGATCCAAATCGGTGAGACCCGTTGCTTGTCCTCCTCTTGTGAATGAAAAAACGTAATTTTCTCGTCGTTAACACAAGAGAGCGCTATTGTACTTCGGCCAGGAAACTGGATTAGTTTTAAAAGATCATTACCAAGAGCGTGTGCTGAAATGTAATACCTCCGGATTTTTTTATTCTGTCCTCGATATCGCTCGTGGTGTCACATGTCGTTCACATTTCGCGATCGAATTTCCCGCTTCGATGACGCGAGTTGCAACTCTCTGCCGCTAGAGGGCTGACTTGCAGCGTGCAACATGGCGGCGTGTCGGCACACCCCCACGCCTACCAGACGTCCCGTGAAACACGGGACACTCCCCTTTTCTGACCCAGGTGTCCGGTGTCCCCGAAATTTCTGTTCGGACGAACAAGTGTTCGGTATATAAAAATTTCGCAAATACGTTTTGTGCCATAAATTAATAATACTGGTTTAGATGTAAGTTAAGTATAATTGTTTGAAAATGTTGCGATCTATAATTTTGAAAATATGTCGTAAAATAACCTTATTTTCTATGTTATCGCTTTATTTCTTTTTGTTAGTTTTTTTGTTGATATAACTGTATTCTTCCACACAACACTACGTCGTCAACAATCGACTCCCCCCCCCCCCCCCTCCTATTTCTCGACTGCCTAAACCATGTTAATATTTATTTTCAAACAGCAACAGTGCATGACTCAGCTGAGTAGTAAAACTATCGCTTAGCAAAGGTTTACATTTAACCACGTGTTTTGTTTCTTTATTTGAATATTGGCAATTCCTATTTATTTTCTGTACATTTTTGTGCCGACCTCATCTCAGTGGTGTCTGCTGAGTGTTGAATGCTTTAAGAAGTGCGTGTCTTGTTGTTCAACTTTGTGAATAATCAGTATTGCATCCACTTTCAGTGTTCAGAGATTCTTTCTCTTCCTTACTGTGATACATTCCTATAAACACAAGTGCATGTTTTTACATAAACTCAAGGAAAAGAAACCTTTTCTGGAAAATGCCAAAATAAATTGTGAGGTTTATTGCAGAACTTGCCACACCTGAATTTCCATTGCACATGGTGGAAATTCAAAGTTTTACAGCACTAGAAAACTAAGAACCATAAATTGGGTTCATCACCTGCTGCAACATCATCGAAAATGAGGATCTTCTTCCCCAGTACAATATTAGGTATGTTAACAGAGTATTTTAATATTGGTATCTTATACTTTTGTTATTAACCACTGCAATTTTTTTATTTTATTAATAAATTTTACAAATTCCTTGTATATCAGGCAATGAAGAATGAAAACTGGCTGTGGCAGAAGGAACATTCGCCTGCCACAGTGCGTGTCATAGTTACAGCTATAGTTCCATGGGCTGCACATCGAAAATTAATAAGAAACAGTAAGTTTCAAGTTTGGTTGTACAAGAACGAAAAGAGATTGTATTGTTAATAATATGTTGGCTCTATGGTGTAAAGAGCCTCTTTCTGAAGCCCTTAATGAAGTGAATCTTATTTCTGTGCATATCAGCAGTAATAAATCTACTAAATTGCTTCCTCTGGTTGTCAGATATTTCAAACATCAACATGGGGTACATGTAAAGTCGTTAGATTTCTGTCGTGTCGAAAATGAAATATCAGCTGTCTTATCACAGCGTGTGCAGCATGTTTTGCATGCCCATAATTTAGATTCAAAATTTCTGTCTCTCTCAGCTGGTAATAAGTATAGTATGTTTGATGCGGTTAATATAGCAGGTAAAGAAAATATTTTCAGCAAATCAGAAGTAAGTCTGAAAAAGTCTCTTGTAGGGATTGGTTGCATAGCATATGTAATTCATAACAGCGTAGAGACAGTAGTAGGCAAGTTACCAATCGATGTAGAAAACACGGTGTGTAGATTTTAAAAGTATTTCCATATATACAGTATTAGGGTGGAACGACGAAAGGAATTCTGTGAATTTGTGAACATTGAACATCAGAAAGTACTGATGGTTAGCATTATTTCCTGCACTTGAAAAGGCTGTGACATTGTATCCTGCTTGAAAATGCCCTGCTGCTTTGCATTCATTTTTCAGTAACAAGGAGTCAGAATTAATATATCTTTGAAACGAGCATTCTAGAAAGTGAAAGAGGCAAAATAAATGTGTTGCAGAAGCTTTAAGTTGTTATGAGCCACGGTAAAAAAAAAAAAATCAGAAAAAAACAGGAGGGATAACAATTTTTCGGGTCTGCAAGTTAAACCCATGTTACTGAAATTGTATGAGTGTGAACGACCAGCGCAAGACAGATATTATTCATTTGTAAATATGTTCTACAGTGTAGCATATGGTTATCCCAGTTTCACAGAGTCAGAAATTTCCACATGACACCGACATCCGTTTGTGTAGTTTGAAATGAAAACGAAGAAGGTCAAATGTAGAGGCCATTATTTCAGAAATACAAGAGATAGATAGTATAATCCCTGACTGTTCATACTTGTTCGGTGAGTTTTATACGGCTAAAACAATTATAGTAGAAAAATTACGTAAATGGAACGCTAACAATGTACCAATACAGGATAGATGGGTGGAAATTTTCAAAATATTCAAGGAGAAAAATATCGAAATAACAATCCTTTCTCACCTTATAGAATTTATCCTTTGAAAGTGCGTCAGAGCCCCAGTGTGATGAAAGCTGTGGTGATTCACGTGTACGACTGTGATAGTGTCATCCTAACCCATTACGTTCGACATGGCAGGCCGTCAGTGCACAGTGTTGCTGTTCGTTTCTGGAGAATCGCCGGTGACCAGCTCTGCGAAAGAAGCGGCGACACTTTCTGCGCAACCCACCCATCATTTTGCACGACAATGTGCGGGCGCATACAGCGCAAGCTGTGGCTGCTCTGTTCGGTCGATAGGACTGGGATGTACTGTACCACGCACCGTACTCCCCGGACTCAAGTCCTTGTGACTTTGATTTGATTCCGAAGACGAAGGAACCACTTCGTGGCATTCGCTTCAGAACTGTTCCAGAGATTAGACAGGCAGAAGACCGCTCCATTCCCACCATCAACAGAACAGGCTCAGATAACGCCATACTACGCCTTCCACATCGCTGGCAACGGGTTCTACATAACGGTGGTGACTACTTTTAAGGACAGTAACGGGTGCGAACATGTAACTCTTTTGCATCCGTTGTGAATAAATAGTTGCCACTATTGAAGTTCCAACCCTCCAACTACACTGCTGTAATCCTGACAGTGTATTATTATTGAAACTTCCTGGAAGATTAAAACTGTGTGCCGGACCGAGACTCGAACTCGGGACCTTTGCCTTTCGCGGGCAAGTGCTCTACCAACTGAGCTACCCAAGCACGACACATGCCCCCTCCACACAACGTTACTTCTGCCAGTACCTCGCCGCCTACCTTCCAAACTGTACAGAAGCTTTTCTGCGAGCCTTGCAGAACTAGCACTCCTGAAAGAAAGGATACTGCGGAGACTTGGCTTAGCCACAGCCTGGGGGATCTTTCCAGAATGAGATTTTCACTCTGCTGCAGAGTGAAAATCTCATTCTGTATTATAATTTATCTTGTTAGTCGAAGCGATCATACAACTGGCGGTCTCAAGTCTTCTTGTTCCATCCAGTTCAGATATAATTCGGCGATTTACGCAGTCGTCTGAACCTGGTCGATTTTGAATAGGGATGCAGGGTGTGGCTGAAACAGGGCAGGTGTGGCTAGGGTGGTGTGGGGTGCGGAGCGGCGCCGCGTGCCGCCACCAGGACTGCTGCTTTCTTTCACTTTCATTTACTTTCACATGAACGTAGCTGTCAGTGGCCGCTGAGGCCACGTGTTCGCCTGCCGCCTGCTTACTATCCGTTACGAGTCTAAAGCAGCAGCATCAAAATTCATTCCACCTTTTTCATATTCCATACACACACTTGTATTGTTAATACAACCATACCGTAAAAATTTCAGTTAAATGTCTTTAATGCTTTCCGAGATACAAAGTCATAATAATTTGTCTGGTGCTATGAAGCTGAGTCAGAGATTGTAGTCCATTCGTCTATAGTATCAGTTGAAACTATACCTAAAAAGATATAATTATTTTTCTAGGCTTTTCTTCGTTTTCATTACACAAGCTGCTGACGTAATAGTAACCACTTTCAAACAAATTATTTAATTATGTTCTGTTGTGTGAATGTTCAGCAGAGGGTGTACGGAGGACATACGTAAAGTGTGGTTGTTTTATTTTATTAAACACTGTGTAAAATGTGTGAGTGGGAAAGTTCTTGTGCAATCATAAATCATGTGATGTACGTATAAAAGCAGACAGAAGAAATGTTAAGCGTTGCATCAGTTAGTATTACATTATGGGAATAATTCGTGTTTTACATTATTTCAATCAACTTTGGTTTCGTAAATACAGAACTTCTTTTTTAATTTCCTGCTGGGTGGATTAGCAATTGCCACGGTAAGACATGCGTGCTTGAACTGTTCGAAAGGCTTCCTAAATCGTCAGCCAATACGCATTACGCAGTTGTGTTTCTCTGTCAGTCACCCGGGAACATTCGTACGGTATACATCAATGTTGAACTGCGCTACACAGATTCCTGCCAAGATGAAGGAAATCTTGCTGTTCGTCGGTTCTAGATTCGTAATTGCAAAGCGACTACATTTTTTAAAATTTTTAGTGAAAGTCTGGATTTTTTAAAAATGGTTTTGTGGGTCAGTTATTTGCGTGCGATCTTTCTTAACGTACTTAACAGAACTCTGCGTGGCGTGTTTCGTGATTTCGCTGGCTCTGCTATTTGCTTTGTTTTATTATTACTCGCGTAACAACTAATATACACTCCTGGAAATGGAAAAAAGAACACATTGACACCGGTGTGTCAGACCCACCGTACTTGCTCCGGACACTGCGAGAGGGCTGTACAAGCAATGATCACCCGCACGGCACAGCGGACACACCAGGAACCGCGGTGTTGGCCGTCGAATGGCGCTAGCTGCGCAGCATCTACATCTACATCTACATTGATACTCCGCAAGCCACCCAACGGTGTGTGGCGGAGGGCACTTTACGTGCCACTGTCATTACCTCCCTTTCCTGTTCCAGTCGCGTATGGTTCGCGGGAAAAACGACTGTCTGAAAGCCTCCGTGCGTGCCCTAATCTCTCTAATTTTACATTCGTGCACCGCCGCCGTCAGTGTCAGCCAGTTTGCCGTGGCATACGGAGCTCCATCGCAGTCTTTAACACTGGTAGCATGCCGCGACAGCGTGGACGTGAACCGTATGTGCAGTTGACGGACTTTGAGTGAGGGCGTATAGTGGGCATGCGGGAGGCCGGGTGGACGTACCGCCGAATTGCTCAACACGTGGGGCGTGAGGTCTCCACAGTACATCGATGTTGTCGCCAGTGGTCGGCGGAAGGTGCACGTGCCCGTCGACCTGGGACCGGACCGCAGCGACGCACGGATGCACGCCAAGACCGTAGGATCCTACGCAGTGCCGTAGATGACCGCACCGCCACTTCCCAGCAAATTAGGGACACTGTTGCTCCTGGGGTATTGGCGAGGACCATTCGCAACCGTCTCCATGAAGCTGGGCTACGGTCCCGCACACCGTTAGGCCGTCTTCCGCTCACGCCCCAACATCGTGCAGCCCGCCTCCAGTGGTGTCGCGACAGGCGTGAATGGAGGGACGAATGGAGACGTGTCGTCTTCAGCGATGAGAGTCGCTTCTGCCTTGGTGCCAATGATGGTCGTATGCGTGTTTGGCGCCGTGCAGATGAGCGCCACAATCAGGACTGCATACGACCGAGGCACACAGGGCCAACACCCGGCATCATGGTGTGGGGCCGTACACCACTGGTGATCGTCGAGGGGACACTGAATAGTGCACGGTACATCCAAACCGTCATCGAACCCATCGTTCTACCATTCCTAGACCGGCAAGAGAACTTGCTGTTCCAACAGGACAATGCACGTCCGCATGTATCCCGTGCCACCCAACGTGCTCTAGAAGGTGTAAGTCAACTACCCTGGCCAGCAAGATCTCCGGATCTGTCCCCCATTGAGCATGTTTGGGACTGGATGAAGCGTCGTCTCACGCGGTCTGCACGTCCAGCACGAACGCTGGTCCAACTGAGGCGCCAGGTGGAAATGGCATGGCAAGCCGTTCCACAGGACTACATCCAGCATCTCTACGATCGTCTCCATGGGAGAATAGCAGCCTGCATTGCTGCGAAAGGTGGATATACACTGTACTAGTGCCGACATTGTGCATGCTCTGTTGCCTGTGTCTATGTGCCTGTGGTTCTGTCAGTGTGATCATGTGATGTATCTGACCCCAGGAATGTGTCAATAAAGTTTCCCCTTCCTGGGACAATGGATTCACGGTGTTCTTATTTCAATTTCCAGGAGTGTATGAGATAAAATATGTTGCTACGAAAAGAGCCCCGAAATACCTTTTAGTGATGCTATGCTGTGGCTTTCTTTGGATCATTAATTTTCAACAAAACAAAATATATTATGTTCTTAGTATTCTGGATCTGGCTTTCTATTAAAGGAACATTTTTTCGTTACTGTAGCTCGCGATAAAGTTCAACATATCTTCCTTACTTTACAGTTATTGAAAAGGTTAATGAAAATTATTTCGTTATCAATACTGATGTTACAGTACGCAATGATTGTTCAACATCAAAATTCTGCAGTGGATTTTTGTTAGCAGTAAAACACCAATAAGTACCACAACTAACAAGAGAACATGAGACTTATCATAGAAAAAGATGTTTTTACTATAAGGTTTGCCAGACCAGAACTACGCACAGCAAGATTTCATTTATGTTGTGAATGTAAATTATCTTTTTGCACTGTTAATAACATATCATCAGCAGCCCGCGTCAACCTGTAAAACACATCATAAAATCTGCTGCTCTGCTCTGCAATTCCGAAAGCTGAAAGAAATAATTTTAGTTCGCTATTACCTGCCCCCTTCTTTGCTGTATGATTGATTTCATTTAACGCAGTTTGAATGCGCCGCGGCAGCGGCTCGTTCGTTCGTAGCGCAGCTCTGCACCACGAATAATATTTAAATAACAGAAAATGTCTTAAAGGGATGGGATAAAATGCCAGGCAAGCTTATTACAAATCAAAATGCAAGTTTTCACTAAGTAACTCTATTCAAAACATTTAAACAGATTAAGTTATTACACACCTTTCCATATCAATGTCTAATGGCGTCCCTCTCACAATCTTGACAAACGAATGTTACGCAAGCGTACAATATAACGTCACAGGCTTATCTTACTCACGTAACTACAAGAAGACGACAGAGAAATTAATGTTCGATCTTTACTATTTATAGTAGTCACATAATCTCATCTTTGTTTGATATTTAATAAGTATCGTCTGTGGTGGTTTCAGTACTCGCCGACACAGATATTATTTAAAAAAATCAGTACATAATTGTATACAAGAACAAAACATGACATATAATGCTTTCTCTTTATTAAATAAAGTTCACACAATTGTTGTCCACGCAATTACAATCATCCAGTTCAATTATTCTTTTTTCCTTTTCTTTTTTACCACATATAATATGTCTTTTGCTAAGAGATATTACAGTGAACATCTCGCGACATTATGGCGAGCACTTCTTTGGAAGAAGCTAACTGAACAACTTGATGCAGTAAATTGCGAATTGCAGTGGGTTAGTGACTATGAAAGTCACCCAGGTCCGACTGGTGAACTTCAGGCTGCTTTCGTGAGGAGAACTTATAGCGAAAACAGCCATTAACTTGCATCAATATTAGCTTGGCAGTAAATCCCACTCGATAGCCATTTACAACATGTTTCGGAGGCAGTAAGGCCTCATTAGTTAAACTGGTAAACATCTTCAAGCTGGTTCTTTAGAATCCCGAACGCCCTTTATTTTTTACGAACTTTCAGATCCTACCACCAAGCTCGAATTATGCGGCCTTTGCTCGGTAGGAAAATCTTAAAAATGGCTGCGATTCAGCAACTGTATAAATTTGAAGAGGTTGAAAAACTCAGCCAACCAGTTGCAAATCAAAGGTTTAGCGCCCTTTGCTCGCAGTTGTTTCTCATCGCTTGAGTCTGTACCTTTGAACAGTTGGCTTTGGTGAATACTTAGGTCATGGAAATATTTTATTCTTTGGACTGCTATTACGATATTATATAGAGAATGGCCTTTACCAGTGGGCGAATACGTGTGTGCATTTATTCTGACTCACGCCGTGTGTAATCTGGCTGCCGTTTTAATCCATAGCATGCGATGTTTTTGGTTTTTATATAAATTTTATATATTGTAACATTAGTAATTTTCGACTCACAAACATTAAGGTACGCTCAATAGTAAATGCATGATGGCCTAAAGTTATCGAACAATTGTAAAGGAAAAGAAATGAACCATCGCATAGCAGCGACAGAGTCTATCTATTATTCTTTATCTTTGCCGTTCTTGCGCGGTGCCTGTAAATCTCTATGTACATATATCGATTAATGGTATAAAAAAGAATTCTGTTGTTTCAAGACAAATGAGGCTTTTGGCGCCTCACCTTTTACTGTTTGTATTCTATAAAAGGCGGACGTGGACTTGCTGCTTTCCGCAACTATATTTTATATTTTATGTGAAAATATTGAGTGAATATGCTAACTGTTATTTTTTTTTTTAATCAGAAAACATGTAGTTTTTTGTAACTGATTACGAACAGACAGCATCAAGAGGACATTTTGACTGTTATGTATACAGTATGAAACATCCCCTTTGAACAATTATACAAGACTATGCTTGAACTGACACACAATATTTTTAGCGCAACGCAATCTGACTTTCAGAAATCCCTACAAAAGAATGGCCCTGACTAACATTAACCTATACCTTTCACAAATCACTTACCTCACCAAAAATCTTCGTTACTCAAACTACAGCAATACAGCGAGCGCCACTATTGCCAGCTAAATAAAAGGTTCAAACTACTGAAGGCACTAACTACTGATAGGCATAGTTAGCAAATGAAAGATTTTAATAGAGAACAAACAATGTATTTACCTTAATAATCATAACATATATAGCAGTTCATGCCATCCACCCTTACAAATTTCAAATCTCCGCCATTTCTCTCCCCACATCCGCCACTGCTAGCGGCTCACCTCCAACTGCGCAACGCTACGCGCTGTTAACAGCCAACTGCCCAACACTACAATGGCAGACAACAATGCCAACTAGCCACAGACGGCACACAGCACAGCCAGTGATTTTCATACAGAGCGCTACGTAACGTTGCCAATAAGAAAACATAAACAGCCTACTTACATAGCCCCCATGCTCCCCGCAAAAAATTTTACAAATTGTTTTGGGCAGTGGCCAATAATGATTTGATAAAATTTTTCATAATTACAATAACAAATGCACACACTTATTGATACAATGTTGGTCAAAAGCTAAATTTTCTCACAGTCCATAAAGACAGTCCAGATTGTTCATCACAGTAAAATAGCAGTGTTTTTCTCAAAGTCTGAGCAGTAGAAGAAAATGCACACGGAAGTAGTGCAGTCTTGAAGAAGTAGTGTTGTCCTTCCAACAGAAAGACAATGCTGAATATTGACATGCTGACAGGTATTGGGCCACAACAGAGCAAACCCACAGCAGAGTCATTCTAAGTTTTGAAGAATACTGGTAGATAGGTCATCACAGAGCAGACCCACTGTAGTCCTGGTAGAGATTATGGTATTGGTAAGCCACCAGAGGTGCAGACCCACTGTAGTCCTTGTAGAAATAATGGTACTGGTGAGTCATCAAAGGTGTAGACCCACTGTAGTCCTTGTAGAAATAATGGTATTGGTGGGTCATCAAAGATGCAGACCCACTGTAGTCCTTGCAGAGATGGCCAGCAGCCATCTGTTGTGATTGTGCAGGTGCACAATCACCATTGAAGAGTTTTGCAGATAATATAGCAAGTCCATAACCACCACTTGTGCACTCCCAAAGTTTTTGGAATTGTCCTTAGAACCAGCAATGCTGTTATCCACTCCCTTGCTGAATTATTAACACACGTGCAAACACTAACAGTCCCTACTTCTCACATATTGTCCATATAGTATGACCAACAGAAACGTGTGCAGTGAAATGGAACTTACAGCTTAATTAATTTGATGAACTGCTGTCAATTACAATTTTATAACATAAGAATACAATAACAAAGGTACAAAATACATCATTAAAACATAATAATACAGATAACATTTGTAGTAATACAGGCTTTACAAAAGAATAGAAATAAACATGTACATCAGTGTTACAGGAATTATGACATAACTAAATACACTCCTGGAAATGGAAAAAAGAACACATTGACACCGGTGTGTCAGACCCACCATACTTGCTCCGGACACTGCGAGAGGGCTGTACAAGCAATGATCACACGCACGGCACAGCGGACACACCAGGAACCGCGGTGTTGGCCGTCGAATGGCGCTAGCTGCGCAGCATTTGTGCACCGCTGCCGTCAGTGTCAGCCAGTTTGCCGTGGCATACGGAGCTCCATCGCAGTCTTTAACACTGGTAGCATGCCGCGACAGCGTGGACGTGAACCGTATGTGCAGTTGACGGACTTTGAGCGAGGGCGTATAGTGGGCATGCGGGAGGCCGGGTGGACGTACCGCCGAATTGCTCAACACGTGGGGCGTGAGGTCTCCACAGTACATCGATGTTGTCGCCAGTGGTCGGCGGAAGGTGAACGTGCCCGTCGACCTGGGACCGGACCGCAGTGACGCACGGATGCACGCCAAGACCGTAGGATCCTACGCAGTGCCGTAGGGGACCGCACCGCCACTTCCCAGCAAATTAGGGACACTGTTGCTCCTGGGGTATCGACGAGGACCATTCGCAACCGTCTCCATGAAGCTGGGCTACAGTCCCGCACACCGTTAGGCCGTCTTCCGCTCACACCCCAACATCGTGCAGCCCGCCTCCAGTGGTGTCGCGACAGGCGTGAATGGAGGGACGAATGGAGACGTGTCGTCTTCAGCGATTAGAGTCGCTTCTGCCTTGGTGCCAATGATGGTCGTATGCGTGTTTGGCGCCGTGCAGGTGAGCGCCACAATCAGGACTGCATACGACCGAGGCACACAGGGCCAACACCCGGCATCATGGTGTGGGGAGCGATCTCCTACACTGGCCGTACACCACTGGTGATCGTCGAGGGGACACTGAATAGTGCACGGTACATCCAAACCGTCATCGAACCCATCGTTCTACCATTCCTAGACCGGCAAGGGAACTTGCTGTTCCAACAGGACAATGCACGTCCGCATGTATCCCGTGCCACCCAACGTGCTCTAGAAGGTGTAAGTCAACTACCCTGGCCAGCAAAATCTCCGGATCTGTCCCCCATTGAGCATGTTTGGGACTGGATGAAGCGTCGTCTCACGCGGTCTGCACGTCCAGCACGAACGCTGGTCCAACTGAGGCGCCAGGTGGAAATGGCATGGCAAGCCGTTCCACATGACTACATCCAGCATCTCTACGATCGTCTCCATGGGAAAATAGCAGCCTGCATTGCTGCGAAAGGTGGATATACACTGTACTAGTGCCGACATTGTGCATGCTCTGTTGCCTGTGTCTATGTGCCTGTGGTTCTGTCAGTGTGATCATGTGATGTATCGGACCCCAGGAATGTGTCAATAAAGTTTCCCCTTCCTGGGACAATGAATTCATGGTGTTCTTATTTCAATTTCCAGGAGTGTACATAAAAGATCAGAATAACTTTTGAAACATCAACTTCACACATGAGCATTAAAACAAAACAGAATAAATAATGTCTAAACATCTTTACAAAGAAAATAACATATTATTAGAAAAATTCCACAACATAACTCATATCAGATACGCACATAAAGACAGGAAGAACACAAATATACAAGAGTACACAAACACACAGAGGAATAACAGAAAAGGGAAGGACAGGGTTTGTTTTACTGCAGTATCTTGCAAACAAAACTTTCTTTGCTTCTTGGAGATCTCCCTTTGTTCTTCATTATTTCAAAAAGTGCTATCTATACCTGCTTTCTGTACTTTTTTCGTAAAACTTCTCAATGCATTTCTTCCAAATCATCGCAACTCATTCTCTTATATAGTCTACCCCCTCTTAAGCTAACTTAAATCTACTGAGCTCAGATGCTAAACTAATGGATGAGGCAATGCAGCAGCATAAAACAATTAATACAAACAGCAATGAAAAAAATGGAAATTGTCAAAGCAAGCTGCAATAAATCTAAATTACCAAGCAATGTGACATTACAACTATTATGAGCCAATGTGCAGCAACAAGAAAAATAAATCAGTAGTAAAACTAGCTTAACAGAGTAATACAAAGTGAAATTTAGTAGCACTATGCCTGGCAAACAGCAGCAGCAAATGCAATAACTTATATCTAAACATGACAAAGCTCAAGCAGAAAAAATATTACAGTAAAAATGGCCATGTTTAATACCTATGTCACATCTTAACACTAGGGTGATGCATCACCTTAACTTACACTACTAAATAAGTTACCCAGTCATTGACAAAAATTATGTATGCAATTCCTGTGAAGGGAAATATCTTTTTGTGCTCCCTCGTTTTCTTTAATTAGATTTTAAAATGTTTATTTACTGGATCTGTAGGCATAAAATATCTACATTAGTACATCTATTAAATTTTATTTTAACCAATGCTGCAGTGCAGGTAGAAACTAGATATCAAACAAAATGAGCAAATATATATAGCCTATATAGAGCAATGCATCAAACATCATTCCCTAGGCAAATGGCGTCTCCAAAGGCAAAAGAATCTCTCAACTAGAAAGACAATAAATGTAAAATGTTTCTCATCATTTCATTAGGCATTTCAGTAAATATCATAAATTAAGAGCTCCACAGTGTTATCATATGTTTTCAAGTTTGAGCGTGTCGTATTTGCGATGCTTTCTACAAAGGAATGTCAATAGCGAGGATAATGGCCTCCCCTTTTTTTCTGCCTGTGCCTCTGAAAAGGCACACACTAATGGCTTTTTCTCCAGGCGTCTGACACAGCTGGGTGCCCACGACGCATTACGTACAGGTGGTCACTTAACTTTGTTACGGAAATATTTACGACAGCAGTTTCTGCTACAGTGACAGTCTCATATAAAAATATTTCACAGGTCAAGAATTTGCGTTACAAATCTGTAGAAACAAAATCCTATTGATATAACAGTGTCCAAAAAATTTTCGTCGGCATTGTGATACATTCACGCAGTTACATACATTTCATAACTCTTAAAGTACAATTCTTGGTTTCCAACAACCTTTTTCACAAATCAGCGTCCCTAACCACTATTCATTATTCCCTACCTTATTACACATTATTCGTCGACACTTCTTCAATATTTCATCATAACAGATACGTAGCATAATCAAATAACTCATATAGCATCAGCTTATTGATCATAAACATACCGCAACAGCATAATACACGTATTCATCGTAATAATAACATCATAACACCTCAGTCAACTCTCAAAATCGTCGTAGCTTCCTCCAATAATTAAAAAAAAATTCTCTGCTCATGTCAAAAGTGTCATCTGCCTCAAACGTACTTTAAAAATCGTGATCCCATACCAAATACATCATTGAAAGCTCTCATAGTATCACAATGGTTATGAAAAAATATGAACAGTTCACAAAGTACAGACAAAATACAGTTTCATAAGTGTGAAGTTATCCAACTGTGGAACTGTGTAAACATGTGTCACTGACATTGTAAAAAATGTTTATGTCTCTCAGTTAAATGATCAGATAGCTGTGTATTTTATGTGTTAGAGAAATATGGTACCGATGTGTAAAGTTGTATAAGCAAATACCATATAAGCTAGGGCTCCTTGGGCTTGCTAAATACATGGTACACAAAGTAAGCGTGTACCCCCCTGAGGATTAATGTAATTATACCCTCAGGTGTTACAGATTACAGCAATGGAATGAAATGTATCACGGAAAACCTTTGTATCATTGTACTTCAAATATCTTTAAAAATAAATGATTTAAGTACAAAATTAATCACTCAAATATGTGTCCTGTAGCGCTACACTGTGAGTCTTGTTGTTAGATAATCTCTGTGGAAGTGTCGTAGGTATCATCCTCCGACAGCTAAGTTCTGCAGAAGTCAATGTACTTACCTCATGATACACAAAAGTGAAATGCTTTGTGTATAGATATCTTAGTTATTACGCTTATTGCCGTGATGAGGAAAGTACTGTGCTGTAACGTATTGTTGAACTACGGAAAAGGCTGTCTCCTTGTAGCTATAGCACAAAAGTTACTACTAAAACATGTTTTACTTTACAGAAGAATTCAGAAAAACTGTGCAGATATAAAACAGATACACCGCAAAAGCAACATTGTAAATTGTCACTCATTAGTAGCGTCGTGATAAAATCGTGTAGCTGTCACATAAACTAACCACTGTGTCATCTGGTATTTCACAGAAAGTACTTTAAATCCAGAATGTATTTTCAAGTAAACCAAAATGTTGCATTAAAATCTCATTAGCAGTACTGCTAAATGTTCTAAGTATGTGTGCCTTATAGTCGTTATGTAATCATGCAACTAACAAGGAAGAATGCACACACACAATAACACTGTGTCGTCTGTTCACAATAACAATGCATTCGTAATTTCTGTTTAAATAAGTTCTCTTGGTTTTGACTGGATATTTAACTCCAAACGTTGTTGCATGTTAACAGATTCTAAGTCTGACAAAGCATACTAGCAATGTAAAGTGAAAAGGTATATGGCAAAGACAAAGTTAAAAAGCAGATTATCTCTCAACAAACGGTTTTACATGTGAAATGTGGTGTAAACCTTTACTCATCCTAGTACGCAGAGTTTCAACTTTAACGCAATTATCATGTGGTATACGTCGGTAAGGAATGCTAAAATTTGCTCAAGGTTAGCGTCTATGTTATTTTTCTCTGAGCCAGCCGGCGCACGTGGCTGCCTGCAGTGCGAGTCATTGTCTGTTTCTATGTTGGCGCGCGTCGTTCCTGGGATTCGGAGACCTAACTTCTACAAATACGCCTTGCCGAGAGGGTCCAGCCTTGTTAGAATCTCGCCAGTTCTGATGGAATTCAGGCCTGTCGTTTTGTTGGTAGTTTACATAGTTTCTTGTTTGTCGGTCATGTGGTGGAGAATTTCTCCCAGAATCGAAACTGCGTGGTGGGCCATTGCGTCTCAAGTTATTCTGTCTCCCTTGATAATAATTATTTTGGTTCCCATATTGTCTGTTTCTCTGATTGTCTCTGTGATAGTCATTACTGCGGAGAGGTGATCTTTCCCTGTAATTATTACTACTCAGCCAACGGTTGTCATACGGGTGGTGTCTGTTTTGGTCACGATTTACGTTGAAAGAATAGCCTTGTCGTGTATTATTTCTGTCATCACGGGATTGTGACGGATGTGATCTGTAACTGTTGTGCTCCTGTTTTCGCGTTCCACGATTGTCAGTGTCAATTTCCAGTTCTTGTAACAGTCCCTGACAATCTTCAATGTCGTCTTTGCAACGCCCTGCCAAAATAATATGTCGTAAATGTTGAGGTAATTTGATTAATCAAATATGGATGAGTTCTGAGGGGCTGTATGGGTTTGACAGGTACTGATTCTTGTGCAACATGTCTTCAAAATATTTGACAAGACTGGAAAATTCAGATTGTTCAAAGTGTTTCATCATCATTATGCTATGTTTTACTCGGTCTTGTGTAGCTTGAGACCAATATGCTGAGAGGAAGGCATGATAAAATTCTCCTTCACTGTGACAATCGTGAATGACCGATCGCATTCTTACAGCTGGTTCATTCTCTAAGTAGCCACACATAAATTCTAATCTGTGTTCTAATGACCAGTTGGGAGGAAAACAATGAGAGAATTGATGGAGCCACGCTTGTGGATGAATGTCGTTGGCAGAATTCTTAAACGTTTTGAACTTACGTGTAGTAATGAACAGCTTATAGTCAAAATCATCGTGTCGGCGAGGAGCATATCGGTCATTGTTACGTCGTTTCGGCGGTTCCATTTCAAAATTCGGTGCACCTTGCCAACTTCTTTCATAATTTCCGAAATGTCCTGTGTTATTATTTTGTGGCTTTTCTGTATTTCTAAGTTCCTCTTCCCGTGTTGGAGCGCAAGTGTCCTCTAAAATATGATATTTTTGTATTACTTGTGCCAACTGATCTTGTGCTTCCCGGATTTCTCTTTTGTATTGCGTATTAATTTGATTCTGATTTTGTTTGAATTTCTTAATTTGTTCATACTCTTCTGTGTCAGTGATGGCTACAGGTCTTGTGTCATTCAGATCATAATCTACCTTTGCAGATAAGTTAGTGAACTGATCCGAAAGTTCGGCTACTTTCTCCGATAGTGTACTTATTTCCTGAGTGTGTTTTTCTGAACCAAGTTTCAGAGTGTCCATTTGTGTTGAAATCGTATCTACTGTGTCCTTTAAGTTTTCTTGAGTTTTTGCAAGTTGCGTAACTGAATCGGTAGATGCAACTGAGACAATTTTAGCTTGCAAGGTGTCGTGATTTTCATGAACAATAGTTTGCAGTTCTTTTATGGCTGCTTCGTGATTCTGTAATGCATTTTCATGATGCGAAAAAGTAGGTTGGAGATGCTCACAAATTTGTGTTTTTTCGTCATTACAGACTTTTTGACATTTCTATTCGATGTTATGTAACTCAGTAGTTAAATCTTCACGTGTTTGTTCAAGTGTGGTGTCTAACTTTTGAAGATTTTGTTCCATTGTGTCTAACGTTTTAAGATTTTGTTCCATTGTGTCTAACTTTTTAAGATTTTGTTCCACTGTGTCTAACTTTTGAAGATTTTGTTCCATTGTGTGTAACTTTTGAAGATTTTGTTCCATTGTGTCTAACTGTTGCTGTGTTTGTCTCTGGTGTTGTTCCATTGTGTCTAACTTTTGAAGCCTTTGTCCCATTTGTTGCATTAACTGTAATAACAGTGCACTGGTGTCTGAAACATGTTCCTCAGTGCTTTTCGGCAGTGAATTTGCACCGGCAACATTCACATTTTGACAAGCAGAAAATGCGTCTTGACTTATTTGAGAAAACGGTGATGACCCAAAACCTGAATCTACAGTATTTGCGAAATTGTGTCCTGTCATTTTGGATTCCTGAGGCGAGCTGTTGCCGACCGATCGATCGATAATGCTTCCCTGTTCACTACCTGTTTCACTGTCTACACCATTATTTGCCGCCCGCTCCATTTCCCTATGCATAATTACCAAATTGCTACTTCGAATGTCCGTTAATTCATTACACAGTGGTGCTGATAAGCTACGCTCGTCGTCGCTATTATTTCTCAGTTTACTCTGAAGCCTAGTGTTACGTTTTTCACACGCCATTATTGTCACAATATTTCACACGATAACACAGAGAAGCACAATTTGAAGAGCAAAAATAAGAGAACACATTAACATAGCACTGAAAATAATATGTAGTTAATTGCAAGCGCAGCTGCGAAATACTTGGTGCAAATCTACATGCATGCCACAACTGTTTTACTGTACAACAATGAAAGACTGCAACTACAAAGGAGATTCTCTCTACAATTACGCGCTAGCAATAAACAATAGCTACAATAATTACACAAACTACAAGAAAAAAATCAGAAGATTCCAGTGAGGTATCCTCGGGTAAGGGTCGACATATGAAACGTCCCCTTTGAACAATTATACAAGACTATGCTTAAACTGACACAAAATAGTTTTAGCGCAACGTAATCTGACTTTCAGAAATCCCTACAAAAGAATGGCCCTGACTAACATTAACCTATACCTTTCACAAATCACTTACCTCACCAAAAATCTTCGTTACTCAAGCTACAGCAATACAGCGAGCGCCACTACTGCCAGCTAAATAAAAGATTCAAACTACTGAAGGCACTAACTACTGATAGGCATAGTTAGCAAATGAAAGATTTTAATAGAGAACCTTAATAATCATAACATATATAGCAGTTCATGCCATCCAGTCTTACAAATTTCAAATCTCTGCCATTTCTCTCCCCACATCCGCCACTGCTGCCAGCGCTACGCGCTGTACTGCCCAACACTACAATGGCAGACAACAATGCAAACTAGCCACAGACTGCACACAGCACAGCCAGTGATTTTCATACAGAGCGCTACGTAATGTTGCCAATAAGAAAACATAAACAGCCTACTTACAAGTATTTAACCACAATGGTCATCTATTGTAATTTAATATGAAAAGGTACGTAGCATTAAAAAAAAGTGTGTTAAAGATAAGTGTGCATATTTTAGCAAATTAACCTTGATGATTTCCATCTCCTTATTTACCTGAAGGATAATTATTTTGTGTTACTTCATCACCAGAAATTACGATCACGCTGATGGGCCGAACGCAGTATGAGGCGGAAGGAACATTATCGTTTTCCTGTTATTTCTGAGCCAATTTTTTTTAATTGTGTAGAGTTGCATTTCTTTTAAAGTCCATAAATCTTCTGGTCCCTTAGTGTTGTTCTGGGTATGACTACATCGCGAATATAAAAATGCACAGAAATGATACTGTTTCTTGCGAACTGATCTCAAATATATATATCAATATGCTGCTCTTATTCAGGTATTTAATGCTCAACGCGTGTTATTATAATAGTGCAATCAATCCCTGATTCTGTAGCCAAGTGGCCCACCAAAATATTCACTTTTTCGACATTTTTAAAAAATAATATAAAATAACAATTCTTTTTCTTTTTGCCCCTCCCAAGAGCAATGCTACACTTGCCGCCCGAACAGGGACTTGATCAAAAATCATTTCATGTATGTGGTACGTGTTTAAAAATTTTTCAGTGCTTGTTCTAATAATTGTTTCATTTTTTCATGTGGATGCAATTCAACCGAGAAAGAGAAGTAGGAAAACCTTTTAATTAATTGAGAAGAACGATTGATGAAATTACCAAAAAAAACGCGAGTATCCTGCCGTATCACCATCAAGACAGCCATAGTAAGTGAAATTTTTATACGCAGTAGGCAAGCTTTCGTATTGATGTTGCATCTTTCGAGTTGATCAGAACGTAAACCTGTCTTTCCTTGCCTTGAAACAGCTTTATTTCAATTTGTCCATAGTCCATTCTTATGTAGTTAAATTCAGTGAAAGTGTACCATTGTTGTCAGTGCATAAAAAAATTACGATATGGGGGATAATTACGCTCAAAACTGGTAAAACGTGTGATATTTCATTTGTTTATAATTAGTAGGAACCATCATGTCTTCTTGGCGTACATGAACGTCAGTTGTTACCCAGAGTTAAAATTTCATCTTAGGTCCCAGTAAGCCATAGCACTACGTCACAGACAAACGACTGACGGCAGTGACAAACAATATCTGTAGCATTTTGGCGTTTGACAAATAATTCATAAACATGGCTGACGGTAAACAGCGGACACAAACAAAAGCAGACGACAGCGGTGATGCGAATGGACCTCACTATCCATTACAATCACGCGCGATAGTTACACGAGCGGAGGCAGAAGCAGCCTCGACCGAAGTTTTAGAAGCTGGTCCTAGTGTGCAAACTATTCCCGCTTTTGAAAAAAATGACTTGGCCGCAATGATCGAAGCAATAATGGAACGCAAGTGCGAAAGTCAAAGACAGAGAGAAGCGCAGACAGGAACGTGAAAAGCAGGAAAAATTAGATGAAAAGGCCCGCGAAGAAAAAGAGAAGGCCGAAAGACGGCATAATAAAAATCAGGTCCTTACAAATCTGTGCAATTCAGTAAAAGCAGACATAAATTCAGTAAAAACAGAAATAAATTCAGTAAAAACAGACATAAATTCAGTAAAACAGATCTGCAAACGGAGATAAATGACCTAAATACACGGTTAAATTCGGTAAAGGGCGAACTAAAGGCAGACATAACAGCTGATTTAAATACCCTGTTGGGTAATGTCCAAAGCCAAATCAGTAATCAGATCACGACCATGAGGCTAGAAATTGACACACCAGTAGAGTCAAAAATAGAGGATATTTCAAAACGGTTAGATGAAAAAATCGAAGCAGCCAAGGGAGAGATAAATTCAAAAGTGATGGAATATCAAAAACAAGCTGCGACCTTAAAAGAAGATTATACTGCAATCTCTGATGAGGTCAAAGGAGTTAAAACCGCAGTAGACACGATCGAGAATGTTGTTGATGATCTTTCCAAACATATTGACTCTTAATGTAGAGAATCAAATAAAGAATACTGTTAAGGCACATGCTGAAGCATTGTCCGACCACTACCAAGAGTGGATTCATAGAAAACAAGGTCAAGAACGAACTCAGGGAAACTGTCAAAAACGTGACCTTTGAAATATTGGCAGCCCCTGTAAAAACAGGAGACACGGTGATGTCAGAATTAAATCAGATAAGACGAACGTTAGCTCAAGATTTACCTGAATGGCGCCAACAGATAGTTGATGAAGTTCGTACACAAAAATGTCAAGTTGAGAAGTCCCCACCTCCCGTGTCAGGAGAGTGGAATAATTCACCACGATGTAATGAACAACAGCAGGTACATTACCGTTCACCATTTGATAACGCTCAAACTTATAGTTCTATAGAAGCACAATTTAACCAGAGTACCAGACCACCCACTATTGTCAGTTTGATGCAGGAGGAAAGCGTGATCAGACATCGTGTTTTTCCGACCTTTTACCCACAGAAAAGAGAAATTCAATTTTTCAGGAATTTTCCCGAATAGCTGGAGTGACCGCCAGCGAATTCAATTCGTTACTGTATTTATCGTAGGCGATGCTGCCTTATGGGGAACCGAAATGGTCGACTCTTGTAAAAGTTACAAACAGTTTGAACAGATGTTTTTAGCTAATTTCTGGATTTCTGGTGTGCAGCGGCGCCTGAGAAAAGACGTTTGCAACGCTGAAGTGTTTAACAGTAAGCGCGGTAGTTTGAGAAGATATTTTGAAAAGTATTTAGCGAAAATCAAGTTCTGGGATTCGCCGATCACCGCCAAAGACGTTATTATGCTTCTAAAAACTAAGCTCCCGATTGCGAGCAGAGAAAAGTTAGTAAACGTGTCTGAGGACGATACGGACACTTTCCTATCTGTGTTAGACTCGTTAGATCTGATTTACGAGGACGCTAGAGTTGATGTTGGCAACGCCCACTTCAGTGCAGGTGGCCAGCACAATACAGAATACGCAGGCAACAATGGTGGCCGAGCGAAAGCGCGTCACAGCGACGGCGAGTACCAAGCCCACAACGGTTTCAAAAATAAACACACTACGTACTCCAACAGTAAATACAAAAATAAGTACAATAACGGCCAGAGATACAATCCAATATATAATTCGTCACCACCTCAGTACGGAAATGCACATTATAATACACAGCCCCAGCAATATGGAAACACGCAACCGATCAACGTAAATTATCAAATCGATCAGTCTTACGATTCAAATCGTCAGTGGAAAGGAAATAAATGGCATAATCAAGGTGGAGACCAACGTAACGGTTACAATCAACACAAGCCACAGCAAAATACCTTTCAGCCACAGAATATACACTTCACGCAACAAGCGAACGGACCTTCGGGAAGTCTGAAGCCTAAACGCCGGCATAAACGCAAATTTATTGTGCGCAAGCGAATACGCCAGGACAAGATCCATTTCCAACCGAGTTCGTACCACAAAACCAACACCAAAACCAACAACTTTAAGAAATATAAATCAGCAGGAAAGTAAGCGTCGAGCGGAAAATTAAAAGCAGCACCTTTGAGCCTCCTAGAGGATGCTGCAGGTTTGAATGGGGGCACCCTGTCCCTTAGTCCACACGAAATTAAAGCAATTAGGTATGACAAAGAGACAAACTTACGGGATGATCTAGTAGCAGACACTGAGACGAAAGACAATGATGACGTATGGGACCGTCAAGTTCAAGCTTCCATAAGAGTATCAATTACCAACATACCAGTAACAGCCATTGTAGATACAGGAGCTAATATAAATGTCTTATCTTTATGTTTATTTAAGCAAATATCCTCTGTATGCATTTTTTTGTCACTTCCAATTCAAGGTTGCACCGTTTCGGGAGCAATTGGTCCACTAACACAACGTGTAAATCTTCAGACTCAGCTTCAAATCCAGATAGAGTCTATTTCAGTAACGTGCATTTTTCTTATTGCTAAAAACTTATCAGTGCCATGTATCCTGAGTATGGAATTCTTGAGGCAGACGAAAGCTAAAATTGACATCTAAAATTGACATCTAGTAGCGAGCCAGCAACAAGTAACTGTAAATTTGTTAAGAAGTAAGGTGAAGACAAACTTTGGGGTGCTTCATGATGTGTCGACAGAAGTGCCGACACAGTGTTATTTTGAGGGGGCCGATATGCATGCTATATGCTCACCCAGAATATCGTGAAGTCTGAAACAGGACGCTCAATGAATGCTATAAAGAAAAGTACGTTGCTTTGGGAATACTTAACTTTAATCCATCCTTTTGGTATACATCGTTCTTGTTGAGACATGCTTTAGACGATAATTATCAATTGCTATGTAAGGCTAATGGCGCCTTGCTAGGTCGTAGCCATGGACTTAGCTGAAGGCTATTCTAACTATCTGCTCGGCTAATGAGCGATGCTTCGTCAGTGTAGTCGCTAGCAATGTCGTCCGTACAACTGGGGCGAGAGCTAGTCCGTCTTTCTAGACCTGCCATGTGGTGGCGCTAGGTCTGCAAGTACTGACAGTGGCGACACGCGGGTCCGACATGTACTAATGGACCGCGGCCGATTTAAGGCTACCACCTAGCAAGTGTGGTGTCTGGCGGTGACACCACATTCCTGCCCCGCAAATCGGCGAACAGTCGTGTTATAAGGCTTCCGCCGGCCGTGGGGAGGGCCCCATGTTGACGTATGTGATGAGGTGGGGAGCCTAACAACAGGCGAGGCTGTGCCACCCGCACCCGGCCATTCGGTCCGAGGGGATCTAGGAAACGCCTGGAAACCTAGTCCAGGGTGCACGTCAACATGCGGCGTATGCGCCCGTAATGAGACAGGAGGGGCCGAAGGGTCGACCTCCATTGCATCGCGGTATCCGACGCGCGATGACGCCAAGTGGTCCGGAGCGGGCAAGAGTTCCATGGCGGAGGACAGCTGGTCACGGGAAGCGATCGGCGGCGCGTGACCTAGGGAGGCGGTAGGCGGCTGCAGCGAAGCGTCCTCTGCGGGCTGCGCCGGCGACGGCTGCGGCGGCGACGGCGGCTGCGCGACGCCATGAGGCAAAATGGAAGGCATCGTCGGTAACACCTGGAGATGAGGCGAGCCAGTAGATGGGTCCCCAGGGCGCTGACCGGACGGCTCCGTCGCTGAAAGCAGACGGGGAGCGGCAGAACCCAGGCGACGACAGAGGCGCAGCTGATTGAGATGCCGACGCACCTCACCAGAGGCCCCCAAAACCAAATACATCGCGCGGCCGAGGCAGCGAAGAATGCGCCCTGCGAGCCAACGCCGTGAACTGCGATAGTTGCGATAGAATACAACGTCGCCTGGAGCAAAAGCAGGAGTCTGCCGCTGCACAGGAACCTGATGCGGCGGATGCAGCGAAGACATCAAGGTTCGATGAGGACGACCGTGAAGCAACTCAGCCGGCGAGCGACCATCGCGGGGCTGAGAGCGATACGAAGACAAAAAGAGCAACAACGCGTCCTCCAGAGAATGCGACTCTTTCAACTTCAACATCTGTGACTTGAAAGTCCGGACCAATCGTTCAGCGGCACTGTTTGACTGAGGCGAAAACGGCGCGGACGTCAGATGTTGAATACCATTGGCCTTGCAGAATGACTGAAATTCTGCGGACATGAATTGTGGGCCATTGTCGGAAACAATAGTCTGTGGAAAACCTTCCACGCAAAAGATAGCAGACAACGCACGGATGGTGGCAGAAGACGTCGTGGAAGACATCCGGACAACAAAAGGAAAATTACTGAAGGAATCGACAACAACCAACCATCGAGCATTCCAGAATGGACCAGCAAAATCGATATGTAAGCGTTGCCAAGGGGAAGTGGCTTTTGGCCATGCAAAGAATTTCCACGACGGTGCGGATTGTTGTTCGGCACACGCCATGCAAGAAGAGCACATAGTCGTAATCGCAGCATCGATTCCGAACCAAGTACAGTGCTGACGAGCAAGTTGTTTCGTACGCACTATACCCCAATGTCCTTGGTGGAGAAGCCTTAAGACAGAGGACTGTAACGAACGTGGGACCACGACCCTAGACTGATCATTATCAGAACGCAACAACAAAACACCACGTTGTACAAAAAGTCTCTCCTGGTGAGCAAAAAATCGGCGAACCAACGGATTCTCGATCCGTGACTTCGACAAGGGCCATTGCGTAGCAACAAAACGCAAAACGGTAGCAAGAACAGGGTCAGCAGCTGTGGCTGTAGCTACACGACGAAAATCAATCGGAAACGATTCGACCACGTCATCAGTTTCCGCATCAATGAACATGCAAGCAAGTTCGGAAGAGTCGAATGCTTTATCCTCAGCAACAGGCAAACGGGACAACGCATCGGCGTTTCCGTGCTTAGCAATGGACCGATACAAGATATCGTAGCGGTACTGCGAGAGGAAAATAGACCAGCGAATGAATTTCTGCGCTGTACGTGGAGGTACAGGCTTGTGCGGATGAAAAAGCGATGTCAAAGGTTTGTGGTCTGTGATGATGGTAAAGTGACGACCATACAAGAAATCATGAAACTTTGTAACACGAAACACGAGAGCCAAAGCTTCTTTCTCTATCTGGGAATAATTTCTTTGAGCAGACAACAGCAATTTGGCCGCAAAGGCAATAGGGCGATCATGCGAACCATCTTTGTGCGCAAGCACAGCACCGATCCCGAAATCCGATGCATCTACCATCAACAAAAGGGGTTTCTGGGGATCGAATGGCGTAAGGTAAGTATTTGAAAGCAACGCCGATTTCAATTGGCGAAAGGCGCGTTCGCATTCCGTCGACCAGACGAACGGAACACCCTTACGGCGTAAGCGATGAAGCGGAGCTGAAATGGAAGAGGCATGCGGAATAAAGTTATGGTAGTAATTTATTTTTCCCAACACACTCTGCAGCTGCTTCAAAGTTTGCGGTGAAGGCAAGTCCTGTATGACACGGAGGTGCTGGGGACTGGGATGTATGCCTTGGGCATTGATTACATGTCCCAGATAGGGTAAGTCACGAGCAAAAAATACACATTTGTCCTTCCTCAAACGAAGACCATTCTGTCGCAAGACCTGAAATAATGTTCGGAGATTTTGTAAATGTTCTTCTTCTGTCTTTCTGGAGATCACTATATCGTCCAGATAGTTTGCTGCAGTAGGGACCGACGCACAAACAGTTTGTAAATATTGCTGAAATAATGCAGGGGCGGATGCACACCCGAATGGCAGTCTTTTGAATCGGTACAATCCAAGATGCGTGTTAACCACCAATACGCGCTGGGAGTCTTCGTCCACCGGTATTTGCAAGTACGCATCTGCTAGGTCCAACTTGGAAAAATATTTTCCCGGACACAGTTTGTCAAAAAGATCTTCCGGGCGGGGCAAAGGAAAAGTAGCAGTCACTAGTTAGAGAGAGGAACACTGGGCGGAGTGGCATTAACTACATGAATGTCCATGGGCGAAGGTTCCCGAGCCTGAGTGTCCTTGGTTCGATTCCGGCGCGAAGCAAAGGGCCTGGAATGGTTGGTAGTGTCCGATCGAAGCTTTTTCTTGCAAACACTTTGAACATGTCCTTTCTTATTACAGAAAAAGCAAATAGCATGGCGTGACGGGCAATTCTCACGCGAATGTCTAGTTGCACACCGCGGGCATGATTTCAGCACTGCATTTGCTCGCTTTCGCGGGACACGTGTTTGTGCGGACGTGCGCGAAGGCTGTTTACAGTTCCCTGACGACAAGAGCGACTGTTTTGTGCAACTTGAACAGACACTGGTACAGAATCACTTGCGACGTGACGGGATTGCCGTCGACGTCGACGCACACGTTTTGTGGGACGAACACAGTCACAGTTAGAGAGAGGAACACTGGGCGGAGTGGCTACGCCAATTTGGATCCCATCCTCGTCGCCATGTGATGTGTCGACAGAAGTGCCGACACAGTGTTATTTTGAGGGGGCCGATATGCACGCTATAAGCTCACCCAGAATATCGTGAAGTCTGAAACAGGACGCTCAATGAATGCTATAAAGAAAAGTACGTTGCTTTGGGAATACTTAACTTTAATCCATCCTTTTGGTATACATCGTTCTTGTTGAGACATGCTTTAGACGATAATTATCAATTGCTATGTAAGGCTAATGGCGCCTTGCTAGGTCGTAGCCATGGACTTAGCTGAAGGCTATTCTAACTATCTGCTCGGCTAATGAGCGATGCTTCGTCAGTGTAGTCGCTAGCAATGTCGTCCGTTCAACTGGGGCGAGTGCTAGTCCGTCTTTCTAGACCTGCCATGTGGTGGCGCTAGGTCTGCAAGAACTGACAGTGGCGACACGCGGGTCCGACATGTACTAAATGGACCGCGGCCGATTTAAGGCTACCACCTAGCAAGTGTGGTGTCTGGCGGTGACACCACACTTCAAATAGCAGTACGGTGATGGACTAAAAGACAACAGTACAGTTAGTCAGAAGACATGACATATCTTGAAAGTGTTAATGACGATGAGTATAAAGACCTAATTCCCGGTCAGAATGAATTATACGGTAGAGCTAGTGAGTCCACTGAATTATCCAAACAATAGAAGAATGAGCTTTACAATTTGTTAACAGATTACGTTCAAGTATTTTCTAAGAAACCTGGACTAATAAAAGGCTTTGAATATCGAATGGATGTCCTGCCCCATTCAACCTACTGTAGAACAAGCTATTCCATTCCATATGCGAGACGCGAAGCTGTCAAGTGCGAGATCAGGAAAATGTTACGCTGGAATGTGATAGAAGTATCTCATTCACCTTATTCGAGTCCTTTATTGTCTGTACTAAAATCAGATGGTAGCGTAAGGCTAGTCCTAGATGCAAGATTAATCAATAAAATTATAGTACCCATAAGAACGAGCGAGACAGAGGCTCTTGAAGAGCATCTGCAGAAGTTTCATGGAGTTAAGTATTTGAGCACCCTTGATTTGAAAAGCAGTTACTGACAAGTAAAACTTGCGCAGGAGTCTAGGAAGTACACTGCGTTTATATTTGCAGGTAGATCTCACCATTTCAAAGTAGTACCGTTTGGACTAAATGTCAGTTCCGGAATTTTTATTTCTGCCCTTGACTATGTACTACGTCCCGAACTTTTAGATGAGGTAACAGCCTATGTGGATGACGTTCTTGTGGCATCGAAAAATTGGGAAGATCATGTGGCCCTTCTGCAAAAGGTATTTCAACGATTCAGAGAGTATGGTGTTACAGCAAATCTTAAGAAAGCCAAGTTTGGAAAAAGTGAAATTAAATTTTTAGGACACATCATCACCCCTGAAGGAATTAAACCTGACCCGGAAAAATTGTCTGCTATACAAAACTTTCCAACCCCTGTTACAAAAAGGCAACTGAAAGGCTTTATCGGTCTTACGTCATTTTTCAGACGTTTTGTTCCCAATCAGGTATTGAACAATCCCGCTCTTCACAACCTTTTAAAAAAGAATTCACATTGGAATTGGACGCCGGAATGCCAAGACGGATTTCAGAAAATTAAAGACAGTCTGGTTAACAGTAACATTCTCCATCATTCTCAGATGAATAAGGAATTTTGTATTACTGCAGACGCTTCCTTTGTGGGTATCGGCGCTTGTCTTTTCCAGATTCAATTAGTAAATGGACACGAGCAAATCCAAGTGATCAGCTTTGTGAGTCGAGTGTTATCTGAGTGTGAAAAGTCTTATTCGGTTACGGAGTTGGAGGCACTCGCCGTAGTATGGGCTTTTAGGCGATTTAACTATTATATCTATGGAAGAAAAATTAAAGTCTATTCAGACCATCAAGCCTTATCATTCCTCCTTACATGCAAGTTGCAACATCCCCGTCTTACTCGATGGTGCTTATTCCTGCGGGAATATGACTTTGACATTATATATATAAAAGGTAAAGATAATGTTATAGATGACGCACTTTCTCGCTCACCTGAGGGCTTACCAGAAACCAGCGAACTGGTGGAACAAATGTCTAATCATAAAGTTTTGTTAATGAAAGATCCAATTCACAGAAAGTATTTTCTTCAGTTATGTAGGCAGATTCAGATTCTTCAAAATACAGATCCAAAATGGAAAAAAGGTTAGACAAATTCTTCACGAAAATCCAGCCCACAAGTTGTCCAAGTTTTATAAAGTTCATAACCAAGTGCTATTTCATAAGACGTGTGAGTCATATGAGAGGTGGTGTGTTTGCATCCCTCGAAATTTCATTGAACATCTTCTGTGGTACACTCACATTTCATGGGGTCACTACGGACCAGAAAAATGTAAAAGGAAAATCTCGACTTACTGTTATGTTCTGAATCTACTTCAGAGAATCCATAAATTATTGAGAAACTGTGTCTTCTGTCAAAAGGCAAAATCCTTAAACATTTCCACTTAAATCCCACTAAATCCAATAATTGCTGAAAGGCCAAACCAGCTTCTTTGTATTGATTTGGAAGGTCCACTACCTACCGGTAGGGGAGGCGCTAAATACTTAGTAGCAATCCTGGACAATTTTTCTAAGCACATAAGACTGTACGCAGTGAAATCTTCTTGTGCAGATCCGATAATTCGTCGCATTGAAAATGATTATATCCAACAATTCGGAGTTCCAGAATCAATCTTGTCCGATAATGCTTCAAATTTCACATCACGCCCGTGGCGTGCATTTCTTGCTCGCCATGGAATCAAACGAATTTTGATATCCCTGTTTCGACCGCAATCGAATCCGACAGAAAGAATCTTCAAAGAATTTAACAGATTTATGAGGACGTACATTCCGAATAAGCAATCTAAGTGGGTAGACTTCGTAACACCTTTCGAACAGATTGTAAACCACCTTCCTCATCTGTCGAACGGATTCACGCCACATGAGTTAACGTCAAGATCAAAAGAAAGGAATGAATGGATAGACCCCCTTCCAAAGTTACAAGACAACGAATTGGACCTAGACGCAAAAAGCAGGCAAGCTCTCATATCATTGACAACGTATGCTAACCTCCGAAAAAAGGCATCTGATAAGAAGGTAAACAGAGTTATCGATTTCAAAGAAGGAGAAAATGTATTAGTCAGGACTCACTTTAAACCATCCCTGTTGTTAAAGAAGAATCGTAAGTGGCAACACAATTATGAAGGTCCCTTTGTGATAATGAGGAAACCACACATTGGTAGCTATTTGTTATCTGACCCTGCCATGAATAAAATCAAAGGATTGTTCCACCATCATGACTTAAGAAAATTTTATAACGCCAGGAATTAAGTTAATTTAAGCTGTAAGAAAATTCTAAGGTATTGGAGATCAGGATTAACCGATGAGTGACAAGAACTGAACTGAACTGACTACGGACATTAACCGGTGCTAAAAGGAAACCTTATTTATTAAAACAACGTGTCTGGAAAATAAAATACAGAATAAGTTGTAGACAAGTATTTATATGAATAAACTTTATGTAAACAGGAGGACATGTCCTAGAGGCGATTTTCAACTTTAGTTATAAGTTAGTATGTAAGAAAAATGATGTACTCGAGAGGTATTAATTAGCTCTGAGGTACTAAAAGGAGGAAAGAGGAAGGAGCGAATAATGCGCTTCTCTCGCTAAATAGTAATATGAAAATGATGATTATATGTGCTTAGTATTAGTAAGTGAAATTTAATCGAGAAACATTAATGACCTGTTTTAAAATGAAATACTTAACGTCCAGACAAAAGAGGAAAGTAGTGTGAGAAGATTCGATTCCATGAGGTTATTCCCTATTTTCAAATGTGAAATAAATAAGGCACCACCTGTTAGCGCAAAACAGTCGGTAGATTTAACTTGTAAGTTCCAGCACAGTGCTGCGCCAGAGATAAAATAACATCTCTCTGAAGTAAACAGATACCTAGGATTAAGCATGAACAGATTGATAACGCAGTGCAATTGTTCTAAAAAGGCCTGACGTTAACCTTAAGTAAAAGCGTGATGGTATAAAAAGGAAGTTTATTATATAACGCAAAGTAAGATGAGTCCAGACTATAAACAAGCTGAGTAAAAGAACATATGAGTAACATGGTTTATTATGGCAACTTCACGGTACTATTGAGCATTAGCGATACTGCAAATTCACAATCTAGCAGCAAATAGAATAAGAATCTCGCCCAAACTTCACAGGTCGCCACAGCAGCAAACAACAACACTCTAGTGAGAGGCTTATATATACAAATGATAATTAATACCCAAATGCGTAATGCATAAACTTGACTTAGTCTAAGAAACGAACAAAGAGTAGTAAGCAAGCTGCAGCAAGATACATATTAGATATACATGCTTGAAGTGATAGATTTTATTTTAAGTGCGTACTGCAATATTTATTGTTTTCTCTGTGATTATGTGACTATTGAACCCCTTTCCTAAGTGAAAATCCTTTAAGATCCTTGTACCTATCCACTCCTCAGGATAAACTTGTAAAGATGCACATGTACTTGGGAAGTGAGGCACGACGTATAAAAATTAGTAGGTTCGCGACGCGCATATTGCTTTTGTAATGCGCAATGTAAATTAAATTTTCGACCTGGTTGAGGAGTAATTTAAATTCTGTCGACGATCCGTGAGTAGGCCCGGTTTGCCCACTTTTCTTTTTCGACTGTTTGTATTTCTACACGAAATCCAGAGGCGGAATTGCTGTTTTCAAATCTGTCCTCGAACTTTCTTTAAAGACAAGCACATACGAGAGAAACTGTGACATAAATGAAGCTCCCCTCACAAATCACTAAATAAGATGAACATTAAAAAAATGTATTGGGCCTACAAAATGAATAAGCAAGCGTGATAAAGATTACAATGAATGAAATTAATTTGTAAAGGAGATTGGAATGAATTTGGTCAAAGAAAAAGGACTTATAATAGCTTACCTGTGACCGTAGGCATAAATAAAAAAAAAGACTAATTAAGAAACAATTGTTCTGATTCAAAGTGGTCAATTAGATTATTTCTCGATTTAAATGATCTCTTGTAAATATTAGTATGTAAATCAACTTGTAAACACCGTGTGATGTTATGAAGCGAGAATTTCTTTTAATACACCGTTCACGCAGACGCTCACCACAGTGCAAGTGAAGTTTTAAAGTTCGACGATTTTCAGTGGCAGTATTCTACTGCACCATATGTTTAAAAAAAATCATTGATGTGTGCAGTGTGTAATAATCAGTGTGTAATAATCAGCGGTAGCTACCACTTACCTGTGAATCCGTAATTGGATAGTGGACAGGAAGTGATGTGAGGCAGTTTCGGTGGCAGAAGCTCCCTTCAGCAATCTAGAAAGCACAAAGCCACGATCCGCCGAACAAAAGCGACGCACGGCATCTCAAACGCGAAATCAACGCTCTGCAAGAAAGCTCCGGTCACGTGCGCGCGCACAGACTGAATTTCAAGATTGCTCGCAACAGTGGAGGCGGACAGCCACCACGTGACGAAATAATGTAAACGTTCAACTGCCAACACAGTTGCTGTGCGCTACATTCTGTAGCAAAAACATTCACACCCACTACTGAAAACATTTTTGTATGTATCATAAACCTTCTGAGAGACTCTAAGGTAGAGAAGTTAGCGTAAGTAGTACAATGACTGATTGTACACAGAGATAAGTCACAAGGTCACCTCTGAACACTGTTGAAATGTAAACTTTAACGAGAGGCCACGATACGAATGAAAATAAGCACACTGAAATGCGTCAAAGGATCCGATCCTTCCTATATCCCATCCCACATGTATATAAAATTAGTTTTGTAAGCTATTCTAATATAAGATATTCTTTCTCTTTCATATGTGAAATAATTCGGAGAGCCACACTCGAGCCCTGAAAGTGAAAGATATGGACTTCCTTGTCGAAGCCTTCACCAGTGGCCGCTCTACAATCCCAGTCTATCATAAATAGTGTATGTGCGACGAAAATAAATGTATAATTACTTGCGATAACGGACAAGGCAATCAATTGACAAGACGATTACAATATAATGAATACAGTCAAAACAGAAAGTGGTGTACCAGTTGTGATAGTCAAATTACTTTTGCAACAATGAAAAATGAAGTGTGACTCTATTTTCTTATAAATTTTGTAAATATGTGTACTTATAGCCTTAATTTTAAGAATCATCAAGAAAGACTGAATCCATGCAAACACTGACAGAAACACAGAACAAATTCACAATGATCCACCGTCAGTAATTACAAATTGAAACGTTAATTCTTTTGTTATGGAATGAATGTGAAATGAAACTTTTAATAACCCGTATGTTACACCCGAAAATTACAAATATTCCAACCGGCATGAGGATGAAAGTAATACCTTCGGTATTCCTTCCCTCCTCATGGGAGGCAGTGTAATATTAGTAATTTTCGCCTCACAAACATTAAGATACGCTCAATAGTAAATGCCTGATGGCCTAAAGTTATCGAACAATTGTAAAGTAAAACAAATGAACCATCGCATAGCAGCGACAGTCTATTATTCTTTATCTTTGCCGTTCTTGTGCGGTGCCTGTAAATCTCTATGTACATGTATCGATTAATGGTATAAAAAAGAATTCTGTTGTTAAATGAGGCTTTTGGCGCCTCACCTTTTATTGTTTGTATTGTATGAGAGGCGGGCGTGGACTTGCTGCGTTCCGCAACTGTATTTTATATTTTATGTGAAAATATTGAGTGAATATGCTAAGTGTAATTTTTTTTTCAATCAGAAAACATATAGTTTCTTGTAACTGATTACGAACAGACAGCATCAAGAGGACATTTTGACTGTTATGTATACAGTATTTAACCACAATGGTCATCTATTGTAATTTAATACGAAAAGGTATGTAGCATTAAAAAAAAGTGTGTTAAAGATAAGTGTGCATATTTTAGTAAATTAAACTTGATGATTTCCATCTCCTTATTTACCTGAAGGATAATTATTTTGTGTTACTTCATCACCAGAAATTACGATCATGCTGATGGGCCGAACGCAGCATGAGACAGAAGGAACATTATCGTTTTTCTATTATTTCTGAGCCAATCTTTTTTAATTGTGTAGAGTAGCATTTCTTTTAAAGTCCATAAATCTTCTGGTCCCTTAGTGTTGTTCCGGGTATGACTACATCGCGAATATAAAAATGCACAGAAATGGTAATGTTTCTTCCGAACGATCTCAAATATATATATCAATATGCTGCTCTTATTCAGGTATTTAATGCTCAACGTATGTTATTATACATCAACAAAAGCAAAACGAGGATAATGGAATGTAGTCGAATTAAGTCGGGTGATGCTGAGGGAATTAGATTAGGAAATGAGACACTTAAAGTAGTAAAGGAGTTTTGCTATTTGGGGAGCAAAATAACTGATGATGGTCGAAGTAGAGAGGATATAAAATGTAGACTGACAATGGCAAGGAAAGCGTTTCTGAAGAAGAGAAATTTGTTAACATCGAGTATAGATTTAAGTGTCAGGAAATCATTTCTGAAAGTATTTGTATGGAGTGTAGCCATGTATGGAAGTGAAACATGGACGGTAAATAGTTTGGACAAGAAGAGAATAGAAGCTTTCGAAATGTGGTGCTACAAAAGAATGCTGAAGATTAGATGGGTAGATCACATAACTAATGAGGAAGTATTGAATAGGATTGGGGAGAAGAGAAGTTTGTGGCACAACTTGACCAGAAGAAGGGATCGGTTGGTAGGACATGTTCTGAGGCATGAAGGGACCACCAATTTATTATTGGAGGGTAAAAATCGTAGGGGGAGACCAAGAGATGAATACACTAAGCAGATTCTGAAGGATGTAGGTTGCAGTAGGTACTGGAAGATGAAGAAGCTTGCACAGGATAGAGTAGCATGGAGAGCTGCGTCAAACCAGTCTCAGGACGGAAGACCACAACAACAAACATGTTATTATAATAGTGTAAGCAATCCCTGATTCTGTAGCCAAGTGGCCCACCAAAATATTCACTTTTTCGAAATTTTTAAAAAATAATATAAAATAACAATTCTTTTTCTTTTTGCCTCTACTCCCTCCCCCCCCCCCCCCCCCCCCCGCCCCCCAAGAGCAACGCTACAGTATGACAGGAACCATCTGGCTTTAGCTAATGTAATTTACCACCGTGTGATGTAACACGCGTGTACGCTTACCTCACAAATATATTTTTGTATTATTAATATTTGTTATATGTGCATATAATGTCATGTATGTAAAAGTAGTTTGTTACTACTTATATACATTTATAAGGCCCCCCTCCTACTGAAGAAGATCTTTTGATAATTATCGAAATAAACATTTGGTTTGCAACTGGTTGGCTGATTTTTCCAACCTCTTCAGACCCAAAAAAAATTAAATGTCGTGTATCTTTTATCATTTGAAAAATAAGCGCTCAAAGGAAATTCTTTTCCTTCCTGAACTTTAGCTGGCGCAGGTGGGGAATGGGGGGGGGAGAGGTACTAGCTAATTTTTCATTGAACTCAGCGCTAATAGTTTCAGAATTCTTGGGAGTCACTTCGCTAACTAATGCCGTAACTGAACCCAGTTACTTGCAAAAGACTTCCGAATCCTATCACTGGACTGCAAATCGAGCACCGCAGGCAGTCTCTACACGGCCGGCGACCATCTTCTCTGTAAACACTGGATCGAAGTATGCAGGCAAAATGGAAATGGACACACATGCGAAAGCACAACAAGATTCGGCAGGAACAAGTGGAATGTAGGACAAGAAAACAATCGACCACAGAGTTGGTAACAGTGTGTTAGCGTAACCGTATCTGCACGTCCCTTATCGGATGCCACGCCCGCACTTAAAGAGCATATCTAGAGTTCCTATACATCGACGGCCAGCTAAGGAAAACGTATAACAAAATTCTCGGATATCGTAGCAAATATTTTACTTTCACTGTAACTTGAACATCATCTCTTGCATTTCACTTTAGTGAGCTCAGAAAAATATTCGAAAAATAAAAATACATATCATCGGCCCAGTCAAAGGGATTGGTTTACTTCATTGTGCCTGGCAGTTTCCGTGACTGGGCTGTAGTGTAATGGCTGTTAAGTACTGAACACGTAAAAATAAGTGTCAAAACCTTTTTTTTCTCTTTAAGAGTTCTTTTGTTGGCATCTGGAGCCGAATAACCTTTATTCGGAACAAAGGAGGTGGAAAGTAGAAATGTTTCTTTCGAAGTTAAAAAAAAAAACAAATTGATTACTGAAGCATTATAAACCATTATACAGGGTGAAAAGTATTAAAACATACAAACTCTGGGAGGTTGCAGGGGACATCAAAACAAATATTTTTCCCTAATGTCATTTTTTTTCTATCAGGATTATTTAAACCGGTGGTGGCCGTATTAACGCTCTTCAGTTGTTAGAGGCCGTATTACGATCCTGAGTTGTTAGAGGGCGTATTAGGCTTTTCAGTTGTAGGCAACTGCTGTCCACCAGTGTGGTAGCGCATTGTCTCTGTTTACTAATGGAGCGATACACCTGGAGTGAGTACACTGATATGGTTGGTGCGTACTACGTAGCGCACCACGACGGACGAGCTGCACAGCGGGTTTATCAACAACAATATCCTAATCGCCGTATCCCGCATCATACAACACTTGCTGCTGTGTACCGACGTCTGCGTGAGACCGGGTCATTTAGCAGATTACCTGGACAGGGACGCCGTCGCACGGTAAGAACGCTGTAGTTTGAGGAAGCTGTCTTGCAGCATGTGGAGCGGGATCCTTCAATCAGCACTCGTGGAATTGCGCTTAACATGGGGACGAATCAGACGAATGTAAGAACAGTCCTTCGAGAGCAATTGTTACGTCCATTTCACTTCCAGCGTGTCCACAACCTGGAACCAGTTGATTATCCACCCAGAGCACAGTTTTCGCAGTGGTACCTGGAACAGTGTGAAATGCATCCTACATTTCCATCCTCTGTGTTGTTCACCGATGAAGCGTGATGGAGTCTTCAACATGCACAGTTCACATGTCAGGAATGAGGATAGCCAACACGCCACAGTTACTAGCGCTCATCAAGTGCGGTTCCTCCTTAATGTGTCGGTCGGTGTTGTTGGGGACTGTTTAATTGGGCCGTATCTGCTACCTAGGCCATTAAATGGCAGGCACTATTACAATTTTCTCGCCAGAGCATTGCCAGAATTGCTGGAAGACGTCCCGCTCCCTACAAGACAACGCATGTGGTTCCAACGTGACGGGGCGCCGGCACATTTCAGTCGTCGTGTGCGTCGATTCCTGGACCGACGGTTCCCAGAAACGTGGATTGACAAAGGTGGTCCTGTACCACGGCCTGCTCGATCCCCAGATATGATGATGGGCAACCCTGTTTACGCAACTCCTGTTGTATTAGAAGAGGATCTGGTCGCCCGGATAGTAGCAGCAGCAGGAACAATTCAGGATACTCCTGGGGTTTTTGCCCGTGTCAGACAGAACATGATCCGACGGTGTCAATGGAGGCATTTCTGAAAATCTAGTGTAACTGAAATTGGGTTGTGTTAACGTGTTGTCTCTTGGTCATAAAAAAATGGAGAAGTGTTTGTTGGTTTAATTAATTTGCCGGCAGAGAAATCTTCCTCTACCGGTTTAAATACTCCTCATAGGAACAAATGACATTAGGGAAAAATATTTGTTTCGATATCCCCTACAACCTCCCATAGTTTGTCGTTTTAAATACTTTTCACCCTGTATAATGAAAACAATTGCTTAAATTATGTTGATGGTTGTATATGTAGGCCTACAATTGTATAAAATTCGACATAGCTCGTACAAATCAACAGGCAGTCTCCATCCACAGAACGTAACTTCCTACTGTGAATATGACAAAATGGTGCGATCTCCCCATTGTTTCCAGTGATGGCGGCAGAAGTGTTATCTCTATTACCATATCACTGAGATGTTCCAGTTGTTAGTACTAGTCAATTACGAGGTGCATTCAAGTTCTAAGGCCTCCGATTTTTTTTCTCCGGACTGGAAAGAGATAGAAACATGCGCATTGTTTTAAAATGAGGCTGCATTCATTGTCAATACGTCCCAGAGATGGCAGCACCGTACGGCAGATGGAATTTTACCGCCAGCGGCGAGAATGAGAACTGTTTTAAATACTTAAAATGGCGACGTTTTCCTTACTTGAACAACGTGCAATCATTCGTTTTCTGAATTTGCGTGGTGTGAAACCAATTGAAATTTATCGACAGTTGAAGGAGACATGTGGTGATGGAGTTATGGATGTGTCGAAAGTGCGTTCATGGGTGTGACACTTAAATGAAGGCAGAACATCGTGTGACAACAAACGGAAACAACCTCCGGCTCGCACAAGCCGGTGTGACGACATGATCGAGAAAGTGGAGAGAATTATTTTGGGGGATCGCCGAATGACTGTTGAACAGATCGCCTCCAGAGTTGGCATTTCTGTGGGTTCTGTGCACACAATGTTGCATGACGACCTGAAAATGCGAAAAGTGTCATCCAGGTGGGTGCCACGAATGCTGACGGACGACCACACGGCTGCCCGTGTGGCATGTTGCCAAGCAATTTTGACGCGCAACGACAGCACGAATGGTACTTTCTTTTCGTCGGTTGTGACAATGGATGAGACGTGGATGCCATTTTTCAATCCAGAAACAAAGCGCCAGTCAGCTCAATGGAAGCACACAGATTCACCGCCACCAAAAAACTTTCGGGTAACCGCCAGTGCTGAAAAAATGATGGTGTCCATGTTCTGGGACAGCGTGGGCGTAATCCTTACCCATTGCGTTCCAAAGGGCATTACGGTAACAGGTGCATCCTACGAAAATGTTTTGAAGAACAAATTCCTTCCTGCACTGCAACAGAAACGTCCGGGAAGGGCTGCGCGTGTGCTGTTTCACCAAGAGAACGCACCCGCACATCGAGCTAATGTTACGCAACAGTTTCTTCGTGATAACAACAAGTGATTCCTCATGCTCCCTACTCACCTGACGTGGCTCCTAGTGACTTTTTGCTTTTTCCAACAATGAAAGACACTCTCCGTGGCCGCACATTCACCAGCCGTGCTGCTATTGCCTCAGCGATTTTCCAGTGGTCAAAACAGACTCCTAAAGAAGCCTTCGCCGCTGCCATGGAAGTATGGCGTCAGCGTTGTTAAAATGTGTACGTCTGCAGGGCGATTACATGGAGAAGTAACGCCAGTTTCATCGATTTCGGGTGAGTAGTTAATTAGAAAAAAAATTGGAGGCCTTAGAACTTGAATGCACCTCGTACTAGAACACGGTGAAAATCTTACCTCTCTTCACTCTTGCTTTGTGTCTTCGTGGAACAACTCACCAATTACGAGGGGAGGCCACGAAGTTGGGATCACGGATTTACTTCACACTTTGTACACTTTTGGAAGGTCATTAAAACAACACAATTAGCAAGCGTTAAGGTGCAATTCCGACAAAGTCGCAACAGAAGTTTTACGCGTCCGTCATGTGGCGGATGTATCTGTGAGAATGTACCTCTAATAAGAACGAACCGTGTTCAGTCGGTTAGTAAGTTGGTCTGTTGTCGTTGTGCAGGAGGTTTTATTTACGTGCATAAAGTTAATGACTACCAGGTCGCTCCGCGGAGACTCGTGTTGAGTGCCACTTTCCAGTATCTTGCAGAATTCTGGCTTGTCTACTCAGGTCACGCCGTGAGTTCTCTACGATGTTTCGCCAGACAGACGTGATGCCATTTTCGAGTGGTGAAGACGATGGCGACAAGTCTGATTGTCGAACTGTCGTGGGGAACACGGTGTGTGACCTCTCCAGACAACAGAGAACTCTACAAGTTACAAATACACTAGGAAAACATTATATCGCAGCCCTTTCCGTTATTTCAACAATCTAACAGATGTTGTTCATTCCATCTCAAATAACGCGGCAACATTGTTGACTTGTCTTTTTTTATTGTGACATGCGCATTGTAATGGTACTTGAATTGCTAGCCTTTTCGGGGCCTCACCTCAGCCTCTCGATACCAGCAATATTTTACTGTGTTTCTGTAGAATAGTTAACATATATCTGTGACAACATCCAGATTTGATTTCATTCACGTAGAGGTACTTCGATACATCGATATATGATCTTTTGACGTACTTGTAACTCTGATTTTTGGGAGCTTAAGTGGTTATGAGGAAGTATTGAATAGGATTGGGGAGAAGAGAAGTTTGTGGCACAACTTGACCAGAAGAAGGGATCGGTAGGTAGGACATGTTCTGAGGCATCAAGGGATCACCAATTTAGTATTGGAGGGCAGAGTGGAGGGTAAAAATCGTAGGGGGAGACCAAGAGATGAATACACTAAGCAGATTCAGAAGGATGTAGGTTGCAGTAGGTACTGGGAGATGAAGAAGCTTGCACAGGATAGAGTAGCATGGAGAGCTGCATCAAACCAGTCTCAGGACTGAAGACCACAACAACAACAACAACAACAAGTGGTTATTAGGGAGTCAGGCTTTGGTTGTCATGTTAAAAAGACGCAAATTGTAGACAGTTTATGAAATGTGAACGTCAACAGTGAGGAAGATTTTCAAGTATCTTTTATATAGTGATGTTTTGGAACGGGTTACGTGATAATAAAGTAATAAAAAAGCAGTGTAACTTGAATTCGGAGTGCTGATTACTTTACTACATCGCCATTGTCCTAACTTGCAAAAGTTTAATCCTCAAGAATGGTTTATGAAACACATCTATAAAACTTTTGAATATAGCAGAATAACACCTAGGCCTCTTTGCATCCGAGCTCAGAATCGTCACTACCTACATTTTCGACGATTGAGCCATGAGTTCACAACGAGACCAGCGTGTGAAACACGAAAAGATGAGTGCCTAGTTTCCCCATTATTACAAGAAATGACATTATTAACTGTGGTCTAATGACACCTGCCACATATTATTGAAGTGTTGGCAGAAGAGCCAACACTGTGTTGCTAGAGGAGGCCGAAATGCACGCGTTTAATTACACGCTGACTGGCGTGAGGTCTGGAACAGTTAAGGGAATTAATAGTAGCAAATAAAGTACGTAGTTGATGTAATACTTAACTTTAATCCACTAATGGTGAACATCGCTCTTGACGGTACATGTTATAATCTCAATATCAAATGCTATGGCGTCTTGCTAGGTCGTAGCAAATGACGTAGCTGAAGGCTATGCTAACTATCGTCTAGGCAAATCAGAGCGTATTTGTCAATGTAGCATCGCTAGCAATGTCTGCTGTACGACTGGGGCGAGTGCTAGGAAGTCTCTCTAGACCTGCCGTGTGGCGGCGCTCGGTCTGCAATTACTGACAGTGGCGACACGCGGGTCCGACGTATACTACCGGACCGCGGCCGATTTAAAGGCTACCACCTAGCAAGTGTGGTGTCTGGCGGTGACACCACAATTATAACTTTGTTGTTGCCCGAAAATGCAATACTTAGCAGCGTGAGCAACACTACAATCATAATTAATTTTTGACCTTTGTTGTGGTAGGGTTGTTACAGCATTCTCCTGGCATTCTTTACATCATCCATTCTTTAACTAACTCTTCAAAGCCGACAAAAAAAAGGGTAGCGTTCGCGCATTGCGAGGGAGCGACAGTTCGGGTGCCGTCGACCCTTATTTTTAACCTGTTTTTTGCATCACTGGTTACATTACTTAATTTATATGACATTTGTGAGATAATATAATGAAAAAAACACATGCATTGTGATGGAGTTGTAGTGAATATCATATATTATTGACTTTTTACTATTTGTAATTAAATTTTCGTCGGCCGGAGTGGCCGAGTGGTTCTAGGCGCTTCAGTCTGGAACCGCGCGCAGCTACTGTCGCAGGTTCGAATCCTGCTTCGGGCATGGATGTGTGTGATGTCCTTAGGTTAGTTATGTTTAAGTAGTTCTAAGTTCTAGGGGACTGATGACCTCAGGCGTTAAGTCCCATAGTGCTCAGAGCCATTTTTAATTAAATTTTCAAGGACGAAGGACAAGTTTCGAAAGCCCAGGTAAAACCTCGATAAATAATTATGCGAATGACGTTATTCACAATCAAAAATAGTTACTCACAATGTGCCAGACCACAAGAGTAATGCACAATTACTCGTAGGATGTCCTGTGGACAACACACTTTGCAGGATGGTATTTATCACACAAACATGGAAAACATAAATTGAAACTTCATGCAAATACAAGTCGGTGTTTTTTCGTTACGTTACCTCTCAATTGCCATATACACTGAAGCGCCAAAGAAACTGGTATAGGCATGCATATTCAAATACAGAGTTATCTAAGCAGGCAGAATACGACGCTGGGGTCAGCAACGCCTATATAAGACAACAAATGTCTGGTGCAGTTGTTAGATCGGTTACTGCTGCTACAGTGGCAGGTTATCGAGATTTAAGTGAGTCTGAACGTGGTGTCATAGTCGGCGCACGACCGATAGCACATGGCATCTCAGAGATAGCGATGAGGTGGGGATTTTCCCGTACGACCATTACACGAGTGTACCTTGAACATCAGGAATCCGATAAAACATCAAATCTCCAACATCGCTGTGGCCGGTAAAAGATCCTGCAAGAACGGGACCAACAGCGACTGAAGACATTCGTTCAACGAACGTGACAAAAATGCAACCCATTCGCAAACTGCTGCAGATTTCACTGCTGGGCCATCAAAAAGTGTCATCGTGCGAACTATTCAACGAAACATCATCGATATGGGCTTTCGGAGCCGAAGGCCCACTCGTGTACCCTTGATGACTGCACGACTCAAAGCTTTGCGCCTCACCCGGGACAGTCAATAGGCACATTGGACTGGTGATGACTGGAAACACGTTGCCTGGTCGGATGAGTCTCGATTCAAATTGTATTGAGAGGATGGAAGTGTAAGGGTATGGAGACAACCTCGTGAATTCATGGGCCCTGCATGTCAGCAGGGGACTGTTCGAGCAGGTGGAGGCTCTGTAATGGTGTGGGGCGCTCGCAATTGGAATGGTATGAGACTCCTGGTACGTCTAGATACGAGACTGACAGGTGACACGTACGTAAGCATACTGTTTGATCAGCTGCATCCATTCATGTCAATTGTGCATTCGGACGGACTTGGGCAATTCCAGGAGGACAATGAGACACTCCACACGTCCAGAATCGGTACAGAGTGCCTCCAGGAACACCCTTCTAAGTTTAAACACTTCTAGTAGCACCAGATTCCCCAGACATGAAGATACCTGGGATGTCTTGCAAAATGATGTTCAGAACAGATCCCCACACATTCGTGCTCTTACGGATTTATGGACAGCCCTGCAGGATTCGTGGTGTCAGTTCCCTCCAGCACTACATCGAGTCTGTGCCACACCAATACCCAAAAAGGGAAGTAGGAGTAATCCACTTAATTACAGGTCCATATCACTAACGTCGATTTGCAGTAGGGTTTTTCAACATATACTGTATTCGAACATTATGAAGCACTTCGAAGAAAACGATTTATTGACACATAGTCAGCACGGATTCCGAAAATATTGTTCTTGTGAAACAGAACTAGCTCATGAAGTAATAGTGCTATCGCCAGGGCATGTCAAATTGACTCCATATTTTTAGATTTCCAGAAGGTTTTCGACCCCGTTCCTCACAAGCGCCTTCTAACCGAACTACGTGCCTGTGGAATATCGCCTCAGTTGTGTGACTGGATTCGTGGTTTCCTATCAGAAAGGTCACAGTTGGTAGTAATAGACGGAAAGTCATCGAGTTAAACAGAAGTAATATCAGGCGTTCCCCAAGGAAGTGTTATAGGCCCTCTATTGTTCCTGATATATTCTAACGATATAGCAGACAATCTTAGTAGCCGTCTTAGATTGTTTGCAGATGATGATGTCATTTACCGTCCTGTAAAGTCATCAGATGACCAAAACGAGTTGCAAAATGATATAGATAAGATATCGGTATGGTGTGAAAACTGGCAGTTGACCATGAATAAAGAAAAGTCTGAAGTTACTCACATGAGTCCTAAAAGAAATCCGCTAAATTTCGATTACTCGATAAGTCACACAAATCTGAAGGCTGTAAATTCAGCTAAATATTTATGGATTACAATTACAAATAACCTAAATTGGAACGATCACATAGATAATTTTGTGGGTAGAGCAAACCAAAGACTGCGATTCATTGGCAGAACACTAACAAGATGCAACAGGTGCACCACACTTGCCTACCCCATTCCGGAGTTCTCCTGTGCGGTGTGGGATCCGCATCAGGTGGGGCTGACGGATGACATCGAAAATGTACAAAGAAGGGCGGCTCGTTTTGTGTTATCGCGAAACAGGGGAGATAGTTCCACGGACATTATACGTGAATTGGAGTGGCAGTCATTAAAACAAACACGTTTTTCGTTGCAAAGGGATCTTCTCATGAAATTTCAATCAGCTTCTTTCTCCTCCGATTGCGAAAACATACTGTTGGCACCCACCTACATATGGAGAAATGATCATCACGATAAAATAAGAGAAATCAGACCTTACACAGAAAAATTTAAGTGCTCGTTTTTCCCCCCGCGCCGTTCGAGAGTGGAACGTTAGAGAGACAGCTTGAAGATGGTTCATTGAATCCTTTGCCAGGCACTTTACTGTGAATAGCAGAGTAATCACGTAGATATAGATACAGATGAAGACGTGTTGCGGCACTTCTGCGTGTTCGCGGGGACCCTACACGATATTAGGGAGGTATACGAGTTTCTTTGGCTCTTCAGGGTAAAATAATATGACCAGTGATGAAAAAAAAAACAGATTAATAATTAAGTTTCACCGGGAATCAAACCGTCACCTCATACACGTCAGTCTGGCGAAGCTTAAACGCTAATCACATATTTTTATAAATTTTTTGTTGGTCTTAAAAAAAATGTGTGTGAAATGTTATGGGACCTAACTGCTAAGGCCATCAGCCCCTTAAGCTTACACACTACTTAACCTAAGTTATCCTAAGGACAAACACACACACCCATGCCCGACGGAGGACTCGAGCCTCCACCGGGACCAGCCGCACAGCCCATGACTGCAGCGCCTAAGACCGCTCGGCTAATCCCGGGCGGCTGCTGGTCTTATTTCGTTCGTTATTCTTCATTGCATATGTTCGGAGCGGACGTCCTAAGATACTCGTTGAAGTTCATCGTTTTTATTACAGAGGACAGCTAACCCTCTGACAAAACACGCTAAGCTGCCGTGCCGACTGATCACCTGACCACCACAACACTTACGTCCGTCACCTACACACAGCTTCATGAGCCACGTAATAGACGCGTAAAACTTCTCTTGCGATTTTCTCTGAGTTGCCAGCGTGGTACCCCCTATTTCTTGCACATTGTGTTGTTATAATGGCCTCCTCAATGTGTGCAAAGTTTGAAGTTAATCTGTGATCCCAACGTCGTGGCGTGGCCTTGTAAGATGGCGAATCTTTGGCAACACAGAGTACAATGAATGACCGCTAGAGGCGCCTATTGCTAACAATCGCAGAGAAACAGAGCAGACACCTCGATGGCGTACATATACACATCAGAAACTGTGTTACACATGTCCACATCTACATCTGCATACGTACTACACAACCCCCACCGTACGGTGCGTAGCAGAGGGTAGTCTGTAACAGGACTAGTCTTTACACGTTCCATTCGCAAATGCAGGGAGTGTAAAACGACACTCTATATCCCTCCGCGTTGTTGTTGTGGTCTTCAGTCCAGAGAATGCTTTGATGCAGCTCTCCATGATACTGTATCCTGTGTAAGCTTCTTCATCTCCCAGTACCTGCTGCAACCTACATCCTTCTGCATCTGTTTAGTGTATTCATCTCTTGGTCTCCCTCTACGATTTTTACCCTCCGTGCTGCCCTCCAATACTAAATTGATGAGCCCTTGATGGTAGGGGGAAAACCTATGTACCAGGACACATTGCATTGTTGCCAAATTTATTCATAATGGCGGCGATGACGTCATCCAAGATGGCGCCATGTAGACTTGGCAACACCACATGACGCCATCCAAGATGGCGGATTTTGGCGGGAAAATAGGTCAATTGTGCTACGTCCACCAGCCTAACCTCAAGAAAAAATGGCAGGAAGTTTGATTTTGGCAGGAAAATAGTCCAATTGTGCTACGTCCAGTAACCTAAGCCTCGAGAAGAAAAAAAATGGCGGGAAGTTTGAATTCCAACAAGATAATGCGTACAAGGACCGTACTTGTCTTTAATATTATTATTCATTATCATTTATTAACATTCATTATCATTTATTATTATTTATTATTATTGACCTGCCTCCACTAGAAAATTCCCTCCAAATTCAAATTCCAACATGATAATGGCTGCAAAAACTTACTTTTGTGTATTATTCATTATCATTCATTATCATTTATTAATATTCATTATCATTCATTGTGATTTACTATCATTCATTAGCATTTATTAACATTCATTATCATTCATTCTCATTTATTATTATTCATTACCATTTATTATCATTTATTATTATTTATTATTATTGACCTGCCTCCACTAGAAATTCCCTCCAAATTCAAATTCCAAAATGATAATGGCTGCAAAACCTAACTTTTGTTTATTATTCACTATCATTTATTGACATTCATTATCGTTTGTTATCATTCATTATCATTTATTATCATTCATTATCATTTATTTTTATAGGTCTACCTCCACTAGAAAATTGCGCCCAATTCAAATTCCAACACGATATTCTCTCGAAAACTGTGCTTCTATGTATTATTATCATTCATTATTTATTCAAGAAGTCCGATTTTCTCGGTGAGAAAGCCATTCTCCTTACATCCAGAACAAAAATCTGTCACAAGTTCAAATCCCCAACACCATAATTGATAACATGTACGAGCTTTCTCCGTCACTTATCTTTTTTTTCACTGGTAGCCCACCATAATCGCGTCAAATAATAAACTGCACTTATAGTAACGTAATTCACGTCCTTTGGTTTTGCAGTGGGGAAGGGACTGAAGACTTTATTTCAAGCAGTACGGTCATCACTTGTTCTCCAACACAGTCAGCACACACACCTTTGATATCGCAGTGGAGTCACCACGACGTCCGCACTCCAACTGAATTAGTTCAAATCCTCGCCACCCCCTGGCCAGCGCCTGTCACGTGAGGCGGTCGGCCACTAGCGCGGGGGCCAGCCCAGCGATCGCTCCCACGTCGTAAACATGTTTTCGCCGGACACGCCGGAACTTGTCGAGTTTGACGTCACAGCGGCCCCTTGTCCACTCATTACGTGTATTCGTCGCCTCCACACGTTTCCCGCCATAACTGTCTCCCTCCGAGCAGAATCACACAACAGTCGGCCATTTCCCTCCAACCCTTTCGGCGCCACTTTCAAACCTGTCGATGCCGACTTCACACAGCCATTCGCCACGTGTCCCTGTGTGAGCGAGAAAGCAGTGCTACACTTTTGGCGGCAAAGTTTGCTCGACAGTGGAATCCACTTTGGACCGCACTAGGACACCCGCTAATTGACTCGCTCTTGCACGCGCATAATAACTGTACAATCGCTGCGCCGCCGCCCCGCTCATGTCACACACCCTCCATACACGCGACGGACATTGCTTTCTGTAAATACCTGGAAAATGACTCTTTATTTCAGACATTACGGTCATGCAGGTGTGTCCCAACTGTCTTCTCCACGGTCACACAGCGCAGCTGACGTACGTGCGGCCGGCTGAGCCCGCACCCTGGCCGGCTGACGTCAAGCACACCCCCACGGCCAGCGCGACAGGTAGGCGGCTGCGAGCGGCTCCTGTGGGTCCCGCCACAAATGGTCGCCGCGCCCGCGAGCACTTAACACCGGACACGATGTTTCCTGTCGACCGCGTGCCGTACAAAGGATACGTTCGGCGCCAGAATTTGACCGACAGTGGAATCCACCGTGACCATATAACAGCGCGTTTGCTCGTAGCGAGGACGCTCGCTAATTCACTCTCACCACCCCGCTATATTAAATAATTGAATTTACAATTTCATATACATATTCAAACGTGTTCAACTCCCTAATATCAACTACTTTTCGAGGACCAGAACGCCACCTCCTCCTCCTAGGAACCAGCGCCAAGTTTGAAATCTGCTAGTAAACAAAGCTCACTTGCGCTTCCGCCACCAACCTAAGAAAATTGTTTCAAACTAAGCCACCAGCACTCAACCTCTTCCTACACGTTTCTGGTAAACGGACTCACCCAGCACTAGGTCCACGGACCGAGGAACCAATTTACTTTATTTAGGAATGGAGTACATATATCACACCGACATGTCCCACATCATACTCACCTGCAAAACACTCGTACATAACTCATTTATAATGTTCTAGACACACGCTTGCTAATTGTAAACAGTTAAAAAACATAACTCATAGCACGGCCTACAGACATGCGAATCGCTCGTAAATAATGCAAAACATTTACCTCCAAATAGTCAAACAATTGCTAATTTTCGCAAGTAATTTGAGTGCATAGTCCGATGGAAGGAAGAACGAGTGTACTTTATTTATTTGCGAGATATATTTTTGAAACTTTTACTTCTCATAGGTTTCGATATGTAAGGCTGCCATAAGGCAGTTTCTGAACTCCAGTAGTGCGCTACACTTGGCGCTGTGCTGCTCGGGGAAGTAAGCAAGTGCTGCACTCTATTTATTTGGAGCCCTTTTATTTAGTCGTTGAGTATATTTGTCACAAAACACCCGCACTGATCCAAAAAATGGTTCAAATGGGTCTGAGCACTATGGGACTCAACTGCTGAGTTCATTAGTCCCCTAGAACTTAGAACTAGTTAAACCTAACTAACCTAAGGACATCACAAACATCCATGCCCGAGGCAGGATTCGAACCTGCGACCGTAGCGGTCTTGCGGTTCCAAACGGCAGCGCATTTAACCGCACGGCCACTTCGGCCGGCGCACTGATCCAACTGTGGTCATCTGACACAGCCCACAAACATGTAAACAACTCCTAGTTTTACCACACAATAGCAAACAGCTCTTAAATAAGGCAGTACACAATATCAGCAGACGGGCTCTGTGCTCTTAAACTCTCCAAATAAAGCACCGCACAGTGCACAGACATGCTCGCAAAATAGTGCAACAGACGCGCCCAAACACCACCAGCTGCCAAGCCGACCAAACGTCTCTGCTCGGCCTCCCCCCAAACATGACCTCAACACAGTCGCATTCGCACCTATCACCGGAGAAACTGGTATCTCCTATGCATCTTAGATTACGCTCCAAGGAGGGCCGCGCGCGCGTGCGGTCGGCGGGGAAGGAGATTCCAGAGTCTCCAGCCAAGTTCAGCTTCCGAGCGCTCGTGACTGCCGACACATGTGAAAGCTGCATTGTTCTTCTCATGTATACCGCCGGCGTCGCAGGTCTGGACCTGCCTTCACGTCTATTCTCAGAATAGCTCATAGCTCGTTGACACACTCGATTAATGTGGTTGGGAAAACATTTACTACTCCCATGCAACCGAGATAGTGTCGGAAAAGCAATCACTCTGATCTGCACTGCAGGCGCGTGTAATCATTGAGAACACCCTATTTATTTTTGTCGAACAACTTATTTAACCATACAGTGTATCTATCACGCTATCACAAAACACCAATCCCAGATGTGCCCTGGACCATGTTGCACTGCCCACAGACACGCACCCAATCACAATTTCAGTACACACTATAGCAAACTGCTACTAAATAATTCCTCACACAGATGTGTAGATACGCTCAGTACTCGTAAACTATCCAAATAACGCATAGCAGAGCCTGCAGAGCCGCTCGCAAAATAACTCAGCCGACGTGCGCAGGTACCCCCACTCTGCACCCTGCCCACTGGATCGCGAAGTCTCCCATCCGTCTGATTTGAGACCTCGCACAGCCCCTGCTCGGCTTCCGCAAGCGTGAGTTGGCGCGGTCAATGCGCTCGTCAGCGGTCAAAACACACACATACGTCGGTCCAGGACCGCAAACCCGAGCCGCGACCACCTCACGGGGGGGAAAGTCAAATTTATATCAACGTAGCATAATTTCAAAGTGCAGTCTCCGTACACTAGACACATCATAGCAGCACATGTCTTTACCTCCTATGACACTGTAGCACACTGCACATTGCTCCTTACAAGACATTACACGGCCCTTTAACAAAACATAACTACACATCCCTACTCTTGCCTCCTCGCGTGACCGGCCATCTAAAAACCTTCTCAATATTATTCCTACTTTACAACTTTTTTTTAAAAAATAAGTTCTAATTTACACCTCCCACCGCACCTAACCTCACACGCATCCCACCATCAACATACGCAAACGTCCTCAACCGTATCTTGACACTCATATATCACCCCACAAACCATGCCCAAATTTACCATTCTCATCCCCACTTTTCGAATTACAAACGTAGCCTTTATCTAAACAGCAATCAACTCATCTTTCTCGCACTTTCAACAGGAAAATTAATTTTACACACACCCAGAAATACCAAATCCAATTAAAGATTCAAACTCTTATACAAAGCATCAAGCACATACAACAACATTCAAAGCCTGGTCCTTGATCTCTGTAATTTAAGTCGGAGAAAGACATATCTATTACCTTCTGCAACCTGTCTATAAACAGAACGATCTCAGTTACTACAACAGGACCTTGTTTTGACCATTCGCCGGAAATGCGCGCAATGTTGTACGTCTCTAACTAGGTGCAAGTGCAACAGATCCTCAACACCCTATCATCTTTATCCTCTACCATCAAACAGTGAAAAAGTCATGAAGGCACCAATGCGATCCACCTCCAGCATGGACAAACGGAATTCACAATACTCCCCCCGAATAACTCAGAGTGCAACCATCCGAGAATTCCTAACAGCTCACCAAATCCAACACCTCAAACTACAAATGCCTATATGAATAAGATCATATTAAATATACACACACGCTGCAGAGAGCCCTTTAAAGTTTGATCACCCATACTCTAAGCGAATGAGAAGCTGCCTCTGGCCCTCGTTAAAACAGTGTTTTCTAACAAGCTTTTGCACACTGCCGAGCGTTTCGTCTTTCTGCCGCGACTTCGAAGTCATTGTCTGATTCTAAACAGACATTAACACGGGCTGATGCACGGTCTCTCACAGGAAACTATACCTTGCACCTTATAAATCATATTCTTACAGTCGATAGCATAACACTGAATGATTTTAAATAAAGGACACCCACAACACAAGGAAAATAGAAGAGCCTGCTGGCGTTGTAGCCACTTCCCTCGAAAGTGATTGACCACATTTAAATTTAAACTCATATGTCGCAGTGATTGAATAGTTTATAACTCTGCATTCAATTTCTAGTGATTGGTCATTTTTGCACACAAGTACAGGATCACCGTTTTCGGTGCTAGAAACCCTGGAAGTTGCGGTCCATCAGACTCAAGCAAGCATTGTCAGTCAATCATTATGTTGTACCCAATGCACAGATACGATGGATAAGACACCACTGATCTACTGTAATATTATCCATCACAGCTGATATCGCGAGAAAGTTCAACACTGGCCAATCATGTGTCAGCTTGTTTTCTTAATTTCAGTATCATAACTAAACCATACATCCTCTACTTTGCAAGTATCATTGCGATCATTCATAGATGACTGTTCAACACTTCCATTCACACTTAATTCTCGAACACATAAAGACGATTAAATTATACCAGACAACGCTGTACATATTTCTAAGACCTCGCGCATAGTACTCAATCAATCTCTCTGCATATGGCGGTCACCGAGCTATCTAGTCCTCTTATGTTAAAAGACCATCCTCACCTCGGCATTGACCTACATACCCCGCAACATCGCTACCCAATTATTCCTCAACCGAGCAGACAAATACAGCTACACTCCACCTCTCTTGACTGAATAGTGCTTTCCTAGTCCTAACCCCTCCAAGTGCACCACATTTCTCGAAATGTAACCAAGTCTTGGAGCTTAACACACCATATCGATCTATAGTAACAGATCTCAAAGTGCCTTAATTTAATAGCATACAGTTAAGAAGAACAAGAACGGTGGGATATTTATACACAACGTAGTTCGATAGATTTTTAAGCAAATCGTCCAATCTATCATGTGTAAAGTATTGTTCTAGAGTCCATGATCGGTGCATCGAAGGTTCCAGTGGGCGAAAGAGAGAGAGAGAGAGAGAGAGAGAGAGAGAGAACACAAACACACACACACTCCTAACACTAGAACGTTCAGCACTTACAAACGGGCAATAACCTTAGATCGCTTACTTTTCTGTCCTGTCAGACATACATCCTTCTCCCCGGTCACCTTACGCTGAGCTACCTCTACCCCAATCGTAAAACTTTTCCTTTCTATGATACGAGCCCAATATAGCCCTGTGGACACATCTAGTGCCCAATGATCACACCAGATCACGAGTCAGAAATAATACTATTACTCCATCAGGTCTATATAAAAATGATAGTTATTAGCAGCCGGTACATCCTACAAACAAACAGATACGTATAACAGCAGCGTCCAACATGTGAAAATTAAGTCATCCCATCACCGACTCTGTAAACACCCGTCTGTCGGATAAGTGTGTACACAATGATTACAGCCACTCACAAATACCCACAGCTAACTTAGTTATGATGTTGAAGTCTCGATTTTACACCAAGCATGCGACAGGGTGGGGGTCGTGTAAATCAAAGTGCATTTAGAAAAAATGGCGGGAATTTTGAATTTCGGCGGGAAAATTGACCAATTGTGCTACGTCCACTAACCTAAGCCTCCAGAAGAAAAAAAATGGCGGTAAGTTTCAATTCCAACAGGATAATGCATGCAAAGACCGTACTTGTCTTTCTATTATTATTGATTATAATTCATTAACATTCATTATCATTTATTATCATTCATTATCATTTATTATTATTAGAAATAATACTATTACTCCATCAGGTCTATATTTGGTTTTAACGTCACCATCTCGGTTGCATGCGAGTAGTAAATGTTTTCCCGGCCGCTTTAATCGAGTGTGTCAACGAGCTATGAGCTATTTTGAGAATAGACGTGAAAACAGGTCCAGACCTGAGACGCCGGCGGTATACATGAGAAGAACAATGCAGCTTTCACGTGTGTCGGCAGTCACGAGCGCTCGGAAGATGAACTTGGCTGGAGACTCCGGAATCCCCTTCCCTACCTTCCGCACGCAGGCACACCCTGCCTTGGAGCGTATTCTAAGATGCATAGGAGATATCAATTTCTCCGGTGATAGGTGCGAATGCGACTGTGTTGAGGTCATGTTTGGGGGGAGGCCGAGCAGAGACGTTTGGTCGGTTTGGCAGCTGGTGGTGTTTGGGCGCGTCTGTTGCACTATTTTGCGAGCATGTCTGTGCACTGTGCGGTGCTTTATTTGGAGAGTTTAAGAGCACAGAGCTCGTCTGCTGATATTGTGTACTGCCTTATTTAAGAGCTGTTTGCTATTGTGTGGTGAAATTAGGAGTTGTTTACGTGATTGTGGCCTGTGTCAGATGACCACAGTCGGATCAGTGCGGGTGTTTTGTGACAAATATACTCAACGACTAAATAAAAGGGCTCCAAATAAATAGAGTGCAGCACTTGCTTACTTCCCCGAGCAGCACAGCGGCAAGTGTAGCGCACTACTGGAGTTCAGAAACTGCCATATGTCAGCCTTACATATCGAAACCTATGAGAAGTAAAAGTTTGAAACAGATATGTAGCAAATAAATAAAGTACACTCGTTCTTCCTTCCATCGGACTATGCACTCAAATTACTTGCGAAAATTAGCAATTGTTTGACTATTTGGAGGTAAATGTTTTGCATTATTTACGAGCGATTCGCATGTCTGTAGGCCGTGCTATGAGTTATGTTTTTTAACTGTTTACAATTAGCAAGCGTGTGTCTAGAACATTATAAATGAGTTATGTACGAGTGTTTTGCAGGTGAGTATGATGTGGGACATGTCGGTGTGATATATGTACTCCATTCCTAAATAAAGTAAATTGGTTCCTCGGTCCGTGGACCTAGTGCTGGGTGAGTCCGTTTACCAGAAACGTGTAGGAAGAGGTTGAGTGCTGGTGGCTTAGTTTGAAACAATTTTCTTAGGTTGGTGGCGGAAGCGCAAGTGAGCTTTATTTACTGGCAGATTTCAAACTTGGCGCTGGTTCCTAGGAGGAGGAGGTGGCGTTCTGGTCCTCGAAATGTAGTTGATATTAGAGAGTTGAACACGTTTGAATATGTATATGAAATTGTAAATTCAATTATTTAATATAGCGGGGTGGTGAGAGTGAATTAGCGAGCGTTCTCGCTACGAGCAAACGCGCTGTTATATGGTCACGGTGGATTCCACTGTCGGTCAAATTCTGGCGCCAAACGTATCCTTTGTACGGCACGCGGTCGACAGGAAACATCGTGTCCGGTGTTAAGTGCTCGCGGGCGCGGCGACCATTTGTGGCGGGACCCACAGGAGCCGCTCGCAGCCGCCTACCTGTCGCGCTGGCCGTGGGGGTGTGCTTGACGTCAGCCGGCCAGGGTGCGGGCTCAGCCGGCCGCACGTACGTCAGCTGCGCTGTGTGACCGTGGAGAAGACAGTTGGGACACACCTGCATGACCGTAATGTCTGAAATAAAGAGTCATTTTCCAGGTATTTACAGAAAGCAATGTCCGTCGCGTGTATGGAGGGTGTGTGACATGAGCGGGGCGGCGGCGCAGCGATTGTACAGTTATTATGCGCGTGCAAGAGCGAGTCAATTAGCGGGTGTCCTAGTGCGGTCCAAAGTGGATTCCACTGTCGAGCAAACTTTGCCGCCAAAAGTGTAGCACTGCTTTCTCGCTCACACAGGGACACGTGGCGAATGGCTGTGTGAAGTCGGCATCGACAGGTTTGAAAGTGGCGCCGAAAGGGTTGGAGGGAAATGGCCGACTGTTGTGTGATTCTGCTCGGAGGGAGACAGTTATGGCGGGAAACGTGTGGAGGCGACGAATACACGTAATGAGTGGACAAGGGGCCGCTGTGACGTCAAACTCGACAAGTTCCGGCGTGTCCGGCGAAAACATGTTTACGACGTGGGAGAGATCGCTGGGCTGGCCCCCGCGCTAGTGGCCGACCGCCTCACGTGACAGGCGCTGGCCAGGGGGTGGCGAGGATTTGAACTAATTCAGTTGGAGTGCGGACGTCGTGGTGACTCCACTGCGATATCAAAGGTGTGTGTGCTGACTGTGTTGGAGAACAAGTGATGACCGTACTGCTTGAAATAAAGTCTTCAGTCCCTTCCCCACTGCAAAACCAAAGGACGTGAATTACGTTACTATAAGTGCAGTTTATTATTTGACGCGATTATGGTAGGCTACCAGTGAAAAAAAAGATAAGTGACCGAGAAAGCTCGTACATGTTATCAATTATGGTGTTGGGGATTTGAACTTGTGACAGATTTTTGTTCTGGATGTAAGGAGAATGGCTTTCTCACCGAGAAAATCGGACATCTTGAATAAATAATAAATGATAATAATACATAGAAGTACAGTTTTCGAGAGAATATCGTGTTGGAATTTGAATTGGGCGCAATTTTCCAGTGGAGGTAGACCTATAATAATAAATGATAATGAATGATAATAAATGATAATGAATGATAATTAATGTTAATAAATGATAATGAATAATAAACAAAAGTTAGGTTTTGCAGCCATTATCGTGTTGGAATTTGAATTTGGAGGGAATTTCTAGTGGAGGCAGGTCAATAATAATAAATAATAATAAATGATAATGAATGATAATAAATGAGAATGAATGGTAATGAATGTTAATAAATGATAATGAATGATAATAAATGACAATGAATGATAATGAATATTAATAAATGATAGTGAATGATAATGAATAATAAACAAAAGTAAGGTTTTGCAGCCATTATCATGTTGGAATTTGAATTTGGAGAGAATTTTCTAGTGGAGGCAATGACAATGAATGATAATAAATATTAATAAATGATAATAAATAATAATAAATGATAACAAATAATAATAAATAATAATAAATGATAATAAATAATAATGAGTGTTAATAAATGATAATGAATAATAATAATAAAGACAAGTACGGTCTTTGCATGCATTATCCTGTTGGGATTCAAACTTCCCGCCATTTTTTTTTTCTTCTGGAGGACTAGACTAGGGGACATAGCACAATTGGACTATTTTCCCGCCAAAATTCAAACTTCCCGCCATTTTTTCTTGAAATTGGGTCAGTGGACGTAGCACAATTGACCTATTTTCTCGCCAAAATCCGCAATCTTGGATGATGTCATGCGCTGTTGCCAAGTCTACATGCCGCCATCTTGGATGACGTCGCCGTCATCTTGAATAAATTTGGCAACAATGTAACGTGTCCTGGTACATAGGTTTTCCCCGTACTCTTGATGCCTCAGAATATGTCCTACCAACCGATCCCTTCTTCTAGTCAAGTTGTGCCACAAATTTCTCTTCTCCTCAATTCTATTCAATACTTCCTCATTAATTATGTGATCTACGCATCTAATTTTCAGCATTCTTCTGTAGCACCACATTTCGAAAGCTTCTATTCAACTGAGCAAAATTAGGAACAAACGCCTAAAATAATTCGCCATCGCTACGAACTTGGCAATCCCCCGCTTATCAGTGGGCGACAGAAGGGCTGTCAAGGACTTAGTCCGCTCCTAACCAATACTCGCACCTGATACTAGGTGACCTAAGGAGGATACCTGCTGCCTAGCTTATGTCACCTTATTGGGTTTAACAGTCAAACAGGCCCCCTGCAACCTAGGTAAAACTTGCTTCATATATAGTAGACTTAAACAAATAAGCCCTCGGTCACAAATATTAACTCAAAATTGACCATATTTAGACGCTACTATGAGCGTCGTCTTCAGAATTAAACTAACTGTTCTAAAACAGATTAGGTACATAATACATTAATAAAAGTAAAGTTTTTGCTGACTGGAAAGAGCTGCAATACTTACATGTCACATTTTAAAAAATCTAAGCTGGAAAGGAGACGTCTGAATAGTTGTAAATAAGATGGCGAGCCGCTAAGGGCTGCTCGTACTTGAGTGAACAAGGGTTGCCCACGTTAGAAAGCGTGGGCAAGTAAACATGGTGTTGCTACGAGCGTCATCTAGTAGCCGCAGAAACAACTAGGCTACTGTACATTCAAAATTAGACACATGAAATTGTGATGCAGCTGATTCAAGCATAACGTAAGCACTAATAATAATGTGATGAAGTTACATATTTATCTGCTTTAAACAGAGATACATTTTGTAACGTAGAAAAACGTCGGTTATGACATACAAGAAAACGGCAAAGATGTAACAGGAAAACAGCATTTCGGTAAACTGCATGAGGAAATCTGAATCAAAGATCAAGCGATGGCTTTATACAGTCGAAAAAGTTTTTATTTCGCAGCTGCAGCTGTTCGTTGAGAATGAGGCCATCATGACGAGAGAGATGTTTGAAAATTTCCAATTCTTCTAAAACCTACGCCCCTTCTTTTCGGTATGCAGAATATTGCTATCGCATATGGCTTTAGGCACGTGTCCAGTAATTAAGAGATGATCGGCAAAAAATGAATTTAGGGGACTGGTGCCGTTCTTTCTCAAAAGATGTTCTTTATATCTGATGGTGAAAGCACGTCCAGTTTGACCTATATAATAGGAGGAGCAGGTATCACAGATGATCTTATAAACGCCAGAACTTTCTGTAGGGGAGCGAATGGATTTCAAGTTATGAATGAAGTTTCTCTTCAGATTATTATTAGTAGAGAGGGTAACATTGCAGTTGTATTTGTTGCGAAGCATGCGCTGAATTTGAAAGGAAATGGGTCCTGTGAAAGGAATAGAAAAACGTTTCTTTGGGTTAATTTCAGTGCATGAGGTGTTGAGCGTGGTAGTTCTTGCAGTTTTCTTTTTTAGGATATCGTCCACTATGTTAGGCGTATATTCATTATTGACTGCTATGGTTTTAAGTAAATTAATCTCCTCATTCTCCCCTATTGCTGGATATCTTGCTAGATGTCTTGAAACGAACGCCTATAAATTACCAAATCGTCCAGGTAATTGTAAACACAGACTAATTTCAAGTCTCCAAGAATATTATCCAAGAAACGAGTAAGGACGGCTGCGGCAGTAGCCAAACCAAAGGGGACTCTATTAAATTCAAATAGATTCCAATCAGTACAAAATGCTGTAACCTTTTTAAATTCTTCGGCTAAGGGAATCTGATAATAGGCTTGGTTCTGGTCGAGCACAGTAAACCAAATAGCCCCAGCAAACCAGGTAAAAGAGTTATGAAGATCAGGTAAAGGAACCGATTCAAGGACACCCTTCTTGTTTGGGCGACGGTAGTCAACAACAGGCCAGATCCTTAGGGACGAGGAATATAGGGGAGGCATAAGCGGATGTAGAAGGCCTAATAACTCCCTGCTCAAGCATTTTGGAGATCTGTTCCCTTAGTATCTTCATCTTAGGCGGAGAGAGTCGATAGGGGGACAGCCTGACGGGAATATGGTCAGACAGACGAATATGGTACTCAAGGACATTTGTAATCCCCAGTCCATCACAAAGAAACTCTGGGAACCTCTCCAACAAACCCCCTACATCTACATCTACATATGTACTCCGCTACCCACCAAGTGGTGTGTGGAAGAGGGCACAATTCGCGCCAATGTCATATCTCCCCCCTCTGTTCCACTCGCGGATCGCGCGAGGGAAAAACGACTGTCTGAACGCCTCAGTATGAGCTCTAATTTCCCTTAGCTTTGAATGATGACCATTACGCGATAATGTCTCTATCAACGAAACTTTCAAGTCCAGGTACGTTACGAACCCCAGTACCTCCACGTACAATGGCTACAGTGAGCCAACCATTACCATGACAAACGTATCGCTAATGTCAATACTAAAATTAAGTCTACAGCCACAGAAACACAAGGTCCGTCGACAAGTGCAGTAGCAGCAACACTCTTAACTGGTATGCGGTTCTTCTTGTCCCCAGCTGTTGTGGCGAACTCGATGTTCTCGATCGTTTTATAAACTGTCCAAGCTACTGCATATACTATATAAGCGAGCGAGAGCCGCGCAGAGGCTCATTCGCGCTGCTGCTGCTGCACAGGCAACTGCATTGAACGCCGCCACGATGCCTTACAGAAGAATTCGTCGCCGTTCTAAACAGACAGTTTATAAAACGATCGAGAACATCGAGTTCGCCACAACAGCTGGGGACAAGAAGAACCGCATACCAGTTAAGAGTGTTGCTGCTACTGCACTTGTCGACGGACCTTGTGTTTCTGTGGCTGTAGACTTAATTTTAGTATTGACATTAATGATACTTTTGATCATGGTAATGGTTGGCTCACTGTAGCCATTGTACGTGGAGGTACTGGGGTTCCTAACGTACCTGTGGCTACAGTGAGCCAACCATTACCATGATCAAAAGTATTTGCTTTCCCAAACAAGAATACTCTACGCTTTTTGCAACTTCCACTGACATAGAAGCCACAACGACATTATGGTCGCTAATACCTTCTTCTAGATTAACTTCCTCAAAAAGATCAGGACTGTTTGTCGCCAAGATATCTAATATGTTCCCATCTCGAGTTGGTTTTCCAAACAATTGCTCAAGGTTGTATGTAGAGAGCGCTCCTAGAATAACTTCACACGAATCTTTGCTTCTGCCCCCTGTGATAAACGTGTAATTTTCCCAGTTAATGGATGCTAGATTAAAGTCTTCACCTATAACTAATGGATAATTTGGATATTTACTTCCTATGCACTCAAGACGTTCCCCGAAACGTTCTGCGGCGTTTTTGCGGATGCTGGTGGGCTACAAAAACATCCTAATACAATGGTCAATCGATGTCTGATTGACAGCTTTATCCAGACTATTTCACAGACCTACGCAGGGCTACTGTTTATTTCGGATATTAACTCGGGGGTCTTGCTACAGACACTTCGACAATTTACTAACATGAGATTAAGCATATTTAAATCCTTTGGAATGACCTGTTTAGGCGAACTAACAGTTTTTACAGTTGGCACACACACATCAGTGTCATGAACTGGTAATATTTTGGGCCAGCGGTTTGTTTCCCATGGGGAGGAACCGAATCTAAAAAAAAACCATGTGCATGCCACAAGTATTGTGCTACGCATGTAGCTACTTCCTGTGTGTAGTTCACCCCTGATCTATTGAGGGGCATCCTACAACCTTCCATCTAGGAGGAATCTACTACAGAGTCGACGTGGTCTCTGGTTTAGATTCTCCACTCGACTCCAAACCAGAGGACCCCGGTCCACCCTGGGTACGATGCTGCAGATCGTCAGCTTGGTTTCCACTCCTCGAGAGACGGAGGCCGCCTTCACCAATTTAGCCAGCCGTTGAAAGGACCCAAGGATTTCCTCGGGACCCCGACGACAGGCATCGTTGGTGCCGACATGCGCAACAATCTGCAGCTGGCTCCACCCCGCACGCTCGATGATTGCTGGAAGAGCCTCTTCCACATCCTAGACAAGGCCCCCCGGCAAGCACACCCAGTGAACGGTGGACTTCTTCCCCGCCCTAGCCGCTATGTTCCTGAGGGGCTCCATGACCCGCCTAACATTGGAGCTCCCAATAACTAACAAACCCCTACCCCAACGTGCCTGTCCGGACCTTTCTGAAGGAGCAGCCACTATCCTGGCAGAAGGTGCAGCCTGATCCGGCTCAGCCTACCCCCCCCCCCCCAGCATCAGATGGCACACTGAATCTATTAGCAAAGTGCATGGGATTTGGCAGGAGCCTGTTTCCCCCATGCAGCCTTCGCCTCGAGGCTCGAGACGTCGACACAGTCCGCCACCCACACTGAGGTGAGAGTGGGCCGGCCGGCTCAGTCGCACCTGAGGTCGGCTCAGTGACAGAGTGCCGTGGCATGCCCCCCCCCCCCCCCCCCCTGCACATCTGGCACAGCAGAGGCTGCCCCAGACACCCCATCCCCACCGCACCTCAAGGTGGCACCATGGTGCCTGTTGACTGTGGCCAACAAAGCTTCCAACTACGTTTGGACTTGGCCAATTCCTCCTGCATCCGCATACAACAGACACAGTCCCTATCCATCTAGCTAATAACTGATTTACTATAAAAAACTGAAGAAAATCTACTGTCACACAAGGTTAATAGCTACACTCTAGTTGGCAGAAAGGACACTCAATAATGAAAATAAATTTTTATGGTAGAAGCGAGATCTGGTGCTTATTTTCCTGCTAGGGGCTATTTAGTGAATACTAAAGTATAAGACAGTGACCTACAGTAAACTGCTAGGGGCTATCTAGTGAATATTATAAACGAATTAAACAGTGACCTACGGTAAGCTGCACCTACTGATTATCCCTCGTATTTGTAATTTAAACAAGTGTTTGCGTACACGCGAAAGTGACCTAATGAAACTATAAAACTGCTACCTTAAATGTACCGAGTCTAAATGACACTAAAAAACGTGAATACTGAGTATTGTACACTAACTTAAGCTGATTAACCCTCGTATTGATAATGTAAACAAACGTTTACGTTTACGCGAAAAATAACCTAATAAAACGTACGCAACTACCACCTTCAATGTATCGAGTCTAAATGACACTAATAATCGCAAATACTATGTATTGTGCACTGAATTAATTGATAATCCCGCGTATTTAACGTCAGTTAAGAATGTAAACAAACGTTTGCGTACACCCAGAACTGTCCTAAGTAGAAACTTCGCTTATCTCATTCGGACGCAAATAAAAACTGAAACCTTTAATTTATCACGTGTATCTGACACTAATGCACGTAAATACTATAGAATAGACAGCAAAAACGATTAATTACTAGCTAAATTACTTATCTTGTAACGCAGCAAGCGAAAAGCGCTCGTAGCCGGTGTCAGGGCTGCCCTAGTTCAGAGGCCTGCTGGGAAGAATGTTGGCTGAAATCAAATTAACCTTAGCATCAACAGCCAGCATTCCAGTATCTCGATGCACCTTACGTTCAGTACACTCACAGAACCCAAATTTCTGACCAGAAGCGAACTTAAAGGAAAAGGTGTACCCCATTAATCCAAGAGAAGACCAGTTTTACCGATAAAATCGCATCCCAAAACCAAATTGACTGGCAGCTCCTTAACCAAGGCCACAGACAAAGGCCACGAGTAACCACCAACCGAGATTCTCCCTCGAACCCAAACATGCAGAGGCAACACCTGCCCGTTCGCAACCCGACGTCTCTCCACCGAAGAAGGGACCGGCCTTAGTCTCGCAAGATGACCAAATTCAAGAAACCATTCCAAGCTCAACAATGAAAAGGAGCTACCAGAATCCAAAAGGGCACAAATAGGTTCACCACCTACTCGAGAACAAATATGAGGCAGTGGTATTGATGATGGAGCAGCTACACGGGCATACCAGGATTTAAAGGCTCGACCCCGGGGTCGCTGCCCAGCCGGGCGTCTTTTATTGACTCTGGGTGTCCGCGGCTAAATGCAAGTACGAACTAAATTCCCTGTTCGACCGCACCGGAAACAACGCCGCAATTCTTCTTCAGCAGACTCAGTTGATGTTTGGTAATCCGGAGTTCCCCTCGGTGACGCCCACGGGCTGAATTTTAACTTGACGGTGTCTGTCGTGTGAGAGCAGCAGTGCGGACATCGCTACAACAGCGGCACGAAGTTCTGGCCAAGGGGAGGGATGACAAACTGTCAAGGGCGCGCATACATAGAGGCGAGGAGGCAGTGCCCCCCGGCCCACCTCCTAGCTCCCAGGGAAAGGGAAAGATATAGTGTAGTCAGGAGTTTCTTTTACACAAAAATGGATTTAAATGTCGTTATTATCCAGGTTTTTAAGAGGGTTGGAACTGGAACTCCTTTTTACTTAGAAGTCGCCATTCGTCTTCCAAAGAAACACTCCATACGCCAGGTCGAGACCGCTCGACCTCCCCGTTCTATGCTCGAACATGCCTCTATGCGAACGGTATGAGAAGTTATCCGGATAACCACCGTCTTCAACATTTTTCTCCCCGTTCTATGCTCGAACATGCCTCTATGCGAACGGTATGAGAAGTGATCCGGATAACCACCGTCTTCAACATTTGATATCCAACGGTTGTAGAATTTTAGCATCATGTTCTTAGTTCAAACACAATGATGTATCTCGAACATGATAAACACTTTTGGCCAACAACCGATGACACAAATTCCAGCTCACGGTATTTCCCCATGACTTTCGTATACGGTAGTTACCCACACGAAAGGGAATGGTCACAGAGGCTCAGTCGTCATTAGAATTAGCAGGGTATTGGGAAAATGCTGTCTGGACACCGGTCACAAATCATTTGTTCAGCCCATTCTAGCATATTGCTCAAGTGTGTGGAACTCGTACCAAACAGGACTAATAGTGGATATTGAACGTATACAGAGAAGTTGAGGGCAATATTGTGGAAATGGAAGAGGACGTAGATGAAGATGAAATGAGATATATGATACTGCGTGAAGAGTTTAACAGAGCACTGAAAGACCTAAGTGGAATTCTGGCCCCAGGAGTAACCAACATTCCATTAGAACTACTGATAGCCTCGGTAAAGCCAACCCTGACAAAACTCTACCTTCTGGTGAGGAACATGTATGAGACAGACGAAATACCCACAGACTTAAAAAAGAATATAATAATTCCAATCCCAAAGAAAGCAGATGGTGACAGATGTGAAAATTACGAACTATCAGTTTAATAAGCCACAACTGCAAAATACTAACGCGAATTATTTACAGACGAATGGAAAAACTGGTAGAAGCCGACCTCGGAGAAGATCAGTTTGGATTCCGTAGAAATGTTGGAACACGTGAGGCAATACTGACCTTACGACTTATCTTAGAAGAAAGATTAAGGAAAGGCAAACCTACGTTTCTAGCATTTGTAGACTTAGAGAAGGCTTTTGACAATGTTGACTGGAATACTCTCTTTCAAATTCTAAAGGTGGCAGGGGTAAAATACAGGAAGCGAAAGGCTATTTACAATTTGTACAGAAACCAGATGGCAGTTATAAGAGTCGAGGGGCATGAAAGGGAAGCAGTGGTTGGGAAGGGAGTGAAACAGGGTTGTAGCCTCTCTCCGATGTTATTCAATTTGTATATTGAGCAAACACTGAAGGAAACAAAAGAAAAGTTCGGAGTAGGTATTAAAATCCAGGGAGAAGAAATAGAAACGTTTAGGTTCGCCGATGACATTGTAATTCTGTCAGAGACAGCAAAGACTTGGAAGAGTAGTTGAACGGAATGGATAGTGTCTTGAAAGGAGGATATAAGATGAACGTCAACAAAAGTAAAACGAAGATAATGGAATGTAGTCGAATTAAATCGGGTGATGCTGCGGGAATTAGATTAGGAAATGAGACGCTTAAAGCAGTAAAAGAGTTTTGCTATTTGGGGAGCAAAATAACTGATGATGGTCGAAGTAGAGAGGATATAAAATGTAGACTGGCAATGACAAGGAAAGCGTTTGTAAAGAAGAGAAGTTTGTTAACATCGAGTACAGATTTAAGTGTGAGGAAGTCTTTTCAGAAAGTATTTCTATGGGGTGCAGCCATGTATGGAAGTGAAATTTGGACGATAAATAGTTTAGACAAGAAGAGAATAGAAGCTTTCGAAATGTGGTACTACAAAAGAATGCTCAAGATTAGATGGGTAGATCACTTAAGTAACGAGGTACTGAATAGCGTTGGGGAAAAGGGGGATTTGTGGCACAACTTGACTAGAAGTATGGATCGGTTGGTAGGACATGTTCTGAGGCATCAAGGAATCACCAATTTAGTATTTGAGGCAGCATGGAGTGTAAAAATTGTAGAGGGGGACCAAGAGATGAATACACTAAACAGATGCAGAAGGATGTAGGCTGCAGTAGGTACTGGGAGATGAAGAAGCTTGCACAGGATAGAGTAGCGTGGAGAGCTGCATCAAACCAGTCTCTGGACTGAAGACCACAACAACAACAACAGAGAAGGGTAGCATGAATGGTGAAAGGTGTGTTTGACTCACAGGAGAGCGTGATGTTATATGCTGAAGAGCCTAAACTGCTAGACGGTTGAAGAAAAACCTGCAGCTATCCCGAGAAAGCCGAGTTACAAAGTTTAGAGAATCTTCGAAAATATGCTACGGCCTCTGTCGTGAGCGGACGACGCAGCGTGAGACTTCAGTGTGATATGGGGACTGGGAAGGACACCACAGCCGTGCGGGGGGCTGAATACGAGCCTCTGCATTCTGACACCGTGCCGAGACATCTGTCCGTCTGCTGGGTAAGCTGTCTACTATCACGGTATAAGTGTATATTTTTATTTTTATAATTACATATTTTATGATTTTGGTTGGGGTGGCTTTAAAAAATGGCTCTGAGCACTATGGGACTCAACTGCTGAGGTCATTAGTCCCCTAGAACTTAGAACTAGTTAAACCTAACTAACCTAAGGACATCACAAACATCCATGCCCGAGGCAGGATTCGAACCTGCGACCGTAGCGGTCTTGCGGTTCCAGACTGCAGCGCCTTTAACCGCACGGCCACTTCGGCCGGCTGGGGTGGCTTTAAATATTGTGGGCTAGCATGAGACTTTTAATTAACTTATACCGCGATAACACTCGTACGGACTTCGGCTGCCCCGAAATACCCACGGTATAATATTTTTTTTAAACACAGCGCGCGACACACCGCCTTCTAATAAATAGTTTGCGTGAGCGCTGCTATTTAGAAAAGAAAATACGTGTATTCTTACGCAAACTGTAATTATTATGTCTTACGGGCTACTGGTTATTTATGTACCAAATTACACAAAGATTAACTGAGATATTGCGTAATGTAATGATTTTTTAATATTTATTTTTCATTATTTGCAAGGCAAAACTGGAGAGAATCTCGTCTGCCGTTAGGCGGCCAAAATGAAACATACTGAACTCACTCAGTATTCTAAATATTAATAAACGAAATCTATTTTGACTCTTTTTAACTTTGAAATTAATGACGGATCAAAATTGAGAAGTCTCTCGCATTTACATTTAATATTATGACATGATATTTTAATTAAATAATACAGTCAGCGTAATAGCCAACTAAATCCTGCTAGGGGAGATGAGCTCCCTGTACTGCGAAGTTCTGTAAAAACTTTGTTAATTATAATTAATGGTTGCGATCATGAGAGGTGACAACTAAGTCAATAATACACACTTTCTAATAACAATTTCTATTATATTTTTCAAAATACAGATAAACCTTACGTTAATTATCAGACATTACTACAATGACGGCCTACCGCTAGACGAAACAAAACAGGAGAGCTAGTTCAATCAAAGCATTGTCTCTGATCTTCATGACCCATGTTACACAGAGATTATACCAAAAAAACTGTGTTTTGTTAATTACATCGATATTTGTGTTTTGATAATAATAATTCACGTTCTTTAGTATTTGCTATACATCGCGCACACGTACACAGTCTTGAAATAATTTATTATTCACACGTCTCACAACAAAAACTTCCTTTCCCTTTCTCCAAATGTCCATTTATGTGACGTACCGTCACACTACCCACCCACGACCGCTCTCGTACCATTAGCTGATCGGCGCCCCTTTACGGCTTTCACGTGTAGCTGTGGTACCTGAAACGTGCTATCGCGTTTTGTGTGTGGGAGTTCCTCGCCCTGTAAGTTACATTTTGCTTACAACTTGTAATTTTTTGGGTCTAACTGTAACGTCACAATAGGTTTCATTACGTAGTTCAGTGTTATAATATGTTGCTATCAGCTGATAGATATTATCAGCGTAAATTCAATTACCATCTCAGCCCCAAATAACATGCATGTAGAAACAACTATGGATTAAAGTCTTTTATTCTCATTACAATATGCACGCCCTGTGTCGCTATTTACATTTCCCCACCTCTCCTTAAAGTATGTGGTCAGGTGTGAATGTTTTGCGTGTGGTAACAGACGAACCAGAGATGTAGTTGGTCTCAGAATCTTCTTTTAACACAGACAGTGGAAGGCAAAAAGCAGGAAAAGGAGGCTTCGACCAGAGGTGCGATGGTTCTTAGCAGAGGTTGGTCATGGGCTTCCCCCACCACCTCACGCTGCTCGGGAGAAAGAGCCTCGCAACGGTTACTGGGGAGTTTTTTGGAAGACAGGTAAGCGACCAGACGTTCCTTCAGAACGCTGCGTCGAAATCAGGGCAAAGGTATTTGAATGTTTAAATTTATTTATCAGAGGCTTTTTCGCGATTGATTAATTAAGAACCATTTGTTGATTTTTGTTCAATTTATCCGATATAAGAATAATCTTCTCCGTTCGAGATATCCGTTACGACGCGCCGCGTGGTGCATAGTTTCAAACTGCAACCGCCGAGAAAGCTAATAAAGGGAGTTGTAGCCAGTTTTTGCGATTTCTGAACATTTATGCTAGCGTGTGTTGATGTTTAACAACTTATTGAAAATTTAGTATCGAGTGTAGCTTTTCTAAGATGAATCGTTTCGTATTCAAGCACTTCGCGCTGGAGATACCAGCCACGAGTCTTGCTAGATGCCAGCCACTGTACATAGAAAATCTGCACAAAGAAATAGTTACGATATTTGCATTTCAGCGATAACTTAGTGCATGTGTATGTATCAGCATAGTAGTGTAGTGACCACGTGCTCTCCAAGATTTTCCTTCCCCCCACAGGACGATGCAAATCAAAGGCAACACGGCTTGCAATTCAAAGGAGAAATAACCTATGTGCATAGTTGAATAATCTTTATCCGTAGTTACATGAAAATTCAAAGCAGAATTAGTGAAATGTGTATTCAAAAGATTGTTATGAAGTAATTTCGTTAATTATTGTCTAATGTTGGTTAAAATAAAATTAACTTTGTTTTTCGAAGTAATTTCCGTTCTCGGCTTGCTCATTTAAACCATACCTAAGAAAAGAGAATCATATTAATCATGCTGCCCCTTTACTAAAATTATTGGCAGGACGTAGTTTTCTCTGACCACCCCTAAAATTACAATTGCGTTATCCGTTGCAACCTCAAATTCAATCGATAAGATTATACTTTGAACTCTGATGGGCCTAAACATCTATTCTAAAGCGGGCAGAATGGTCAGGGAAGGTTACGCTGCCGAGAGAGAAAAAGTATGCATAAGATCCTTCCCCACAGCCGGCTTGTATAAAAATGAATAAAACTAATCCCTGCTGATAAAATTAAGCAAACTCCCTTCTCAGCCTGCCACAGACAGGGAGAATTAACGACAGTTACGATCTAAATACCAGTCGTTGGGAGCTTGCATAAGTTACGAAAGCTGTGCAAATTGTTCAAAACCGTATAGAACTGGCGTCCGGGAAATTTTGCTGGAGTTATGTCTGTTTATTTAAAGCTCAATGTCTGGAAAGTTCTATAAGCCCGAGAGTGGTAAAGTCTTTTATGTTGTTTGAAGTATATCGCATTGAGTAGCAGCGTGTATGGTCTTAATTGTGAGTCAGTCAAATTCGTGGTAACGTTGGCTCTTGCAGTACTCTCTTACCTCTACTCTACTTTGCGTGCGAGCAGCTCAAATTATGCAATGCCGTTTTAGTTGTAATTTTAAAGGTGTAATTTTGAAAGCGGTGCATTTACTGCTTAGACAACGGCCTTGCCGCAGTAGATACACCGGTTCCCGTGAGATCACCGAAGTTAAGCGTTGTTGGGCGTGGCCGGCGCTTGGATGGGTGACCATCCAGCCGCCATGAGCTGTTGCCATTTTTCGGGGTGCACTCAGCCTCGTGATGCCAGTTGAGGAGCTACTCGACCGAATGGTAGCGGCTTCGGTCAAGAATACCATCATAACGACCGGGAGAGCGGTGTGCTGACCCCACGCCCCTCCTATCCGCATCCTCCTCTGAGAATGACACGGCGGTCGGATGGTCCCGGTAGGCCACTCGTGGCCTGAAGACGGAGTGCATTTACTGCTTTGCGCACTGCCAAAGCATTTCAATAAGCTTCCTACTTAAACCATTTGATGGTTAAAGTTGCGATGGAAGTGTCTTACGTGCTTTAAAGTGCTTCAAGAACACCGGGCTTATTGACCGTTTGCAAGGCTGTGCGTTAATGTCTGATTTAACACGTTGCATGCAAAAGGTTGGCTGGCTTCACAGTCGGCGTCAGACTGGCCCAGTACTAACAGTTTGGCGTGCGCCGGCGCGTCACCAGTGCGACTCAGTCGCTCTAGACTGCGGAAAGCGGCCACGTCTGAGCAACACGTGTGTTCTGCCTTTAAGAAACATTTTTCTGCCTTTGAAACTGTAGCTTATAAATAATATTTTTTGCCGTCTTAAACTGTTCAAAATATATCAAACCCTTTCGAAGCAGACAGGCTTGTTAGTTCCCTGTCAAATAATTTTGTCAACAGTACTTGCTTTCAACAAGTGGAACATAAGTAAAGTCTTTTTTTAAAACTTCCTAGTTTCTTTCTTTTATATTCATTTTTTTCTTCTTAAATAATTTGCAAGTAACTTTTATGACAAGCAGTCGCATAAGTTCCAAGCTTAAAAAAAATCTTTTATTGAAGGAAGTCACTTACATTTGACTTAAAATATATATTCTTAAACGTTACGCTTGTTGTTTCGCTAAAGTTTCCTGAATTTTTTATTTTATGTGTTATTTGAACAAATAGTGAGTTGTAATATCATTGTGTCACTGTGTTATAACCCGTGTCGCTTGTTTCGATGGCTGGATGTCGTTGGGAATCCTCTATGGACTCCCTCCTTTCTCTCCCAGCAGCCATGCGGCGTGCTGGCAACATACCAGTTTTTAAATAAAGAAATATTTCCTTCCATTAAATTTGGGGCATGCAGATGCGCAAATAGAATTTCCTCCGCTGATATTTCGGCCATCCTCAGAGTGAGTCAGAAGACTCGTGGCTTGTGATTCACTCTGAGGATGCCCGGACGATACGCGGCCGAAATATCAGCGGAGGAAATTTTATTTGCACATCCGCATGCCCGAAATTTAATGGACTATTCATTACCCCTCAAGAAGTTGAAAAAAAAAATTCCTTATCTATATAGACGATTTGGGAGACAATCTGAGCAGCCGCCTTAAGTTATTTGCAGATGAGGCTGTTGTTTATCGACCTTACTGGTCATCAGAAGATCAAACCAAATTGCAAAACGATTTAGGAAAGATATCTGTATGGTCCGAAAGTTGGCAGTTGACCCTAAATAACAAAACATGTGAGGTCATCCACATGAGAGGTAAGAGAAGTCCGTTAAACTTCGGTTACATGATAAATGGGTCAAATCTTAAGGCCAAAAATTCAACTAAGTACATAGGAACTAAAATTAAGAACAACTTAAATTGGAAGGAACACACAGAAAATGTTATGGGGAAGGGTAACCGAAGACTGCGTTTTATTGGGAGGACACTTGGAAAATGTAACAGATCTACTAAGGAGACTGCCTACACTGCGCTTGTCCGTCCTCTTTTAGAATACTGATACGCGGTGAGATCCTTACCAGGTAGGATTGACGGCGTACATCGAAAAAGTTCAAAGAAGAGCAACACGTTTTGTATTATCGCGAAATAGGATAGAGAGTGTCACTGGAATGATACAGGATTTGGGGTGTGGACATCATTAAAGCAAAGGCGTTTTTCGTTGCGGAGAAATCTTCTAACGAAATTCCAACCACCAACTTTCTCATCAGAAAGCGAAAATATTTTGTTGACGCCGATTTACATAATGGGAAACGATCACCATGATAAAATAAGAGAAATCAGAGCTCGTACGCCGTGCGGGATTAGCCTAGCGGTCTCAGGCGCTGCAGTCATGGACTGTGTGACTGGTCCCGGCGGAGGTTCGAGTCCTCCCTCGGGCATGGGTGTGTGTGTTTGTCCTTAGGATAGTTTAGGTTAAGTAGTGTGTAACCTTAGGAGCTGATGAGCTTAGCAGTTAAGTCCCATAAGATTTCACACACATTTGAACAGACCTCGTACGGAAAGATATAGGTGTTCGTTCTTTCCGCGCGCTATACGAGATTGGAATAATACAGATTCGTGAAGGTGGTTCGATGAACCCTCTGCCAGGCACTCAATTGTGATTTGCAGAGTATCCATGTAAATGTAGATGTAGATGTATGTGAGCATGGCTGTAGGAAATTTTTACCGAATAAAACATACCGCTCCTTCTAATTTCTGAGAAGAAGAAAAATCGATAAATTAGAGCTAATACAGAGGTTTACAAGTTTTCCGACTCGTCATTCGCGAAAGAAACAGAGAACGGGCGACCTGATTTTGGTACATCTACATACAAGACTAGCATCTTCTCTCCCTGTTCCACTCCCAAACAGAACGAGGGAAAAATGACTGCCTATATACCTCTGTACGAGCCCTAATCTCTCTTATCTTATCTCTGTGGTCTTTCCGCGAAATATAGGTTGGCGGCAGTAAAATTGTACTGCAGAGAGACTCCCACCCGATTTCCTGAAGCATTTCCGTAACACTCGCTTGATGATTAAACCTATACCAGTAATAAATGTAGCAGCCCGCCTCTGAATTGCTTCTATGTCCTCCCTCAATCCGACCTGATAGGGATCCCAAACGCTCGAGCAGTACTCAAGAATATGTCGTATTAGTGTTTTATAAGCGGCCTCCTTTACAGATGAACCACATCTTCCCAAAATTCTACCAATGAACCGAAGACGACTGTCCGCCTTCCCCACAACTGCCATTACATGCTTGTCCCACTTCACATTGCTCTGCAATGTTACGCCCAAATATTTAATCGACGTGACTGTGTCAAGCGCTACACTACTAATGGAGTATTCAAACATTACGGGATACTTTTTCCTATTCATCTCCATTAATTTACATTTATCTATATTTAGAGTTAGCTGCCATACTTTACACCAATCACAAATCCTGTCCAAGTAATCTTGTATCCTCCTACAGTCACTCGACGACGACACCTTCCCGTACACCACAGCATCATCAGCAAACAGCCGCACATTGCTATCCACCCTACCCTAAAGATCATTTGTGTAGATAGAAAACAACAGCGGACCTACCACACTTCCCTGGGGCACTCCAGATGATACCCTCACCTCCGATGAACACTCACCATAGAGGACAACGTACTGGGTTCTATTACTTAAGAAGTCTTCGAGCCACTCATATACTTGGGAAACAATGCCATATGCTCGTACCTTAGTTAGGAGTCTGCAGTGGGGCACCGAGTCAAACGCTTTCCGGAAGTCTAGGAATATGGCATCCGTCTGATACCCTTCATCCATGGTTCGCAAGATATCGTGTGAAAAAAGGGTGAGTTGCGTTTCGCAGGAGCAATGCTTTCTAAAGCCGTGCTGATGCATGGACAGCAACTTCTCTGTGTCAAGGAAAGCAACTTCTCTGTTTCAAGGTACCAGATGTCCCCTACGCCACACACCTTAAAGTGTCCAGCAGAATAAAAATGTTAGGGAGCTTTCTTTACTCTGGGTCTCAAATGCCGACTACTTTCAACGGGGCCACAGCTGGCGGCTGCAGGCGGTCACATACCGGTTAGCGCCTCGATGGTCACACGTCACACATCACACGTCACACGTCACACGCCGCCGTGCCTCGCGACGCCGACACAGCGGAGGCGCCGTGGAGGCTCCAGCGCTACGAATAGCGGCCGCGTGGCCTTGCCACGTGGAGTCAGTCGCCCAGTGCAGCTAGACCGAGATTTTTCTCGGGGAGGAATTCCTATTAGCAGCGCTATGCGGGGCAGATTCCGGACGCCTTTAGAACGGACACTTTGGCGAGGTATCGACCAAGGACGACCTGCTTCTGACCGCAGTAGCTGCCACCGTCACACAGAGGGACGCAGAACCAGAGGGGTGACGAAATAACAATGTACGAGGATATTTCGGAAAGTAAAGGAACACCGTAGGCCAGAGGAACAGGAGAGTTTTGGCGAGCAAGTTGGCAACACCGGTGTTAACCTTTAACCGTTAGCTTTGTCCTCGCGGTCATTAAGGCAGTTGAACGTTGCTTCAGGTTGGAGTAGGTCGTGTTTAAAATGGCTGCGCCGATTCAGAATCCCGCCAAATGCCAAGTGCGCTCCGTCATACGTTTTCTTCGTGCAAAAGGACAGCGACCAGCGGATATTCACAAAGAAATTGTTTCTGTTTATGGGAACATTATGAATTGACAAAATGTAAAGAAGTGGTGTCGTCATTTCTCTGAAGGAATGACCGATGTTCATGACGAACAAAGAACAAGTCGGCCATATGTGATCTCTGATGCCCTTCTTCGGAGAACTGAGGAAGCAATTCGTGCGAATAGACGTCTCACATTGAACGAATTGCATCGGATCATACCAGACGTGTCAATGACAACTCTTTATGACGTTGTGACTCTCAAGTTAGAGTACAGGAAATTGTGTGGGCGCTGGGTTCCAAAACTGTTAACGGAAGAACACAAAAAGAAAAGGATGGGCTTTGCACTCGACTTCCTCGCACGCTATGCTGAAGCAGGCGATGAGTTCCTTGACCACACTGCGACAGGTGGCGAGACGTGGGTTTATCACCATACACCTGAATCCGAGCAACAATCAGTGCAATGGCGCCACTCGAATTCACCAAAAGCCAAGAAATGCAAAACGTCGATTTCAGCGAAGAAAATCGTGGCTTCTGTTTTTTGGGACAGACAAGGCATTCTTCTGTTGGAATTTATGGCTCCTGGAACGACAATTAATGCTGCTGCATATTGCCAGATTTTCAAACATCTTCGAAGGGCAATTCAAACTAAACACAGGGGAATGCTGACAAGTGGAGTCCGCTTGCTTCGTGACAATGCTCGACCTCACACAGCGCTCGTAACCAAAGCACTACTCAAACAATTGAAATGGGACATATTGGACCATCAGCCATACAGCCCGGACCTTGCGCCCACCGACTTCCGTGTCTTCCGTTACCTGAAGTCACGTCTCGGTGGAAAATGATTCCGCGACGATGAAGAGATCAAAGATGAAGTTGAAATGTGGTTCCGACAACAGGCGGCAACCTTCTATGGCTGTGGGATACAAAAGCTTGTGCAGCGACTTAACAAATGTTTGGATAACGGGGGAGATTATGTCGAAAAATAACAAATAATCCAGTTAATAAGATGTAACTGACGTTTTCTAAATAAATGTTGTATTTAAGGACTGCGAGCCATTGTATCTTTACTTTTCGAAATGCCCTCGTATTAGTGCCAGAAATAGATATTTGCCTACTATACGAGGTATCTGAGGAATAGAAAATACACTGAAGCGCCAAAGAAACTGGTATACAAATGCGTATCCAAATACAGAGATACGTAAACAGGCACAATACGGCGCTGCGGTCGGCGACGCCTCTATAAGACAATAACTGTCTGGCGCAGTTGTTAGATCGGTTACTGTTGCTATAATGGCAAGTTATCAAGATTCAAGTGACTTTGAACGTGGCGTTGTTGTCGGCGCGCGACCGCTTGGACACAGCATCTCCGAGGTAGCGACGAAGTGAGGATTTTCGCATACGACCATTCCACTAGTGTACCGTGAATAGCATTTATCCGGTAAAACATCAAATCTTCGATGTCAATGCAGCCGAAAAAAGATCGTGCAAGAAAGGAACCAACGTCGACTGAAGAGAATCGTTCAGTGTGACAGAAGTGCAACTCTTCAACAAATTCCTGCAGATTCCAGTGCTGGGCGATCAAGTGTCAGCGTGCGAACTATTCAACGAAACATCGTCGATATGGGCTTTCAGAGCCGAAGGCCCACTCGTGTACCTTTGTTGACTGGACGACACAAAGCTTCAGGCGTCGCCTGGGCCCGTCAACTCCGACATTGGACTGTTGATGACTCGAAACATGTCGTCTGGTCGGACGAGTCTCGTTTCAAATTCTATCGAGCGGATGGACGTGTACGGGTGTGGAGACAGCCTCATCAATCCATGCAGCCGGAATCTCAGCAGGGTTCTGATGAAGCTGGTGGAGGCCCTGTAACGGTGCGGGGCGTATGATACGTCTAGATACGACTCTGGCAGGAGACACGTCCGTAAGCCTCCTGTCTGACCACCTGCATCCACTCATGTGGATGCCACGTCGTGCTGCGGCACTTCTGCACGCTCGTGGGGGCCCTACATGATGTTAGGTAGGTGTACCAGATTATTTGGTTCTTCAGTGTAAAATAGCTCACATAACATGTGTCCGAATTTCGTGCGCTACAGAGATACAGCTCTTAGAAAGTATCCGAAACAAATAAAAATGTGTTTAGCAATAGACAAAAGATAAATTTCAAAGTTGATATACCTATGTCTTGAATGTACTTGCAAATTCTCTTGACAACTCTACGTGCACATGTTCTGAGGCCACCTTTGCGTTCTTTTATCGATGCTCCACTGCTCCTAAGTATTGGGGCAAAACCTGATCTACCCCTCTTTCCAATGTTGCTAGATGTATCCAAGATGGCGGCGATGACGTCATCCAAGATGGCGGAGCTTGGTAGAAAGACAGGTCAATTGGGCAACCTCCACTAACCTAACCCCCCCCTCCCCTCCCCTCCCGTCCCCTTCCCAAGAAAAATGGTTGGAAGTTCACATTCCAACAGGATAATGCATCACAACACAGTTCACTCTACCAACCTAAGAAAATCGCACGAAGGTAGGTCACTTGGGCTACCTCCACTAACCTAAGTCATCTGACCACCACCTCTTCCTAGGAACTGCCACGAAGTTTGAATTTTTTTGGTAAAGAAAGGCCAATTGGACTATCTCTACAAACCTAAGAAAGAAAGGTCGACGCATGCAACGGCACCTAGGTGAGTTCTATATGCGATGAAGGTAGTGGACGGTTTATAGTTCCTAATTTTCCTCTGTTGGATGGTACAGAATAACGACGATAGCATATTGGACTCATAGATGTGAATGGACGCAGATCTGCTTCGGACTGTAGTATCTGTATCTAGTTTGGAGACATACCACATTGCGCGCATTACCATTGAATGGTCAAAACACGGTCCTGTTACACCTACTCAGGCCGTTCTATTGCTACACGGGTTGCAGAAGGTGGTGGATATGTCTTTCTCTGACTTTTGCTCATTTCCAACTTAAATTGCAATGATAACATGCGCAAAGGTGTAGAAATGGGAGCAGTTGCATGATGTGTAGGGGGTGACTAAAACCACGTTGGACTTTTACTGTAGCAGACGGGTTCGAGAAAGTGCCCCTTTTCGAGATATGGGTGCGCCAGGAATATGATTGAATTGCAGTTCTAATCATTAAGGTTCCAACGCAGGAATGTGCTTCAATGGGAACACCTGATTCCAAATCATAGACATCATTTCTAGCGGATAGCATAACACTAGAGATCTGAAAAGGTAGTGTACATATTCTTATGACCTCAATCAGCACACCATCTACTACTGTTTGTGATCCTTTTCAATCAACCATCGCCTGTAGCTCAGTGGACATATCACCAAACCTCTGACATTGGATCGAGACAGAATGTGCTACAAATACTGCATTGGCGTGAGGGATTCGCAGATATTGGTTTCATACCACGTTCCTTAGCTGAATCCCTTTCTAAATTGGGTAATTTTATTACGAGGTTACACTGTTAGCGAGGCGTAAGCACGCTGTTGGTTTGATACTATTTACTCCTGGGATCGCCGGCATGGTATTTGTCTGGACAAAAAAACCCTCATTCAGAGGTAATGTCGTACCTCGATTTGTAAAGCGTGTATAGCTTTTAACATTGATACTTGTATCCACCTGCAGAACCAACCCCACTTGTGGCGGTAACATACAGTAGTTGTTGGGATCGGGTTTTTGCAACATCTGGCGGTTAAACCTCTGTTTCTAGGTCACGATGGTAGCACTCCCAAGAAAAACTTATGAGACATGTCCACCCATGGTTGATTTTCTCTCAGTATTATTTCGTATCGTCAGCAATCAGTTATTGACGAAGTATTATACTTAGTAGTAGGGAGTGCGTGATATGTTGCATTTGAGCATCAGGCTTATAAAGTATGTGTTTGTGTTCTGACATGTGCGAAGGAGGTGACTATGTCCAGTTGTAAGGAAAGTATGGATTCGACGTGGAGTACTGTGATAGCATGGGAAGAGTATGTACATTCATAAGAATGTTTACCGTTATTTCTGTTTCCAGAGCCACAGCCATCAGCGGGGTGTATTTGCGATACTTCGTTCATTGACTAGTGTCACTGAACTGAGACCACGATGGTTACATTTAGTTGTAAGTACAGGGATAAAATGTAAATGTAGACGATTTTGTAGGATCATTGTGTCTATGCGTACTTGGCCTGCAGCGCCGGTGACTTGTGAGGGAATGATTCTCGTTTCCCGTTAATGGCAGAAGCCGTCCAAATGCAAAGGCCTGTTGGAATGCAGGAATGTATCTGAGTTAACTTTGTCGGCCTCTAGAGGGCAGAACAGTGTACTAATACTTAGTATATGTTGCGCAGCTTTCGTGATCGCGTGGAAATTTGAGAAGATTGAATATGGAGGTGTGCTTACACTAGACCATTATTCCCTCCGATGTAAATTGTTCGGTTGACTGCTTCTGCACATTTCGGGCCTTTATTTAGTTGAGGGAACATCGATTGTGGTGCCTGGTGAAAGAGACGTTTGCTTGTTCTCTAGACTTTAGTTGACTTTGTAAATTATAGGGATGATTTGGAATTTGTTACATCATGGACATCTGTATTCGTGACTGGAAATATCATTTTCCTCTGTTTGTTTTGCGTTCTCACGTAGTCTTCACAGACGGGATAAGCGCTTAATTTTCGGGTTTGTAGAGAAATAACTTCCAGCCTATATCTTCGGAATTACGTTGCACGAGAGATCGGTAGGCTACTGGTGTGTGCAGACCATGTGTTCTTGTAAGCCCAGCTCTGGAGAAGTGTGCAGAGAAAAGCGAGCATGCTAGGAGGTCACGTTTGTGTCGAGGGGAACGAGCCCGGATTTGTAGAACAGTTCTGAGAGTGACTTGGACCCACTGAGGGCGCTCTGGTCATCCAGCGTTGGTTTTCTGTTATTATTTGAAGAAAACTGCAGTAGAATCACATAGAATGCTTGTAGAAGAACGTGCTCTTGGGAAAACAGTGTTTCGAGTGGTTCAAAAAATCCAGAAGTAGCGGTTTTGACGTGAGAAACGATGAGCGCGGGAAAGCACCGAAAAAGTTCCAAGATAAGGAATTGCAATCCTTATTGGAAGAAGATGATACCTAAACTCAACAGGAACTCACGAAACAATCGAATACGACGCAGAAAGGCGTTTCTCTTCGGTTAAAACTATGGGGAAGGTGCAGAAAGTGACGAAATGGGTTCCGCACAAAGTGAATGAAAGACAGCAAGCAAATAGAAAGAGCACTTGTGAAATGCTGCCCGACAGATACAAAAGAAGGTCGTTCCGCCATCGAATACAGATAGGTGATGAAAAATGGATATATTTTGGAATCTTAATTGGCACAAATCATGGTGAAACCAGGGAAACCATCGACATCCTCTGAAATACCAATTCGCTTTGGAAAGAAGACAATGCTCCGTGTCTGGTGGGTGTCATCTATTATGAGCTGGTGAAACCGTTAACACCTGTCGCTACCAACAGCAAATGATATTTATAGCCTGCCGGAGATGTGGGAGAAATGTCTAAATAGCAGTAAGGATTATTTTTAATAAAATATTGTTTATGGGTCTCAAACAACAGAGTTGTAATTCTTGCAGCCAAATTCCGGTTTCGAGCTTCTACACCTGGTGCGGTGTTCACTATAAGGGACGGATGAAAATATGGAAGCACCACGAACAACACTTGACTATGCCTGATATGACGTAGGAAAACCGCTGTCACTCGCATGTATACGTGGATAAACGCAGATCCTGTACAGTTTTGACGGAATCTGTGGAGTCGTCTGGTGACCAGAGTTTCTGTTATTAAGCGACACTATTGAGCATAAGCTGTAGGCATGTATGTGGTCCTCATCTTTGCCTCGTTCCACACTCCGTGTGCAGAAGTGTGTTTTAACTTTTTTGAATATACTAAGTGTTTTTTAATATACGTTATTTAACTTCTTCTTTGAAAATGAAGTATTTTCTGGTAACTAATATTTAAATGTTAAATGCAACATTTGCTTGAATTGAAGGATATATTTCGTAAACATAACAGATACTGGTTATGTATGATATCTCTCTTCACAAGATGTGTAATGTTAGATGGTTTTTGGATTGCATAAGTGATACACATCGGGCCCAGTCTGACTGATTAGCATAGGTTTCATGTAAATTTTTAGTTTCTCTACTTTGTTTACAGGTTTCCTGATGGAGGTATGAGCCCTCAGGTCCGTTCCCAAACCGGCACACCCCACCCACTGGTATCCTATGTCATATAGGATTCTATTTTGGACGGTACTTCCTACAGGGGTCTGTATTTTGTAAATAACAAACAAAGAATTAAAATGATGTATATATAATAAAATTAAATAAAAGTTAAAACATAAGAAAATAAGGAAATAAGGTAAAAATAGGGAGAAAAAGAAGAAAAACAGTAAATGAAAACATGTAATATTCTGCTTTTTACAAAAGCTCCCCCTCTGCATTTTTCATTGAGTGTGTGGAATCAGAAGTGTGTTAGAGTGTTTATCTATTTGTTTAAAAGGAATACACTTACTGCCATAGTATATTTTGGTGTAAGCTATTGTGAGAGGTTAGGTTTAATGTTATTCATGCTGTACATGTTATTTTCCTGTATTTTGTAATATACAAAATTCATCAATGTGGCTCTATCTGATGTCAATAAATGACCTATGATCTTCAGCCAATCTGTTTTCCATAGTTTGTTGTACTTCAGATTGAAAAAGTCGCCAGTGTGACATTTTTGGACATATTATAAATCTACATTTGTTGTTTCACGATTTAATTCATTAATGTGTAATGTTTGCACGTTACCAAGAACTGTAATGAACCTCATATTCAGTTGATACTGCTGTTTTCTGTAGTTTTTATTGTCGACATAGGGAGGTCTTTGACAATATTCTTGAATGCGTTTCCTGATCACATCAATCAGTGTACGACTTTCCTTCTTTATGAAATCTATTGTACACAGCTTTTATTGCAAAAAAAAAATTGTACTACTATGGTGAGCTCAGAAGAGCAAATTATTCGCATTATGGTACGGCTTCCCAGCCGTTCGTGCCTGTAGGTAATGCATTATTTACACTTCTGTTTACCTGTAAACAGTGTACCCTCTATTGTTTTGATTTTCTCGTTTCAGGCTTATGCTCGATAATAGTCATTTGACGAAAACTAGTAGTGAAGCGCCTTGTGCAAAATGAAGGTCGGCTGAAGGTTGACCACGAATTTTAACAGTTATTTGGCGGCTGAATATACCCACCTGCAAACATACGTAAACGTATTTCTACGATACACCAGTGTAACTTGAGGCGCAGCTAATTCGTAAAAATGACGCACATGCGCCTAAAACGGTCCGATGATGTCATAGGCCAAACAAATCTGCCGATCTGAACTTTTAAGAAAAAAGAAATTTCTTGCCAGTATTTCTATCACCGTTCTGTGCGAAAGAGACTTACAGGAAAATTTAATTACCTTGGAGATAAAAATTGGGCTACGTAAGATTTCATTTTTTTGAGCAACATTTTTTCATTATTACTATTTTCGCCATTTTTGGCCTAAGACACTTACTGTCAAAATTTGATTCACTTTGAGACTGAAACTTAATATTTTTGAGCTCTGATTGTATTGAATGGGATGTCGCCATTCTGGGTGTAGATGTATTCGTTTGTTGTACAATTGGTTATTAACCAGGTTTGGAATTTCATGCCTGTAGCCTGAATTTTCATTACTCTGAGATCAGTTTATTAGCTGTTTAATGTTTTTGGAGGGAGGTAACTGTTTTGTTCAAGAGTAAGTTCTTATTTATGAAATGTTATCTGGGTGATATTCGTCTTTTGGATTTGCAGCTCTTGTGTTTCTTCCGTGTTTGCAGTAAAAATTATTGGATATAGGTTCCGCTTTCGGCCCACTCATGTACCCTTGATGAATGCCTGAGCCCGTCAACACCGCCGCTGGACTGTTGGTGACTGGAAACATGTTGCCTGGTGGGACGAGTCTAGTTTCAATTTGTATCAACAGGATGGATATGTACGAGTGTAGAGACAGCCTCATGAATCCATGGGCCCTGCGTGTCAGCAGGGGACTGTTAAAGCTGTTGGAGGCTCTGTAATAGTGTGGGGAGTGCGCAGTTGGAGTGATACGGGATTCCTGATACGTGTAGATACGACTGTGACAGGTGACACGTATGTAAGCATCCAGAGATATCACTTGGATCGTTTCATGTCCATTGTGCATTCCGACGGACTTGGGCAATTCCAGCAAGACAATGCGAAACCATACACAACCAGAATTGCTACAGAGTGGCTCCAGGAACACTCTTGTGGATTTAAACTCATCCACTGGTCTCCAAACCCCCCAGCCACAAACATTATTGAGGATATCTGGGATGCCTTGCAAGTGCTGTTCGGAAGAGATCTCCAACCTCTCGTACTCTTATGGACTTTTAAAAAAATTCGTTGTTTTTGATCTTTATGTTATTCATATACATACCAGCACCTCACATAATTAGTGGGTCCTTAAATGTTACAGTATTATTAGCAGCTAATGTACAATGTTTGGAGGTGAGCTACAATAGTGTTACAATCGGCAATTAATTTACTGTTATTATCGGGCAGGTAGGTTAGAAAATTTAAAAAGGGAAATGGATAGGTTAAAGTTAGATATAGTGGGAATTAGTGAAGTTCGATGGCAGGAGGAACAAGATTTTTGGTCAGGTGAATACAGGGTTATAAATACAAAATCAAATAGCGGTAATGCAGGAGTAGCTTTAATAATCAATAAAAAATTGGAGTGCGGGTAAGCTACTACAAACAGCATAGTGAACGCCTTATTGTGGCCAAGATAGACACGAAGCCCACGCCTACTACAGTAGTACAAGTTTATATGCCAACTAGCTCTGCAGATGATGAAGAAATTGATGAAATGTATGATGAGATAAAAGAAATTAGTCAGGTAGTGAAGGGAGACGAAAATTTAATAGTCATGGGTGACTGGAATTCGAAAGTAGGAAAAGGGAAAGAAGGAAACATAGTAGGTTGTAACGTTGTTGCTTTAAATTGTGTTGCTAGCGGTGCTGATAGCCAATAAAAGCGGGTTAAAAGCTGTGAGCTGTCTGGGGAAGTTAACCTTGGATTACTGCGCAACTGTTTCACCAGGTAACTAGTCTAGGTTTACCAAATTCCCAAACAGACTAACATTAATTATAATCTTTTAATAGTCATACAACAACCGGTAATATATATAAAGTAGAATTTAAATAAAAAGAAAGAAATCAGTTTATATTTAGAAGTTTATTTTAAGATTGATCATTGAAATTTCAGCATATTAAATTTGATTCATAAATAAACTGGTGCCTTATTTAGGATTGTGAAAATGTGAGATTGCAATCTTACGGAACACATCAAATATGGAGGCAAGATCGGGAGACTGCATACAACACTGCATTCATAAAACAACACACAAAGAACGTTGAAACGTATGCAAGAGAAAGTTAATCACTACCAACAGATTCAAATTTTCACCCAAAGAAGATACGTTTGTAGCACAATCCTGTCCGTCATGTAATTACCACACACTGGTATACTAAATTCATATTAACTCTTTGTGAAATCTTCGCGAAAAGAATAGCTGAGGGCTACTTTGATGATTACACCACTTGCTTCACGTGGTCAACTTGGTTTACACAAAGAGTGTAACTCCACAATAATTTTAATAATTAAAATAAATTAGATCGAAAAGCAATTTACAAAAGAAAAACCTCGAACTGGTTACTAACGTCTTACTGTTAACCTGACGGGTCAAACAGTTATATAAGCACGTGGTACTGGTCTCGCAAAGTACACCCCACGTGGGGTGAACATAAAGAAAAGTTGCTATATTGAAAAATATTGTCAAGACGAGATGTTATAATCACACAAGCATTCGCATTTAAGATTGATCTTAGTTAGAGTTACTGATCAACACGTGGTTCCACTTTACTCACAAAGTAGTGACAAAGCAACTACCGGAAAATAATCTGAACTTCACACGAGAATTACACTGCGCTGCAATTTAAGATAACATTAGATATTTTAGAGCTAAACCTGAAATAAAGATGATTAAGTTTTCAGTTAGGCTGAACTTAAGAAATCCATTGTCCTATGGACTTAGCAGACACGCTCTTAGCCGGAGATCTTACCACTTCAGACGCTCGCCACGGACAGACTGCCCTGCGCTCCTACCGAGCGTGCTTCCTGAGGGTGGCTCACAAATACCAACGGAAGTGGCCAGAGGGGCAGCTTCCTATACCAACATGACAAGGGACGGCCAGGACCATACTAAGGATAGAAACCTCTTTGCTTTTAGAAAGCGTAGCTACCTGTTCCGACGTTGGTCCTACTGTTCTCTAGCAGACAGGCTTGTCTGCTACCCTCAAGCATGCAACTAGAAATACATTTGCTCATTCATGCTTTCACACAGAAGGGGAGGGGGATGACAGTATCTTATCATATACAGTATATAAAAGAAAGCGGATGTAGGTTCCGTATGAGACTGTGTGACATGAATTACATATAAACTGTGTTTTAAAGTGTAGTAGTGTGACAGATCGTTCTTGTTTATGTGTAAAAGTAACACTTTCCACTACTCAGTCTCCTCCCAGACAGTCAGACACGCCACAGTAAATTTAGAAGAGGAATTTATGCCGTAAATGACAACAGATTTAAGAAATTAAACATGAAAGGAATCCAACAGAGACCTTTCATAACCCCAACGCTCCGGGAAAAGACTGTGCAGGGAATTTTCTGGCCATGCTAGGACATTCCCAAGCAGGCTTCTCACACCCTACTTAAACCAAAAGTGTAAAGAAAAGGCAAAAGGTCACCAGCTACTTGCTAAAACACAATAATTTCAACAAATCTTTAAAATCTACTAATTTCAAACAGAAAAAAAAGAACACAATCTGTGACACCTATTTAAAAGATAGTGTAGACCTAATTCGGCCAGCAAGTAAAAACAATGGTTCCTGTGTCATTAATATGAAAACAATTTCTGATTGTTACCGTTATGGAGTTCACCAGTATTTGCTCATTGCAAGAGCCAACTGATCACAGGAAAATTTATGACTGTTTATTAACAAGCAAAATTTATGAAAATAGCAAAGGTGCCACAGCAATTAAAAAAGAACATGAAATAACATCAGTATTATAAAGCAGAACATTACAATGCACAATCCGCAAAAGCAAAAAATATAAGAGAAAAAACATGTTTTACAAAGTGGTTACGCAAAAAAAAAAAATTCTATATCTTATAAAACTAATAATTTGTAGAATTAAAATAACTATGTGGCACTAATTTAATCACTCTACTATATTTCAATTAGTTAGCAAACAATGAGCACTGTGTCTATATACTGAAACTACAATAATTATGTGATTGTTACCCTTAAGGGGTTCCTCACAATAAATATGCCCCATGCAAAGGCTAATCGATCACAGTCCAATGAGAATGAATAGCAATCTGACTGATAAACGAAGCAATGCCACTTGAATGAATTTACGAAACAAAATATCACAAATCTAATACATCACACAAGAACAAACATTGATCAATAAAACAGTACAATAGTCAACAACTAAAAAAAAACACCAATAAATAAAACACCTGCAAAATACGAGAGTCAAAGTCTAAAACAAACAATAAATAGAACACCTGCAAAATACAAGAGTCAGTCTAATAAACACCAATAAATCGAACCCCTGCAAAACACACGAGTCAAAGTTTCTGTGACAGAAACACACGTATATGCACTGGACTAAGAACCGTATAATCACTGTTCACTGACACACTCAGTACTTGCACTGTTCCGAGGCACAATATAAGGGGAAGGAGGGGGGGGGGGTTTGTCCCCGCAGCTGTCAGTAGGGATTTTTGTCCATCTGTTGCGTGCGATCCCGCTGTCTCTGCCCTCTCGTGAAGTTTCTCTTGGTGGCCCGTGTCACGTACATCTCGATTTGGTTCCATGTTTGTGTTGTCAAATTCGTGCGGTATCCTCGTTTGACACGCCAAGTTTATATTCCTGGGCAAGGATGACACTTAATGGCTCTTCTTTTGTGCCACCCTTAGCGACCAGAGAACATCGAACCATGATTTACTGTCGCTTGACAGTAGGCATCCGTCAGGAAATGTCGATAGGCGTCGTTGACGTCTGCAAGTTTCTCTGGACAGTACCTGTCAAAAGGCTCCACGCCCCTTGTGTTGTTTCACCGCGGCCGTCTCGTCACGGTCGCGTGCGTGTGGTGCGTTGCCAGCAGATGATTTCCGCGCGGTGGACCGCTCGCCCATCTCAGGTCGTCGCCTCCAGGAAGGGTCGCAAGGGGCGGCCGCCCATTAGCTCCAGGTACAAGGGAAAGTGTTTGCCGCATGCCCTTCTTTTGTTGTCGGCCGCGCTCCCGAAGTGGCCTGGCTGACAGCGTGTCCTGCTGGGAAACCCGCCAGTTTACAACTAGTCCGGCTGCTCCCGCTGTCTCTTAAGAGTTTTGCCGGTTCGCTTTCACGTTCTCAACTGCATTCACAGAAATTTTTCGTCATCCTTATGTGATTACGCAATGTCATACATAATACCACTTAGTATTGTCTTTCACAATTTTTAAGAATAAAAGTGAGACTTAATTTTTTTTTTATAAAAAAAATTAGATGAATCGACAATATAAAATAAAAGTTAAATGACTTGACAATGTAAAAAAAATAGAAGTGAAATGACTTCACAATGTAAAAAAAATAAAAATTAAATTTAAATGAACTGACAATATAATATTTAAATCCTCATCACTAATGTGGTTCACTCACGTTTTAATAAATCAAATGCTACTTATTAATTCACTAAAATGTATAGGATTATGCCTTGTGCAAGTATAGGTCAGGACAGCATAGGGTTCACATGTTATTTACACACACACATGCACACCTGTTGTCTATTCTACAAACTAACTAACCATAAACATGCATTACTCAAAATTCTACTTCTATCCACTACTAGTTAATCCAACAAGCTACTTCAATGCTACTTCAACAAAGTGTTTACACCACTACAACATTGTTCTAATTCGTCCTCTTCTTGACGCTCACGGCATGTGTCTTGTCACATGATAAATATGGAGAACTTTCCTTAAACATACACAGTAAAAAGAACAATGGTTATTTACACGCCAAAACATTTATACCAGTTGACACACCTGATAAGAGACTCGCAATAATACATTTATCATACTCATACATTCACACATGAAACAGTAAGAAAATTTCATCTAAAATTACGTTATCGCAAGAATTAATCACGCAGATGACTCTGAGAACGGTAAAAATATCTGCATTATACAGGTTATACTACATTTTCTTACCCATTTTGCTGCGATTTCGTTCCTTCTTTAAGTTACCTTTCGCTTCCAAATCAGTTATTTCGCCTGTGGTGGTTATTCTGGACTCATTTCTCATGAATGCCAAAATTGTGGTCACCTCTATTCTGTAAAAAAGTTTCATCTTAACATGTTGAACTCACAACAGACACAAAAGATCCGAATCCTCCTGTAGTTTAAATGACAAATGTTTTGCTTCATCCTTATTACCTTAAACCAAGCTTTCCTTCGGTCCCATAATCAAAATTATTTACTCTTCCTCTACATTCAAGAGGGAAATTTCCTCAGTACAAATCATATAGGCTGCAGTGCATCCCGCACCAGCGAAAACAGTAATCTGTAATGCTAACAGCATCAACAAAACACATAAACGTCGCTTTTCTGGGACAAGTATTAACGCAGAATAAGTTTTCCAGGCTTTGGCTCAACATCAATCAAGACTACAGAAAGGATCCATATTTCTGTACCATTCTCCATTTGCTGAAAAACCGCTCGTATTTGACTACCACAATAATATTTCAGGGCCACGTAAATTACACAAACCACAATTCTTCTTTCACCTTGAAGGGAATCAATATACTTACGAAATCCACAGACAGCACTTTACGTACTCAGCTATAAAGAACAAAAAAAAGACGTATATCATCAATATTAACATATCATCGCATATTGGGAAGCCAATGGTTAAACAATCGTATTATCGCATCCTGTTTTCAAGATTCCAAACTTACTCATTCCTTTCTCAGAGGTCTCCTATCTTAAAATATTCATACAGAACGCATACTATAGTAAGAGATCCTCATTTATACTGACAGATATAGAATAGTAATAGATAGATAGTAGCACTGAAAGCAGAAAATCGGAAACAAGGCTACTAACAGCTGGGGACCTGGGTTTGCCAGACCCATAATACCCACAGATCGGATATTCCCCTGAGTTTTGCATTAATTCAACACAGATCTTGCTTCTCTCAGGAGCGACTCTTTTCAATTTACACAAAAAAAACAGCATTTCACTCGTTCACAAGGAAACCTTTTATCTTCACGTTTGAATCAAACTAAATCCTAATTGCACAAGGAAAGAAAAAAAATTAAAACATCACTTCAATCAATCACATAGAAACATCTTTATCATTATTTTTACCATCATATTATTCAAAATGCATTTATCACAAATGTACACTAATCAATTGTTTCTCTTCACCGTCCTCTCTACTCCTCACTGCCCTTTCTACTCAATGTATGGTTTTACGTTTGACACATGGTGTAGCCCTTTTGATTTCTTCGATCGGTGAGTTTCCACTTCTATGACGTTTTCATAGGGAATCTTCCTTATCCGATACGGGCCGTTAAAGAGATTAAAAAATTTCTTGCAGACACCTGACCGTTTGTTAGACAGCTTGTGTGATCTGATAAGAACTTTTTGTCCTACATGAAACACTGTTTTTCTCACGTGTTTCTTATACGCCTTGATTCTGGCTTCTGCTGCACGCTTGATGTTGCGTAAAGCTAAGTCAACAATTGCGTTCCGGCGTAGTCTCGGCTCTAATGGCCAGGGCACCACCTCTTTGATTTTGCTTGGGGGCTCCTTGTTTTTTAGCACAGTGATTGGCGCAAGCTTTGTTGACGTATTAGGCAACTCATTAATTATGTTCTGAAATCCTTTTAGGTGTATGTCCCACGATCGGTGATCACGACTGCAGTATAACCTACATAATTTTCCTAATTCACGCATAATACGCTCACTGGGGTTCGAGCTGGGGTGAAAGAGAGATATATATATAGGTTTAATTCTTCTTCTTCGAAGCATCCGCTGCCAGTATTGCGATCTAAATTGTGGTCCATTATCCGAGATAACCCTTTTCACGCTCCCAACTTCATGCAGAAACTGCTTTGCAAATGCAGTTGCCACTGCCCTTCCTGTGGCTCGCTTCAACGGAGTCAGACACACAAACTTGGAGGTTAGCTCCACCGCTACGAAAACATATGCAAAACCTGCTTTAGATCGTATTAGTGGCCCAAATAGATCCACGGCCGCGAGGTCAAAAAGTTTGCTTGGTATTATCGGGTGCAATGATGCAGCATAAGTCACTGTGGCCGCCTTTGCTCGCTGCAAGGTCCGCACACTCTAAGTACACCACGAATACGCCGTAGCATGTTATTAAAATAGCATGTCTCTTTCAGTTTTTCACAACATTTCTGTGCTCCGAAGTGACCATAACTCAAGTGTATGTACCATATAATTTTGTTTACGAGTTCCTCCGGAATCACCCATCTGGAGTCGTCCGAGGCTCGTTTCTTGAATAATATTCTATTGCGCACTAAGTAGTACTGGCGTATTCCTACATTCTCCTTGTCCTCCCACTTTTTCTTTATATCTTTCAATACTGCGTCCTTATCCTGTTCGTCCGCTATACTCCCTAAAGAGGTGGTAACAAAATTCTCGAACGCTACACTCTGTAAGTATAGGATGTTAAAATTATTTTCACCGAGTTCCCTTTCTTCTGTGTGAACCAAACCTATAGGAATGCGCGATAAAGCGTCAGCAATTACATTTTTCTGTCCAGGAATGTATTCTACAGTGAAGTTATATTCCTGTAGGTATAGTGCCCAGCGTCCTAGTCTCGCATGCGTGATTTTTGTGCTCATCAGAAATTGGAGTGCACGATGGTCAGTGTACACCTTGGTGGTCGTCCCAAATAAAAAATACCTAAATTTTGAGAATGCCCAAACTATCGCGAGTGATTCGAGTTCCGTCACGGAATAATTTTTTTCACATCGAGAGAGCACCCTGCTCCCAAACGAGATTGTTTTCCAAGTTGTAATATCATCATTTCCTTCCGTTTGAAACAGTACCGCACCTAATCCTGACAAGGAACTGTCCGTCATTAAACAGAATTCTTGTGTCAGGTCGGGATGCACGAGGATGGGAGCCTCTACCAGTGCCTTCTTCAATTTATAAAATTCATCCTTTGCCTCTTGATCCCAGACCCACAAAGCGTTCTTCCCTGTTAGACCACATAGACGGGGTGTACCAAGTACACTAAAATTTATAAATCGCTTATAAAAATTACACAGGCCTAAGAATGCTCGCAACTGTTTTTTATTTGTCGGCATTGCACACTCCGCTATCGCCGCAATTTTCTCCGGGTCAGGTTGTATTCCATTTGCTAAGACAATATGGCCTAAGAATTTTATGTTCTCTCGTCCGAACTGTGACTTATCTAAGTTAACTGTTACACCTGCCTTCTCAAAAACATCCAGTAGTCTGTTCAGAACGTCATTATGGTCCTCCCACGACTTTTCCGCAATTAATATGTCATCCACGTAATTTGTCACTCGCTGTTTCAAATCATCAGGCAAAATGCTATTTAATCCCCTTATAAAAGCAGCTGATGAGACGTTTAGTCCGAACGGGAGACGCCGGAATTGGAAACAATTTCCGTAACACAGGAACGCTGTATATAATCTGCAAGATGGGTGTAGCACGATTTGCCAAAAACTCGAACGGAGGTCGACAGATGATAGTACCTTTACCCCGTGGAAACGTTGTAAGAGTTCCTCAAGGCTCTCAGGCCTGTCCGTTTCCGACATAATAATTGTGTTTATCTGTCTCGAGTCTAGCACCAAACGAACTGAGTTGTCGCGTTTTGGCACGACAAGCAAGGGTGAGTTGTACGAGCTTACTGCCCGCTCAGTTATTCCTTGTTCTAACATCTTGTTTATTTCCTTCTCCACCTGGGCTTTATACGCCACGGGAATAGGGTATGGTCTAACAGAAAACTTCTGATGGTCACGTACTCTGAATTGGTAAGTAAAACCCTTAATCGCCCCCGGAGTCTCAGAAAATACCCGTTCATGATTCCTAAGTAGGCAATACAATTTCTCCTTTTCCCTGTCCGTGGTTCTGACACCCGCGATGCTCTTTCTCAGTGCATCAGCAAAAGCAACATCTTTCCCCTGCTCACCAGACGTAGAGCACGACTCACTTACGTAGTTCACGAGTAGCTCCAGTCTGGGTTGCGACTCGGTTGGAGCTTGAAATTTTAGGCAACTAATTTCTGACTCGGCACGTAATATGCATTCGTCAAATACTAAATTAATTGGCTGATCCCCAACTTGAACTGTCATTACTCCTCCACCCATGTCAATTACTGCATGGTGGGCATTCATGAAGTCATTTCCTAAAATCATTGCCACATTCAGCATTGGGAGCACAGAGAAGTTGTACTCAAACTCTCTTCCCTGGCAGGTAAAATTAAGCCGAGTCTGCCTTCGGATTTCTATGCTCTTACCGTAGATTGCGCCCTTCACCTTTATTCCTCCCACTTGAAAAACGGGCCAAGTCCCAGTCCCTTCGCATTTTTGAAATGCTGCCTCGCTCACTATCGAGAAATGGCTTCCAGTGTCAATGACACACTTAAAACATATTTCGTTTACTGCAACTGTCACGACTGGATTTATTTCTGAAATTTTAGCACTCGTAGTTTCTTGCAACAAATCCTCTCTAATATCTTCCCTCTCTATATACCGTATGCACTCCTTTGCCATGTCGTTCATTGGTTCCGATTGGGCGCCTTCTGCGCTGATCGTTTGTCATTGCCGGTTTTGTTCATTTCCATTTGCTGGATTATGTCTAGGGTTAGCTGGCCGAATTTCAACATCATGAGGTGCTCCGCCTATAGTCCTATTCCCACCGTGTTCGCCGTAGTATCGATTCTGGTTGCCGTAACTGTTGCGTTCACGATTCTGTCCACGTCCTCGATCATTTCCGTTGTTCCACCTGTGTTCGCGACTGTTACCCCAGTTTCTATACGGCCGGTCCAGATTATTGTTCCGTTCGCGTCGCGACGACCAGTCACGCCGTTGATTAGTGCTACGGCCACGACTGCGATCGCGCTGCTGTGCCCCGTAATAACTTTGTGCCTGATTAGGCGGGCATTCTGCTGTATTATATTCCAACACTTGGAGAAGCGTCTTAAACGTTTCCACGTCCTCTTTGCATCGTCCCGCAAGAATGACGTGGCGCAAGTGCATCGGCAATTTGGTGATGCATATCCTAATTAGTTCCGCAGGCCCGTATGGGTTGTATAAAAATTGATTTGCCTGCAGCATGTAGTCGAATAGGCGTGCTGGGCTGCCGAAACCAGACTGGTTCAAATTTGGCAGCATAATTATGCCATGTTTGACCCTATCTTGTGCCGCTTCCGACCAATAGGCGGAGAGAAAGGCTTGTCGAAACTCCCGAGTGGAGTTGCAGTGACGCGCTGCTGACCTCATGCGAATCGCCGGTTCGCCTTCCAAATAGCCACACATATATTCTATCTTATGTGAACTTGCCCAGTCGGGGGGAAGACAAAACTCAAATTGCTCGAGCCATGCTCGTGGGTGTATTCCTTTTTGCGAATTTCGAAAATATCTCAAACTTTCTCACCGTAAGGAAATGTTTGAAATCAAATCCCCGCATTTCCTCCTGGCGAGGCCCTTGAATGTTTCTATTTTTCTCATGTCTGCCCCTCAAATTACATTCTTCCCTGTCGTCAAAATCTCCCTCGTGGCCAGAGTCCCTCTCTGCACTGTTCGTACGGCTATTTTTAGTGCTATTGGCGAGTTCGGAATCACACGCCACGCGGTTTTCCAGATGCGCCACGCGTTCTTGTAATTCGCCTGTTACAGCTTTGTGCTGCCTGTTCACTTCGAACTGTCCCTTCTGAAATCTCAGAAGCAAACGCACTTCTTCGGTCTCTGCGGCCGCTACCGGTGTAGTATTGTTCTCGCTTTCCGTCAGCTTCATCGTGCCTACAATGTCCGCTAATGCCGCAATCTTATCATGTATTTGTCTCTTGTCCTCCGCTCCAGTCTGCTTGCTGTTCCAGCGCGTGGATCGCTAAACTGTTGTCCGCTATTCTGTTGCTAACGGACGTGGGACAATGCGTTTCCGCCTCTTGGACCCTCGAGAGTACCTGCTGGTGTTCTCTTTCGCATTCTTCTCTCAGTGCTTGGAAATTCCTAAGTAGCTGTTCTTCCCTCTCTTTCGATTCCGCATCGCGACTCCGCTTGCTCTGTTCTAAGGCTTGTTCAAATGTACGGCCTAATTCTTTCATAATATCACTTTTTATTTCACTTGCCAGATTGTTTATTCTTTGTGAGATATCATCGGACACTCTCTGCATCTACTTGTCAACTTTATTTGTCTGCTGGATTAGTTTTTCGTCTATTTGTTCGCCTAGCTCTCGGATCGATTTGTCGGATGATTCTTTTTGTTCTCGGAACGATTTTTCTGATTTCTGCGTCATTTGATCGCCTAGCTCTTGGATAGATTTTTCAGATTTCTCCGTCATTTGTTCGCCTAGCTCTCGGATCGCTTTTTCAGATTTCTCTGCGTTTTCTTTATTTTGTTGCAATAAGGCTTTCATGAGTTCTGCCAAATCAATTTGGTTAGTTGGAGGCAAACTAATTTCTGGCTCTGATGTGAGCCCATTCGTCCTGTTTTGCATTTCCTCTGAAGTATTCCCCATTGCATTTTCGGAACCGTCCGGCGTGTTAATATTCGAAATCAAATTATCCCCATGGTCCATGTTGCTTAAGTTGTCGGACCGCTTACTTTTAGCTTGGTTACGTGTCTGCATTAGTGCAATTTATACCCGGTATGCGACACACTAATCAAAATAAATGTGTCCCCCAAAAATTACGACAGTCACACGAAAGATACCCAACATAGTACACACTTTTTCACACGCAAAACGAATTTTTATCTTTGATCGAAACAGTGGATTTACAAGCGAGGAAAAAAAAAACACACACACATATAAAACACAGAAATATAGAAAACAAAACAAGACAAACAACTCAACGCCGCTCAACAACGCCGTGAATCTTTTGAAAGTCTGCTCAGAACAACGCAGAAGTTGTTTGAGCGCTGCAGGGAAAAAATTAAGATTATACAACACACGCAATCTAACGTTTCAGAGATTCCAGAGTCTAGCGGAATCACAGCACAGGGTCGCCATGTGTAACGTTGTTGCTTTAAATTGTGTTGCTAGCGGTGCTGATAGCCAATAAAAGTGGGTTAAAAGCTGTGAGCTGTCTGGGGAAGTTAACCTTGGATTACTGCGCAACTCTTTCACCAGGTAACCAGTCTAGGTTTACCAAATTCCCAAACAGACTAACATTAATTATAATCTTTTAATAGTCATACAACAACCGGTAATATATATATATATATATATACATATATATATATATATTTATATTTATATAAAAGTAGAATTTAAGTAAAAAGAAAGAAATCAGTTTATATTTGGAAATTTATTTTAAGATTGATCATTGAAATTTCAGCATATTAAATTTGATTCATAAATAAACTGGTGCCTTATTTAGGATTGTGAAAATGTGAGATTGCAATCTTATGAAACACATCAAATATGGAGGCAAGATCGGGAGACTGCATACAACACTGCATTCATAAAACAACACACAAAGAACGTTGAAACGTATGCAAGAGAAAGTTAACCACTACCAACAGATTCAAATTTTCACCCAAAGAAGATATGTTCGTAGCACAATCCTGTCCGTCATGTAATTACCACACACTGGTATACTAAATTCATATTAACTCTTTGTGAAATCTTCGCGAAAAGAATAGCTGAGGGCTACTTTGATGATTACACCACTTGCTTCACGTGGTCAACTTGGTTTACACAAAGAGTGTAACTCCACAATAATTTTGATAATTAAAATAAATTAGATCGAAAAGCAATTTACAAAAGAAAAACCTCGAACTGGTTACTAACGTCTTACTGTTAACCTGACGGGTCAAAAAATTATATAAGCACGTGGTACTGGTCTCGAATCCACTTGGGTTGAACATAAAGGAAAGTTGCTATATTGAAAAATATTGTCAAGACGAGACGTTATAATCACACAAGCATTCGCATTTAAGATTGATCTTAGTTAGAGTTACTGATCAACACGTGGTTCCACTTTACTCACAAAGTAGTGACAAAGCAACTACCGGAAAATAATCTGAACTTCACACGAGAATTACACTGCGCTGCAATTTAAGATAACATTAGATATTTTAGAGCTAAACCTGAAATAAAGGTGATTAAGTTTTCAGTTTGGCTGAACTTAAGAAATCCATTGTCCTATGGACTTAGCAGACATGCGCTTAGCCGGAGATCTTACCACTTCAGACGCTCACCACGGACAGACTGACCTGCGCTCCTACCGAGCGTGCTTCCTGAGGGTGGCTCACAAATACCAACGGAAGTGGCCAGAGGGGCAGCTTCCTATACCAACATGACAAGGGACGGCCAGGACCATGCTAAGAATGGAAACCTCTCTGCTTTTAGAAAGCGTAGTTACCTGTTCCGACGTTGGTCCTACTGTTCTCTAGCAGACAGGCTTGTCTGCTACCCTCAAGCATGCAACTAGAAATACATTTGCTCATTCATGCTTTCACACAGAAGGGAAGGGGGATGACAGTATCTTATCATATACAGTATATAAAAGAAAGCGGGTGTAGGTTCCGTATGAGACTGTGTGACATGAATTACATATAAACTGTGTTTTAAAGTGTAGTAGTGTGACAGATCGTTCTTGTTTATGTGTAAAAGTAACACTTTCCACTACTCAGTCTCCTCCCAGATAGTCAGAAACGCCACAGTAAATTTAGAAGAGGAATTTATGCCGTAAATGACAACAGATTTAAGAAATTAAACATGAAAGGAATCCAACAGAGACCTTTCAAGGTGAATATGGATTGGGGGTGAGAAATGAAAGAGGAAGCCGTCTGGTAGAATTTTGCACAGAGCATAACTTTATCATAGCAAACACTTGGTTCAAGAATCATAAAAGAAGGTTGTATACATGAAAAATCCTGGAGATACTAGAGGTATCAGATAGATTATTTAATGGTAAGACAGAGATTTAGGAACCAGGTTTTAAATTGTAAGACAGTTCCAGGGGCAGATGTGGACTCTGACCACAATCTACTGGTTATGAACTGTGGATTAAAACTGAAGAAACTGCAAAAAGGTGGGAATTTAAGGAGATGGGACCTGAATAAACTGAAAGAACCAGAGGTTGTACAGGGTTTCAGGGAGAGCATACGGGAACAATTGACAGGCACGGGGGAAAGAAATACAGTAGAAGAAGAATGGGTAGCTCTGAGGGATGAAGTAGTGAAGCCAGCAGAGGATCAAGTAGGTAAAAAGACGAGGGCTAGTAGAAATCCTTGGGTAACAGAAGAAATATTGAATTTAATTGATGAAAGGAGAAAATATAAAACCGCACTAAATTAAGCAGGCAAAAAGGAATACAAACGTCTAAAAAATGAGATCGACAGGAAGTACAAAATAGCTAAGCAGGGATGGCTAGAGGACAAATGTAAGGATGTAGAGGCTTATTTCACTAGGGGTAAGATAGTTACTGCCTACAGGAAAATTAAAGAGACCTTTGGAGAAAAGAGAACCACTTGTATGAATATCAAGAGCTCAGATGGAAACCCAGTTCTAAGTAAAGAAGCGAAAGCAGAAAGGTGGAAGGAGTATATAGAGGGTCTATACAAGGGTACGTACTTGAGGGCAATATTATGGAAATGGAAGATGATGTAGATGAAGATGAAATGGGAGATACCATACTGCGTGAAGAGTTTGACAGTGCACTGAATGACCTGAATCAAAACAAGGTCCCTGGAGTAGACAACATTTCATTGGAACTACTTATGGCCTTGGGAGAGCCAGTCCTGACAAAACTCTACCATCGGGTGAGCAAGATGTATGACACCGGCGAAATACCCTCAGACTTCAAAAAGAATATAATAATTCCAATCCCAAAGAAAGCAGGAGTTGACAGACGTGAAAATTATCGAACTATCAGTTTAATAAGTCACAGCTACAAAATACTAACATGAATTCTTTAAAGACGAATGGAAAAATTGGTCGAAGCCGACCTCGGCGAAGATCAGTTTGGATTCCGTAGAAATGTTGGAACACGGGAAGCAATACTGACCCTACGAATTATCTTAGAAGAAAGAAGAGCAGTTGAATGGAATGGACAGTGTCTCGAAAGCAGGGTATAAGATGAACATCAACAGAAGCAAGACGCGGATAATGGACTGTAGTCGAATTAAGTCGGGTGATGGTGAGGCAATTAGATTAGGAAATGAGACACTTAAAGTAGTAAAGGAGTTTTGTTATTTGGGGAGCAAAATAACTGATGATGGTCGAAGCAGAGAAGATATTAAATGTAGACTGGCAATGGCAAGGAAAGCGTTCCTGAAGAAGAGAAATTTGTTAACATCCAGTATTGATTTAAGTGTCAGGAGGTCGTTTCTGAAAGTATTTGTATGGAGTGTAGCCATGTATGGAAGTGAAACATGGACGATAAATAGTTTGCACAAGAATAGAGTAGAAGCTTTCGAAATGTGGTGCTAGAGAAAAATGCTGAAGATTATGTGGGTAGATCACATAACTAATGAGGAGGTATTGAATAGAATTGGGGAGAAGAGGAGTTTGTGGCACAACTTGACTAGAAGAAGGGATCGGTTGGTAGGACATGTTTTGAGGCATCAAGGGATCACAAATTTAGTACTGGAGGGCAGCGTGGAGGGTAAAAATCGTAGAGGGAGATCAAGAGATGAAAACACTAAGCAGATTCAGAAGGATGTAGGCTGCAGTAGGTACTGGGAGATGAAGAAGCTTGTACAGGATAGAGTAGCATGGAGAGCTGCATCAAACCAGTCTCAGGACAGAAGACACAACAACAACAACATCTTTTACTAAAAGGACAACTTGTAAGGAACCCTACAGTGAGAATTAAGGGCTCGCCAGTTCTTTGGTGACGTGAGACGCGTCCACAGCTCGTGGTCGTGCGGTAGCATTCTCGCTTCCCACGCCTGGGTTCCCGGGTTCGATTCCCGGCTGGGTCAGGGATTTTCTCTGCCTCGTGATGACTGGGTGTTGTGTGCTGTCCTTAGGTTAGTTAAGTTTAAGTAGTTCTAAGTTCTAGGGGACTGATGACCATAGACGTTAAGTCCCATAGTGCTCAGAGCCATTTGAACCATTTGACGTGAGGCGCGCTACAAGTGCTCAATAACCTAACTCCCATTAGTCAAAAAGATCCCATCTTCCCATTGGTCAAAAAGATTCCATCTTCCCTCTCATTTAATAAAATTATACCATAACAGCATAATAACATCAATAGTGGGTTGCAGCTCGGGAGTTTGGGCGTACAGGCTCACGAGGGTGGTGCCCGTCATGTCAGTGATCAGTAAGATCAGTGAGGGCCTACAGAACGTCTCCAGGTGGGGCCCAGTTAGTAATATTGGGGCTCAGTCCTCTTGACATCAAAATGAGAGAGAAGCAGCACGGTTTTGGGCTAAGAAAGGGGGACATTGGGAAAACATGGGACATTTTAGGCGTTCGGCTTGGGGATTAGAGTGTGATTAGCAGAAGAAGCGGTGTGGCAGGAGTCATCGGAAGTTGATGACACTGGTCGAAGAACATTCCAACTTTTACCAGACGTGAGAGAACGGTCAGGTATGACGCAGTTTGAGCCAACTCGAGGACTGTTCCATTTCCTCACTGGACACGGGCCCAATCCGACATATCTATGTCGGTTTGGGACGAGGGCGACGCCTGCGTGCGGCTGTGGCGCACAGCAGGGAACTCCTGACCACGTGGTTTATCAGAGCTCCCTTTACAGTGCGCAGCAGCCACCTTACGGCATCAATTACCGAACAACGACACGTATATACTGCTAACACAAGAGGTTTCATTTCGTTCATTAAACACCCTAGCAAACGAGCTATGACGAAACGGTCTATGGGAATATCTGAGGGACAGTCGTGAGCAGTAAGAAATAAGCAAATGTGTCCCAGTACCCCGACCCTGTACCGCCAATGCGTGGATAGGTCGACTACCACCACAGTTGGAATCCGCCACACGCAGGACTAGGGGGACTGGGGTGCAACAATACCGAACTAAAACAAGCATCGGAATTGCCGAAGGTCAGAATGTTAGTAGGTACGACTTGGAACTAGGAAGCTAAAAGCAGGAACCTGCAGCGACACTCAGGTCATCCTTAGCCCGCCCAGTGTGTGGGCCGCGCTCGGCGGGGTTAGCTCGGTGGGCGAGGCCGCCGGCGCGCCTCACACACACCCCTCGCGCTTCAGGCAGTGTACGGGGGTGGCTATTAAGTGCACATTAGAATAACTAGAGTAATAATAACAGTAAATTAATTGGCCGTTGTAACACTATTGTAGCTTACCTGTAAACGTTGTAAATAGGCTGTCAATAATATTTTATCATTTAAGGACCCACTAATTATGTGAGGTGGTGGGTTGTATGTGTACAATATAAAGATCAAGAATAAAGAATTCCTTAAAATAATCCGTAAGAGTACGAGGGGTTGCCGATCCCTTCCGAACAGCATGTTGCAAGGCATCCCAGATATGCTCAACAATGTTCATATCTGACCTTCATTGCTTACATATTCCGCCCTCATAATCATATTCCGCACATCGAGACACTCCATTCGAACCCAAACTCGAGAAGATAAAGTCAATGTTGCATGAATTCATGTAAACGATATGCAAATAACTAGTAAATCGCAAGTGCGCACCGAGATTGAAATACTCGTGGCTGGTGTACACACACACACATTCGAGGCACGACGGTTGCAGGGGCTTTTCGTTTGGAGGACACAAACCACACGATGGGGGGGCAGTCCCTCTTCAGAGGACGAGTCAACCTATCTATGTCGGCCGGCTACCGCCCGTAGAGCAGACAGTGTTTGCCCGAGTGAAAGGGAGAATGACCCCGTGTTCGGCTCAAAAGCGAATTCCGCCCAGCCAACGCATTCTTTACAAACATAACACGCAGTTTCAGAGGTTTTCACAGGGAGACAGCAAACGCCAAACGCCGATGCTACACATTTCGGGATTGGTCGCCTTAAAGGAAACGTCATTCTCCCATGTTAGAAGAGCAATGCAGATTGGCAGACGATATTCCTGACGCCTTGAGCTCAAGGAGTAATGGAGGAGACCGAAAGATATACCCCTTCATGTCTGGCATGGAGAGGGGCCGTTCCGTTGTCGGTCTTGGAGCGAGAACACGTAACGAGAGCGTGCGCGCTCGTACGTGTACTCAAAGAGCGAGGAACAAGTCTCTCCTCAGTACTTCACTGGGAGAGCACCTCTGTCGAGAGCGAATCAAAGGGTGACTCTATATTGGGTCCTTGTGATTAAGCGTTGTTCACTGTGTTCGCCGCCACACTTACTGTGTGGTGTGAACGGACAGAGTTATAGTTAAACGACTGTGAGCGAATTTTTGACTGGCATCGTTGTGGACTGGTTATCTGACCGGTGTACGACGTCAGTAGATTAGGGGCTAATAGGAGTCCTTGACTTCATTGGGGTGTAGGGAGAGTTTGATTGGCGAAGGTCAATCCAGACAGAACGAGAGTTATCTTATTTCTCAGCAGCGAGCAGCGCACACAGCAGTCATCGCAGCGTACGGTATTGTGCGCTACAGCTCTTGCGAGCCCCATATTTCCTCTACTCTTCACTGCATTGAACTCGCGACAGCCTTGACCGTATCTAGCAACATCGTAACGGATAATTATTCAAGTTGAGAAGGTGCAGCTCTCAGCCATTCTGCCAAGTCAATAATAATCTTAAACTTTGTATAGGAATTTCATTAGTGAATCCTATCCTTAAGAAGTAACTTCACATTCCGAAAAGAACCCGGAAATAATTTGTTCAGTTCATATTTAAAAGTGCCCTTGTGATTTCTCAGAATTTTTGCAAAATAAATAATAATTTTCGTTAGCTTCACGTTTTTCTTAGACTAACTAGCACTACTCCAGTACCCGAGTATCCCACTAGTTACATAAGAAATTTTGTGAATTTTTGTGTCATTTCCTTACAGCGGACGACTCCACAAGATATTTATTGCTGAAAGTTTTTCAGGCATTTCTCTTTAGAACGTTAGGAGTGTCTCACCTCTATAGTAGTGTGGGGGTGGAAATTGCATCTTGCAGGAGCCACAGGGTAAAGGGTACATCTCAGATTAATCCATTGCGCACAATGACAGAATAGCACCCAAACTCACAAGAGGGTTCCTAGAGCCACACTGTAGCAATTCTGGTTGTGCAGGGTTTCGCATTGTCCTGCTGGAATTACCCAAGTCCGTCGAAATGCACAATGGACATGAAACGATGCAAGTGATCAGGATGCTTACATACGTGTCACGTGTCACAGTCATATCTAGACGTATCAGGAATTCCGCATCACTCCAACTGCACACGCCACACACCATTACAGAGCCTCCACCAGCTTGAACAGTCCCCTACTGACACGCAGAGTCCATGGATTCATGAGATTGTCTCCACAATCGTAGACGTCTATCGGCTCGATACAATTCGAAACGAGACTTGTCCGACCAGGCAACACGTTTCCAGTCATCAATAGTCCAGTGTCGGTTTTGACGGGCCCAGCCATTCATCAAGTGTACACGAGTGGGCCTTCGGCAGCGAAAGCCCATATCGATGATGTTTCGTTGGATGGTTCGCGCGCTAGCACGTGTTGATTGCGGAGCAGTGAAATCTTCTGTCACGGTGAAAGATTCTCTAGAGTCGTCGTTCGTCCACGTTCTCGCAGGATCTTTTTCCGGCCGCAGCGATGTCGGAGACTTGATGTTTTACTGGATTGCTGGTATTCATGGTTGTTGTTGTTGTTGTTGTTGTGGTCTTCAGTCCTGAGACTGATTTGATACAGCTCTCCATGCTACTCTATCCTGCGCAAGCTTCTTCATCTGCCAGTACCTGCTGAAACCTACATCCTTCTGAATCTGCTTAGTGTATTCATCTCTTGGTCTCCCTCTACGATTTTTACCCTCCACGCTGCCCTCCAATACTAAATTGGTGATCCCTTGATGCCTTAAAACATGTCCTACCAACCAATCCCTTCTTCTAGTCAAAGTGTGCCACAAACTCCTGTGCTCCCCAATCCTATTCAATACCTCCTCATTAGTTATGTGATCTACCCATCTAATCTTCAGCATTCTTCTGTAGCACCACATTTCGAAAGCTTCTATTCTCTTCTTGTCCAAACTATTTATCGTCCATGTTTCACTTCCATACATGGCTACACTCCATACAAATACTTTCAGAAACGACCTCCTGACACTTAAATCTATACTCGATGTTAACAAACTTCTCTTCTTTACAAACGCTTTCCTTGTCATTGCCAGTCTACATTTTATATCCTCTCTACTTCGACCATCATCAGTTATTTTGCTCCCCAAATAGCAAAACTCCTTTACCACTTTAAGTGTCTCATTTCCTAATCAAATTGCCTCAGCATCACCTGACTTAATGCGACTACATTCCATTATCCTCGTTTTGCTTTTGTTGATGTTCATCTTATATCCTCCTTTCAAGGCACTGTAAACTGCGTTCGACTGCTCTACCAAGTCCTTTGCTGTCTCTGACAGAATTACAATGTCATCGGCGAACCTCAAAGTTTTTATTTCTTCTCCATAGATTTTAATACCTACTACGAACTTTTCTTTTGTTTCGTTTACTGCTTGCTCCACATACAGATTGAATAACATCGGGGAGAACCTACAAACCTGTCTCACTCCCTTCCCAACCACTGCTTCCCTTTCATGTTGTTCGGCTCTTATAACTGCCATCTGCTTTCTGCACAAATTGTAAATAGCCTTTCACTCCCTGTTTTTACCGCTGCCACCTTCAGAATTTGAAAGAGAGTATTCGAGTCAACATTGTCAAAAGCTTTCTCTATGTCTACAAATACTAGAAACGTAGGTTTGCCTTTCCTTAATCTTTCTTCTAAGATAAGTCGTAGGGTCAGCATAGCCTCAAAAGATATGTTGACTTACTTGGTGGAATTGTCATTTTTGTATTTCGGCACCACGGCTATAGTTTTTCCATAGCCCTTTCTATCTTGGGCTCAATATCTTCGCGGTTACGGCCGTCAACCAACCGGAGGAGGTCACCTGCGTAGGCTGTCACCTGTAGCACGTCCTCCCTCTCTTGTAGCCTACCCAGTAATGGCTCCATGTGGATGTCCCAGAACAAAGGGCCTAACACAGAACCCTGGGGCCAGTCCTTTGTTATCACTTTTGCAATTTTCCCGCTACGCATTTATGGACAGTCCTACAGGATTCATGGAGTCAATTCGCTGCAGCACTACTTCAGACGTTAGTCGTGTTGCGGCACTTCTGCGTGCTCGCGGGGGCCCTACACAATGTTAGGCAGGTGCACCAGTTTCTTTGGATGTTCAGTGTAAATTAGATTCAGGGAGCATTTGCAAGCACGTAACAAAACTGCATTACGAATGCATTTAGCAGAAACCGGCCACACTGTAGACAATATCGAGAGCTGTATGCGTGTTTTACACACGACAGAGAAGGGTCGCGCTCTCGAATTGTTGGAGGAGTTAGAAATTTACAAAGCCAAAAGGCAGGAGCCCACTAGGGTACCCAACGCCTACTTTGCTTTGTTTTATAACATAGTACGATAACCAAATAATGCCTCGCGTATTTATACCTAGCCTTACTTGATGAGTTTTGTTGAGAGCAGAAGGCATTTCCCTTACTTCCGCGCAGTAGTCCCTGTAACTGATTGTCTCCTACCTACACATGGAATGTATAGCCAAACTATATAATTTTATTTATTGAATGCTTGTATGTTGTTTAAAAGTTTTCTGTGGGAGACATGTCACGATGTATGTAAAGCTCTCTATTGGTTAAGTTCTTTCGATCGGTGCGCGCCTACATAAGATCCTAGAGGCCGCTGTTCACTGATGTGTCTCTTTCTCTGCTGTCTTGTAGGCATTTTACCTTTCATAAGCAATTTATAGGTTGCCACAGTCATTATTACGCTATATTAATTGTTGACCGTAAATTCACCATAAAAAAAGGTCGGACCTATACTCTTCATATATTTTCTTTTAATAATTTTCCGTGGGTAACTGCATTCATCTTTTAATGTATCACAATTGGTTTCTATGATAGTCATCAATTTTAATAAGTCTGCTACATGCATTCTATCTAATGTGCTTTTATCAGATTATGTTTTTGCGCAAATGAGGACTACACATAAGCAAGCCCACAGTAGCGGCATCTAAGGAGGCTGTAGGCAAACAGGTTTCTGGCTGCTACTGTACCTCAGTCGCTAGTTGGCAATAATCACCATGTGTACGATGTGGCATATTCTAAACCATAGTTTAAATCTATGTGACGATGCTATGCTGATTATATTTATACGTTTTCACGATGCCATTATGGCCGTATCACTTTAGGACATGGTGTAAAAAAGGTACGTTATACCATATTTTATCTGTACATTTCCCTGGTGTATGACAGCATATTGTGATACATATTGCTGTTTTATGTTAAAAGACACACTGCTCACTAGATGTATATATTTATATATTTTAGATCTGAAGATGGTCGTTACAGACTGAAACCGGTCATCGTCTAAAGAATTCGTTTGTGATCAGAGACTGGAATAAAAAAGCATTTTAAAGTCGCTGTGTGTAACTACGAACGCTGCTGCCCTCGCACGTTTCCCTGGCCCCGCTCCCCGTACCACAGCTGTGTGTGCCGCCCCTTGCGTCGTGTATTTCGTTTTGTTTTTTTTACGCAAACTGACGCATTAAGGAGTAAATGTAAATTCCCGGAAGAGGCGCTCTTTTAGAAGCGAGCGTCATCGCCTGCTGCTAGCGGCCAAAGCGCGATGCGTCCGGAGTAATGGGAAGACAGGCTGCTTCTGTACACAAGGAGGCCTAATGAATCGGCTCAGTTAAGCAGGCAATTAGTGCGATGAGGGCGGAGGAAGGACAGAACGACACCGCCCCACAGCCACAGCCGCCGGCGTCCTGCTGGAAACACCGGCGCCAGTTAAGCTTCCCGCCTGCCGGCCGAGTCACGGCGCCCAACTGCTCTCCCGACTCGAATACGTCTACTCGCTAGGCGGTCCAACTTCCTAGTGTGACGCTATACTGTCAGATTTGAATCGCTAACAAGTACGAAACTAATGGTCAGTAATGAATGGTTGACCGCACAGCGGACAGATCACGTCTGTATGTATTTATTTTGGCCTCTGGATCACGTCAGTACGTGATCGCCGCGCAGATTTGTTTGGCCTATGTATGGAAGTGAAACGTGGACGATAAATAGTTTGGACAAGAAGAGAATAGAATCTTTCGAAATGTGGTGCTACAGAAGAATGCTGAAGATTAGATGGCTAGATCACATAACTAATGAGGAGGTATTGAATAGAATTGGGGAGAAGAGGAGTTTGTGGCACAACTTGACTAGAAGAAGGGATCGGTTGATAGGACATGTTCTGAGACATCGAGGGATCACCAATTTAGTATTGGAGGGCAGCTTGGAGGGTAAAATCGTAGAGGGAGACCAAGAGATGAATACACTAAGCAGATTCAGAAGGATGTAGGCTGCAGTATGTACTGGGAGTTGAAGAAGCTTGCACAGGATAGAGTAGCATGGGGAGCTGCATCAAACCAGTCTCAGGACTGAAGACCACAACAACAACAATGACATCGTCGCACCATTTTAGGCGCATGTGCGTCATTTTTACGAATTAGCTGCGCCTTAAATTACGCTGGTGTATTGTAGAAACACGTTTATGTATGTCTGCAGGTGGGGATAGTAGGCCGCCAAATAACTGTTAAAATTCGTGGTGAAACCTTCAGCTGTCATTTATTTTGCACGATTCGCTGCTAGCTTCGCTCAGTGACCAATATCAAGCTTTGCTGGAATAAACGGCACGAAAGTTATACCGTAATATATTCTCACAATACTAGCTGCGTACGATAATTTTCGTCACGAAGCAAGACATCTGAGGTCATCAGTCCCCTAGACTTTGAACTACTTAAACCTAAGGACATCACGCACAAGGAAGGATTCGAACCTGCGATCGTAGCAGCTGCGCGTTTCCGGACTGAAGCGCCTAGAACCTTACCCGCGCATTACGAACAGGTGCTTGATCGTGTTGAAAGATGCAGTCACCGCCCCCGAACTGCTCCTCAGCAGTGGGAAGCAAGACGGTGGTTGAAACGTGCTGTGACAGTGCCACGCAAAACAACAAGTGGTGCAAGCCCCCTCCATGAAAAACACGACCACACCGTAACACCACTGCCTCCGAATTTCACACTACACACGCTGGCAGATGACGTTCGCCGGGCATTCGCCGTACCCACACCCTGCCATCGGATCGCGACATTGTGTACCGCGATTCGTCACTCCACACAATGTCTTGCCACAGTTCAGTCTTCGAATGTTTACGCTCTTTAAACCAAGAGAGGCGTCGTTTGGAATTTATTGGCGTGATGTGTGTCTTATGAGCTGCCGCTCGACCATGAAATCCAAGCTTTCTCACCTCCCGCCTAACTGTCGTAGTACTTGCAGTGGATCCTGATGCAGTTTGAAATTCCTGTGGGATGGTCTGGACAAATGTCTGCCAGCTACACATTACGATGCTCTTCAACTGTCGGCGGTCTCTGTCAGTCAACAGACGAGGTCGGCCCGTACGCTTTTACGCTGTACGTGTCCCTTCACGTTTCCACTTCACTATCACATCGGAAAAAGTGGACCTAGGGATATTTAGGAGTGTGGAAATCTCGTGTACAGACGCATGACACAAGTAACACCCAATCATCTGACAACGTTCCAAGTCCGTGAGTTCCGCGGAGCGCCCCATTCTGCTCTCTCACGATGTCTAATGACTACTGAGATCGCTGATATGGAGTACGTAGCACAATGCACCTAATATGAAAAACGGATGTTTTTGGGGGTGTCCGGATACTTTTGATCAAATAGTGTACTTGGCATAGAAACATTATAGATGCTTTAGGTGCCATCACTATATCAGGGGAAGTTTGAATGTACCATAAGCAGTTTAGCCGCCTTCTAAAAGTGTGGCAGCAATACCAGACGATTTTACAGCGGGGGCTGTCTTTCCACCAGATATGACTTTTGCCAGTATTACATTAATTAAAAACGTCTTCGCAATGTCTCCAGGCACAACTAAGAAAACACAACTAACTGTATGGTGCGAAAACTGGCAGTTGGTGAGGTGATCCACATGAATATTAAAAGAGATCCGTTAAACTTCCGTTACACGATGAATCTGTCAAATATAAAGGCCATAAACTCAACTAAATACCTAGGAATTAAAATTGCGTGGAGGAGTTGGAAAATAAATTTCCCCTGTCGACTGTGGTCAGAGTTGTGCGTAAAAGGAAAAAAAAAAAAAGAGAATGAGACATTAAAGATGAGACATATCTTTATTTTTCTACATAATTTACAAGTACATTGAGACATTTGTCATACCGGTTTATAAGGTTCAAAAAGCCTTCCAGGAAAAAATCAGGGCGTTGCATACGGAACAAGCGTTGAACGGCTTGTTTGACGTCAGCATTGCTGCCAAAGCGCCTTCCGCAGAGAGTCTTCTTCAAAGCAGGCAACAGATGTAAGTGACTTGGTGCGAGATCCGGACTGTAAGGCGGATGATGCAGGCGCTCCCAACCAAGAGTTGCAATATGGTTTTGCATCGCCGTCGCCGTGTGTGGTCTCGGGTTGTCATCCAACAGCAGAACGCCGGGTCTGAGAAGGCCAGGCCGCTTTTTGCGAATCCCCTCTTTCAGTTTCGACAGAGTGGCACTGTACCACGCAGCATTGATGGTTGCATCCTCCAGAAAGCGTTCCAAAAGATTGGAAAAGAGCACAGGTCATCCCCGTTTTCAAGAAGGGACGTCGAACAGATGTGCAGAACTATAGACCTATATCTCCAACGTCGATCAGCTGTAGAATTTTGGAACACGTATTATGTTCGAGTATAATGACTTTTCTGGAGACTAGAAATCTACTCTGTAGGAATCAGCACTGGTTTCGAAAAAGACTGTCATGTGCAACCCAGCTCGCGCTATTCGTCCACGAGAGTCAGAGGGCCATAGACACGGGTTCCCAGGTAGATGCCGTGTTTCTTGACTTCCGCAAGGCGTTCGATACAGTTCCCCACAGTTGTTTAATGAACAAAGTAAGAGCATATGCACTATCAGACCAACTGTGTGATTGGATTGAGGAGTTCCTACATAACAGAACGCAGCATGTCATTCTCAATGGAGAGAAGTCTTCCGAAGTAAGAGTGGTTTCAGGTGTGCCACAGGGGAGTGCCGAGGACCGTTGCTATTCACAATATACATAAATGACCTTGTGGATGACATCGGAAGTTCACTGAGGCTTTTTGCGGATGATGCTGTGGTATATCGAGAGGTTGTAACAATGGAAAATTGTACTGAAATGCAGGAGGATCTGCAGCGAATTGACGTATGGTGCAGGGAATGGCAATTGAATCTCAATGTAGACAAGTGTAATGTGCTGCGAATACATAGAAAGAAACATCCTTTAACATTTAGCTACAATATAGCAGGTCAGTAACTGGAAGCAGTTAATCCCATAAATTATCTGGGAGTAGGCATTAGGAGTGATTTAAAATGGAATGACCATACAAAATTAATAGTCGATAAAGCAGATGCCTGACTGAGATTCATTGGAAGAATCCTAAGAAAATGCAGTCCGATGTGGAACGTGTTAATGGCATAAGAAATGCACACACGAATAAAGGTGGTTCTCTTTATTACCTCGCTCACTCCCTTAAACAGCACAAGATGCATGTATTATACATATAGATTTATTTATTCCCGTTCAAGAATTGATGCATGGTATAGCAGGCTTTGTCAAGGAGATAGGACTTCAATTTATTTTTGGAACTATAACTGCTGTCTGTCAGACATTTTATTTTATGTATTTTTCGGAAAGTTTTACAGCAACATATTTGACCCCTTTGTTGTGACTTGGCAAGACAGCCAAGTCACTATGAGGTGAAACCGAAAGGCACGCGCTTAAAGCTCACGCAGTCTGGCGTGGGGTCTGGAACAGGTCAGAGAAATAAGAGTAGCAAAACAGGAGGTAACTGGTAGAATACTTAATCCATAAGTGGTGTACATCGGTCTAACGGTACAGGCATCACAAGTTAAATATCTATTGATAATAGCGCCTTGCTAGGTCGTAGCAAATGACGTAGCTGAAGGCTATGCTAACTATCGTCTCGGCAAATGAGAGCATATTTGTCAGTGAACCTTTCCTAGCAAAGTCGGCTGTACAACTGGGGCGAGTGCTAGGAAGTCTCTCTAGACCTGCCGTGTGGTGGCGCTCGGTCTGCAATCACTAATAGTGGCGACACGCGGGTCCGGCGTATATTAGTAGACCGCGGCCGATTCAAAGGCTATCACCTAGCAAGTGTGGTGTCTGGCGGTGACACCACACCCTTTCTCTGCCAAAAATAGATACAGTAGAGGATAGTGTAAAGTCTTTCTTTCATGAATGTCACTGTCTTTTTTAAATTGGTCCATGTTCTTCAGAACAAATTTCATTACTGAGTAAATGTACTGTGAGGCTGTTGTAAGAATACCTAACCTTTTAAACAGATTCCTACAAGATGTGCCCCACACATTATTCTAAACACTTTCTTTTGAGCAGTGAATGCTTTTTGCCAAAGTGTTGAGATACCCCAAAATATTATCCCATATGTCATCAGAGAGCGAAACTGTGCAAAGTATATTAGCTTACAAATTTCTATTGCCCCAAAATTGGCAATTATTCTGATTGTAAGACTTGCTGAACCTAGGCGCTTTAGGATATCCAAAATATGAATTTTCCAATTAATATTCAACTTGGTGTGCTCTAACCTGGCTACTGACTTCTGGTCATGCGTTATATTTATTGAAGGAACTGTACTCCTTGCAGGAGGAAAGTGGATGTACTGCGTTTTTCCAAAGTTCAGAGCAAGCCCATTCCCTTCGCAGAATATAACGGATGCAACGCCTATCAGCTGCCAACGAGACAGCGGTCCATCGGTACCATTGGGCGTTCTGAGGCCTGTTCAGATGGAGACAGAGTTACTTACAAGTAATAATAGTTAATGCTCAAGTTCAGTCGCTAAGATTATACACTGAAGCGCCAAAGAAACTCGTATAGGCATGTTGTGTTGTTGTTGTTGTGGTCTTCAGTCCTAAGACTGGTTTGATGCAGCTCTCCACGCTACTCTATCCTGTGCAAGCTTCTTCATCTCCCAGTACTTACTGCAGCCTACATCCTTCTGAATCTGCTTAGTGTATTCATCTCTTGGTCTCCCTCTACGATTTTTACTCTCCACGCTGCCCTCCAATACCAAGCTGGTGATCGTCCATGTTTCACTTCCATACATGGCTACACTCCATACAAATACTTTCAGAAACGACTTCCTGACACTTAAATCAATAGTCGATGTTAACAAAATTCTCTTCTTCAGAAATGCTTTCCTTTCCAGTCTACATTTTATAGCCTCTCTACTTCGACCATCATCTGTTATTTTGCTTCCCAGATAGCAAAACTTGTGTACTACTTTAAGTGTCTCATTTCCTAATCTAATTCCCTCAGCATCACCCGACTTAATTCCACTACATTCCATTATCCTCCTTTTGCTTTTGTTGATGTTCATCTTGTACCCTGCTTTCAAGACACTGTCCATTCCGTTCGACTGCTCTTCCATGTCCTTTGCTGTCTCTGACAGAATTAGAATGTCATCGGCGAACCTCAAACTTTTTATTTCTTCTCCATGGATTTTAATACCTACTCCCAACTTTTCTTTTGTTTCCTTTACTGCTTGCTCCTATACAGATTGAATAGCATTGGAGAGAGGCTACAACCCTGTCTCACTCGCTTCCCAACCACTGCTTCCCTTTCATGTCCCTCGACTGTTATAACTGACATCTGGTTTCTATACAAATTGTAAATAGCCTTTCGCTCCCTGTATTTTACCCCCGCCACCATTTGGAAGAGAGTATTCCAGTCAACATTGACAAAAGCTTTCTCTAAGTGTACAAATACTAGAAACGTAGGTTTGCCTTTCCTTAATCTTTCTTCTAAGTCGTAGGGTCAGTATTGCCACACGTGTTCCAACATTTCTACGGAATCCAAACTGATCTTCCCCGAGGTCGGCTTCTTCCGTTTTTTCCATTCGTCTGTAAAGAATTCGCGTTAGTATTTCGCAGCTGTGACTTATTAAACTGATAGTTCGGTAATTTTCACATCTGTCAACACCTGCTTTCTTTGGGATTGGAATTATATATATATTCTTCTTGTATTTCGCCTGTCTCATGCATTTTGCTCACCAGATGGTAGAGTTTTGTCATGACTGGCTCTCCCAAGGCCGTCAGTAGTTCTAATGGAATGTTGTCTACTCATGGGGCCTTGTTTCGACTGAGGTCTTTCAGTGCTCTGTTAAACTCTTCACGCAGTATCGTATCTCCCATTTCATCTTCATCTACATCATTCCTCAAGAACATCGCCCCTGTATAGACCCTCTATATACTCCTTCCACCTTTCTGCTTTCCCTTCTTTGCTTAGAACTGGGTTTCCATCTGAACTCTTCATATTCATGCCAGTGGTTCTCTTTTCTCCAAAAGTCTCTTTTATATTACTGTAGGCAGTATCTATCTTACCCCTCGTGAGATAAGCCTCTACATCCTTACATTTGTTCAAATGGCTCTGAGCACTATGGGACTCATTTGCTGAGGTCATAAGTCCCTCAGAACTTAGAACTACTTAAACCTAACTAACCTAAGGACAACACACACATCCATGCCCGAGGCAGGATTCGAACCTGCGACTGTAGCGGTCGCGCGGTTCCAGACTGTAGCGCCAGAACCGCTCGGCCACCAGCTACCGTCTTACATTTGTCCTCTAGTCATCCCTGCTTAGCTATTTTGCACTTCCTGTCGATCTCATTTTTGAGACGTTTGTATTCCTTTTTGCCTGCTTCACTTACTGCATTTTTGTATTTTCTCCTTTCATCAATTGATTAAAGGTATAGGCATGGCTATTCAAATTTAGGGACTTGTAAACAGGCAGAATACGGCGATATTGTCTGCAGCTGAGGCCAGAAAAAGATCCTGTAAGAACGGGACCAACGACGACTGAAGATAATCTCTCAACGTGACAGAAGTGCAACCCTCCCGCAAATTGCTGCATATTTCAATGCTGGGCCATCAACAAGTGTTAAGGAAACATCATCGATATGGACTTTCGGTGCCGAAGATCCACTCGTGTACCCTTGATGAGCGCACGACACAGAGCTTTACGATTCGTCTGGGCCCGTCAACACCGACATTGGACGGTCGATGACTGTAAACATTGAAACCATGAAACCTTCCCTTAGAAAAATTTGTGAATGATTGTGCTGATAAACCGCTTACGTTATTTGATTTTCAAACAGCTGAGCAAAACTGAACGTACTCAGACATTTCTCTCTTTACTTATTCTGTTCATCACTAAACTGACACACAATATATTTAGCGCAACGCAATCTGACTTTCAATAATCCCTACAAAAGAATGGCCCTGACTAACATTAATCACTTACCTCACAAAAATCTTCGTTACTCGAACTACATCAATACAGCGAGCGCCAATACTGCCAGCTAAATAAAAGATTCAAACTACTGAAGGCACTAACTACTGATAGGCATAGCAAATGAAAGATTTTGATAGAGAACAAACAATGTATTTACCTTAATAGTGTTCAAAAGTCACTCTCCCCACATCCACCACTGCTGGCGGCTCACCTCCAACTGCGCAACGCTACGCGCTGTTCACATCCAACTGCCCAACACTACAATAGCGAATATTACAACAATGCCAACCAGCCACAGACTGCACACAGCACAGCCAGTGATTTTCGTACAGAGCGCTACGTGGCGTTACCAACATAAAAACCTAAACAGCCTACTTACGACATGTTGCCTGGTCGGACGAATCTCATTTCAATTGTATCGAGCGGACGGATGTGTACGGGTATGGAGACAACTTCGTAAATCCATGGACCAGCATGTCAACAGGGGCTGTTAAAGCTGATGGAGGCCCTGTAATGGTGTGTATCGTGTGCAGTTGGAGTGATATGGGACCCCTGATACGTCTAGATACGACTATGACAGGTGACACGTACGTAAGCATCCTGTCTGATCACCTGCATCGATTCGTGTGCCGCAGATTCGAATCCTGCCTCGGGCATGGATGTGTGTGATGTCCTTAGGTTAGTTGGGTTTTAGTATTTCTAAGTTCTCGGGGACTGATGACCTCAGCAGTTAAGTCCCATAGTGCTCAGAGGCATTTGAACCATTTTTGATTCGTGTGCGTTGTGCATTTCGACGGACTTTGGCAATTCCAGAAGGGCAATGCGACGCCCCACAGTTCCAGAATTGCTACAGAGTGGCTCCAGGAACACTCTGAGCTTTAACACTTCCGCTGGCTACCATACTCCCCAGACATGAATGTTACTGAGCATATCTGCGATGCCTTGTAACGTGCTGTTCAGAAGAGATCTCCACCACCTCGTACTCTTACAGATTTATAGACAGCCCTCCAGTACTCATGGTGTCAGTGTTCCCTCCAGCATTACTTCAGACATTAGTCGAGTCTGTGCTAGGTCGTGTTGCGGTACTTCTGCGTGCTCGCGGGGACCCTACACGATATCAGGCAGCTGTACCAGTTTCTTTCGCTCTTCAGTGTATAAGAACAAAGAGAACCTAAATCACAGAGCGTTAATACAAACTACGTGATAACGCGACGAGAATGTTTTTACGCAATTGTTGTATAAGTGATGAAACATTGTAGATTCTTTCATTAGCATTCGCCTTCTCATTCTGACTCGCTTTGCATTCCTTATTTGATTCTGATTGCTGTTTACTGATGAATTAATGTAAATGTATGGTGAAAACGTAATCTGACAGGAAAGTGTCATTCAAAGTCGTAGTATTATTTATACAGTCCACAACTTAATTTCGAAAATATCTTCTGACAAGTGGCACATTTTGAAGACAAGGTTTTTGTGGAAGAGTGTGGAGTCGGCTTCACTGACATTGAACCACACTGTATATCTGAAAGAGCAATCTGCATTTTACGACAATACGTTGAGGAGGTTCGATGATTTTCCTCAGAGGCGTCACGGTCAAATATTTTCAGTGATCTTATTCAAATTCCAGAAACCGCAGACAACTTTGGCTTGAAATGGACCTCTTTTACAATTAACATAAATTATGGGACATTACAATGTTTTATCTCATTACTACACCTCAACAAAAGTTTGGAATATCATAGAGTTTACTACAGTGACTTCTTATGAACACCCACTGACGTTTGTACAATACCTTATTAGCAACATATGCGTACTTCCTTCTGCGAAGAAGAACGGTTTTGGCTAGCAACAAAAACTCGTTAGAAAACAAAGCAGGTTCTCTCATATGATACATCTTGATAACAAAAAAATTGAAAATCTTTATCTCATGACGATAATTACCAGTCTTTAGTATGTCCTCCCCTCGTGTGGGTGAGTTCTTCCACTCTGAGAGTGCGAGGCATGCTCTGGATGAGACCTTCAAGTTTACCTCTGGGTACGAGGTCCCTCTCCACAACTGCAGCTTCGGTGAGGTCGTGAAGATGGTCAGGTGGATTCGGATGCTGTGCAGTGGCCCCATGCAAGCTCAGTTGCGTTCACACTTGGGGGACTGTGTTGACCATTCGGTCGATGTTGCATCTCTGAAGATACCGAGACACTGCTAGAGTTTGGTGCGGTCTCCCATTGTCATCGACTGGGATGAAGTTGTCACCGACTTCACGTCTGTAGGGCTTTACAGTAGTTTGTAGGAGCTGTTGGAGGTATTGGGGACCAGCCATGCCGTAGATGGGAAATAGAGGGGTCCGCTGTCCTAGCATTATTGCCGGCCAGAGCATTACACCGTCACCTGCAAATTTATGGACTTCCTGGTGTCGTTTAACGCTTCTCTAAACCCTGACACATCTAGTGTTCACTCGTAAGCGAATCCTGGCCTCCTCAGCAGACTTGCCAACGGTCCGATGTTGCGTCGGTGGCGTTGGCTCAGTACAAAACTTGGTCTTCTGGAATGGAGACCATCCTGATACAGTCCTCTACGCATTGTTTGGTCTGAGACACGAATCCCCGTTGCCTGGGAGAAGTCATTTCCAATATTTCTGGCAGCTGATGTTGTGGGCACCTGCGAGCCAACAGAATGGGTTGAAAATAAATAAATCGCCAGGTCCTGATGGGATTCCAATTCGGTTTTACACAGAGTACTTTACTGCATTGGCTCCTTATTTAGCTTGCATTTATCGCGAATCTCTTGCCCAACGTAAACTCCCGAGCGACTGGAAAAAAACGCAGGTGACGCCTGTATATAAGAAGGGTAGAAAGACGGACCCTCAAAATTACAGACCAGTATCCCTAACATCGGTTTGTTGCAGGATTCTCCAACAAATTCTCAGTTCGAATACAATGAATTTCCTTGAGAGAGAGAAGTTACTGTCCATGCATCAGCACGGCTTTAGAAAGCATCGCTCCTGCGAAACGCAACTCGCCCTTTATTTCACATCTTGCGAACCATGGATGAAGGGTATCAGACGGATGCCATATTCCTAGACTTCCGGAAAGCGTTTGACTCGGTGCCCCACTGCAGACTCCTAACTAAGGTACGAGCATATGGGATTGTTTCCCAAGTATATGAGTGGCTCGAAGACTTCTTAAGTAATAGAACCCAGTACGTTGTCCTCGATGGTGAGTGTTCATCGGAGGTGAGGGTATCATCTGGAGTACCCCAGGGAAGTGTGGTAGGTCCGCTGTTGTTTTCTATCTATATAAATGACCTTTTGGATAGGGTGGATAGCAATGTGCGGCTGTTTGCTGATGATGCTGTGGTATACGGGAAGGTGTCGTCGTTGAATGACTGTAGGAGGATACGAGATGACTTGGACAGGATTTGTGATTGGTGTATAGAATGGCAGCTAACTCTAAATATAGATAAATGTAAATTAATGGAGATGAATAGGAAAAAGAATCCCGTAATGTTTGAAAACTCCATTAGTAGTGTAGCGCTTGACACAGTCACGTCGATTAAATATTTGGGCGTGACACTGCAGAGCGATATGAAGTGGGACAAGAATGTAATGGCAGTTGTGGGGAAGGTGGAAAGTCGTCTTCCGTTCATTGGTAGAGTTTTAGGAACATGTGGTTCATCTGTAAAGGACACCGCTTATAAAACACTAATACGACCTATTCTTGAGTACTGCGTTTAGGATCCCTATCAGGTCGGATTGAGAGAGGACACAGAAGCAATTCAGAGGCGGGGTATTAGATTTGTTACTGGTAGGTTTGATGATCACGCGAGTGTTACAGAAATGCTTCAGGAACTTGCGTGGGAGTCTCTGGAGGAAAGGAGGCATTGTTTTAGTGAATCGCTACTGCGGAAATTTAGAGAACTAGCATTTGAGGCTGACTGCAGTACAATTTTACTGCCGCCAACTTACATTTCGCGGAAAGACCACAGAGATAAGATAAGAAAGATTAGAACTCGTACAGAGGCATATAGGCAGTCATTTTTCCCTCGTTCTGTTTGGGAGTGGAACAGGGAGAGAAGATGCTAGTTGTGGTACGAAGTACCCTCCGCCACGCACCGTATGGTGGATTGCGGAGTATGTATGTAGATGTAGATGTAGATGGAGGAAAAAATTCCTGCATTGGTGTTGTCATACGAGGACGACGACTGCGAGGTCTGTCGTTCACATTTCCCGTCTCTCTGTACTTTGTCCACACCTTAGACACGCCGCTCTGAATGACACATAGCAGATCGGCACGCCTTGCTGCGTATCTCATGCTGAAAGTAAAGCCAGTACCGTGGCTCCGTCACCGACCTAGGTGGCACACTGGACTCGCATTCGGGATGGTGACGGTTCAGTCCCGCCTCCGGCCATCCTGATTCTATGATTTCCCTCAATTGCTTCAGGCAAATGCCGGGATGGTTCCTTCGAGAGCGTGCGGCCGACTTCCTTCCCTAACCCGATGGGGCCGATGACCTCGCTGTGTGGTCCCTTCCCCCGAATCGACCAACCAACCTGGCTCTGTCCAACTGTTGTACGCCTCTGCGTGGCACGATACCGCAGTGCCGAACACAATCTGAACGAGGCTGTCGTTCGTACTGTAGTGCTCGCGGTGTGTTTACGTGAATGGGGAAGGGCCACGAAGCGCGCCAGCACTAAAAGGCGTCCAGTGTATGGGCGCTACCTGGATAACGCATGATGTGCCTAGGTCAATGCGAACTCTTGTATCGTAGACAACAATTAGCGGTAGTACTCCAGACATTTGTTCAGCAGTGTATTTCGTACGAAATAAAATTTTCTTGATAATACAGTACTGGCCATTAAAATTGATACATCAAGAAGAAATGCAGATGATAAACGGGTATTCATTGGACAAACATATTATGCTAGAATTGACATGTGATTAATTTTCACGCAGTTTGGGTGCATAGATCCCGAGAAATCAGTACTCAGAAGAACCACCTCTGGCCGTAATAACGGCCTTTATACGACTGGGCATTGAGTGAAACAGAGTTTGGATGAGGCGTACAGGTACAGCTGCCCATGCAGCTTCAACACGATACCACAGTTCATCAAGAGTAGTGACTGGCGTATTGTGACGAGCCAGTTGCTCGGCCACCATTGACCAGACGTTTGCAATTGGTGACAGATCTGGAGAATGTGATGGCCAGGGCAGTAGTCGAACATTTTCTGTATCCAGAAGGGCCCGCAACATGCGGTCGTGCAGTATCCTCCTGAAATGTAGGGTTTCGCACGGGTCGAATGAAGGGTAGAGCCACGGGTCGTAACACATCTGAAATGTAACGTCCACTGCTCAAAGTGCCGTCAATGCGAACAAGACGTGACTAAGACGTGTAACCAATGGCACCCCATACCATGTCGCCGGGTGTTACGCCAGTACGGCGATGACGAATACACGCTTCCAATGCGCGTTCACCACGATGTCGCCAAACACGGATGCGATCATCACGATGCTGTAAACAGAACCTGGATTCATCCGAAAAAATGACGTTTTGCCATTCGTGCACCCAGGTTCGTCATTGAGTACACCATCGCAGGCGCTCCTGTCTGTGACACAGCGTCAAGGGTAACCGCAGCCACGGTCTCCGACCTGATAGTCCGTGCTGCTGCAAACGTCGTCGAACTGTTCGCGCATATGGTTGTCGTCTTGCAAACGTCGGCATCTGTTGACTCAGGGATCGAGACGTGTCTGCACCATCCGTTACAGCCGTGCGGATAAGATGCCTGTCATCTCGACTGCTAGTGATACGAGGCCGTTGGGATCCAGCACGGCGTTCCGTATTACCCTCCTGAACCCACCGATTCCATATTCTGCTAACAGTCATCGGATCTCGACCAACGCGAGCAGCAGTGTCGCGATACGATAAACCGCAATCGCGATAGGCTACAATGCGACCTTTATCAAAGTCGTAAACGTGATGGTACGCATTTCTTCTCCTTACACGAGGCATCACAACAACGTTTCACCAGGCAACGCCGGTCAACTGCTGTTTGTGTATGAGAAATCGGTTGGAAACTCTCCTCATGTCAGCACGTTGTAGGTGTCGCCACCGACGCCAACCTTGTGTGAATGCTCTTAAAAGCTAATCATTTGCATATCACAGCAGCTTCCTCCTGTCGGTTAAATTTCGCGTCCGTAGCACGTGGTCTTCGTGGTGTAGCAGTTTTAATGGCCAGTAGTGTAATTTATGAACTGAAGATACGGCGCGTTCCAGCTTCGTGTAGGTTTTCACTGTTACAGCTAAATAAAAGTAATGGTAATCTCTCACTACGTATAGTACAGGGTGACGCAGAGTAACGGGAATGTTTGAAATCAGTAATGGCAACCCTGGACAGGTGGCAGCACTGCGGGTCCGTGACAGTTTGCGAGTAAACAGTCCGCCATTTCAGTAGTCGTGGATCAGTGGAATGGACAACAGTGTGCCTTAGCCATAGAAATGTTTTGTAAAAACAATGATAGTTTGGTAGCGCCGCGGAGGGAGTTTTGACGTTTTTATAATTTAGGACGTCATGATGCCGGTCCGTCGAAACACGCGATAAAATGTTCGATTAATAACTTTGAGGAGACGGATCTGTCCTCAAGAAGAAACCAACAGGACAACCGAGAAGTGTGCTTTCTCCAGCAAACACTGATGTTGTACCCGGGTCTGTCTTACGGAGACCACGGCGTTCAATTCGTAAGAGAGCAGCAGTGGTTGGAATGTCCGGGGAGAGTGTTCGCAGAATTCTTCATCTTGATTTAAAACTTCATCCGAACAAACTACAGATGGTGCAACAATTGAAAGACAACGATTACCGGTTGCGATTACGATTCTCTCAACAAATGATAGCAAAAATAAACAATGACGATGAATTTCTAAACAATTTGTGGATGTCAGATGAGGCACACTTTAGCCCACATCTCGTGGTCGTGCGGTAGCGTTCTCGCTTCCCACGCCCGGGTTCCCGGGTTCGATTCCCGGCGGGGTCAGGGATTTTCTCTGCCTCGTGATGGCTGGGTGTTGTGTGCTGTCCTTAGGTTAGTTAGGTTTAAGTAGTTCTAAGTTCTAGGGGACTGATGACCATAGATGTTAAGTCCCATAGTGCTCAGAGCCATTTGAACCATTTTTGAGGCACACTTTCATCTCGCAGGTTATGCGAATAAATAGAACTACCGTTACACAAATCCTAATAACGCCTTTACACGCTAGTAAAGTGACAGTATGTTTTGGTGTTTCATCACATGGGATTATCCGACCGGCCGGCCGGTGTGGCCGTGCGGTTAAAGGCGCTTCAGTCTGGAACCGCGTGACCGCTACGGTCGCAGGTTCGAATCCTGCCTCGGGCAAGGATGTGTGTGATGTCCTTAGGTTGGTTAGGTTCAATTAGTTCCAAGTTCTAGGCGACTGATGACCTCAGAAGTTAAGTCGCATAGTGCTCAGAACCATTTGAGCCATTTTTGATTATCCGACCTTTTTTTTCCGCAGATGAACGGGGAAACACAATAACTGTCAATGTCGATCGTTACGTGGAGATGTTACGAACTTTCGTTATACCTGCATTGAACAACTTTCCGAACGTTCAAGAGGCCTGGTTTCAACAGGACGGAGCGACATCACACACTGCACGGCAATCGATGGCATGTGTGTGGGAACTGTTTGGCAACCGTGTGAGTGACGTCACGATTCGGTAACATTCCCTGGCCCCCTAGATCGCCAGATTTATCCGTTTGCTCTTGAGGTAGCCCAACAAGAAAAAATCACAAAGTTTACGCGACAAGAACTGTGGATGATTGAAAACAGATAATTCTGGATCCAATTCACAGTATCCCAGCTGAGGTGTGGCAGTGGTCAATGAGGAATCTCAACAGCAGATTTCACTAATGTATTCGTACAGGAGGACGCCATCTAAAGGACATAATTTTTAAAAAATGATAAATGCAATAATGTTTCGTAAGTGGCAAAGTTGTAAGGTTTCAATTACTATGAATGCAATTTCTTTCCTTCGTCACTTCTGGTTTTATTGGATTGTTGAAATGTTCCCGTTCTTCTGTGTCACCCTGTATTGATGAGTGAGTAATGAAATTTGAAAGTAACTGTTTATTTTTTTTAAAGTTACTTAGTGTGTGGCGCGTGCCCCCGGACTCCAACCGCGTGTTGATGTAGTCGACGCCGTAGAGCTGCTACTGCCACGGCTCCGCGGCAGAGTATAGACGATACGATATAACGTCAGTCCCCGTAGATTAACGGGAGAAAGAACCTGAAAAGCTCCCGAAAAGGCGTTCCTCGCGTAGTCGTTGTATCTCAATTACAAGTCCGCAGCGTTTCCACTTATGCGAACTCGTATAATTGATGCTTTTTATTATTACTATTGTATTGTTAATTGCCCGGATTTGCAGTAGTTATCAATTCTTCTCTCGTTCGCATAGCGCACACCACTGATTGCAAGAAAATATTTAAGTTAACAGTTTTTTCTTACGCTGTTGTCTCGTTGCTGTGGAATTGTTGTGCTGGTATGCAGCGAGATCCAGAGATACTCTTTGATTCCGTCTTTGTAAGATTGCGTCGTAATACGAAAATATTTTAAAGTTCACTTCTCAACTAATGACGTGAATATTTGCACCTCAGTGAAATAGTCTTTCATGAGTAGTCGTTGATTTAGTCATTTATCAAACTATTTAATGATGTAGTCCACACCGGGTATTTAACTGGTAACGAACAGTTTATTGTTATTTTGTCACTAAATACTTAAAACTCCCGCACCACACGCACACGGAGTAGTTTAGTTAAGTCAGTCCGATTGAGTTGGCAATTACCACAACTCAACACTTCAGCGTAATTGTTTTATCTTCATGATGTCGTGTACTTGGGTCCTACTCGAGACTAAATGCGTGTATTCTTTCATAGAATGTTCACTTCTCCTTTAAGGTCCAACTAATTTAAAGTCAAGTCCAATGTTCACTAATTCCGTTATTAGATTTCAATTAACCCGTAGTGCACGGTTAAATGAGTCTATCTGTTCCTGTTTCAGTTCATTAAATCAGTTTCTTAAGCCGTGAATCCCGTCACGCAACAAACACTTCTAAACTCGAAAACAATCTCGTCACGATTCACACTCTGAATAATTCAGATCAGAACTGCTCTCGTACGTCTGCACTGGGCGAGTTCCAGCAAGCGACTTCTTCTGTGGAAGAGCATCGTAGGCGCGTTGAATTCCTTCGTCGCGCTTACAACCCTCTTCCACATAAAAGTTATCTCTTATGACATGACTTTGGACTTAGCTTTTGAGATATTAATTTCACATTTGTCGCATGGATATTTGTCCATTGCTGAAATACGATGTTTCTTCTTTCTCTTTCGCTAACAAATATGCTCGGTGGTGTACAATGTAGTTGTTGACAAAACTCTTTCGTGTTAGCTCATAGCCAAAGATGTCGTAACTGCCAAGATAACTTTCCCTACTTCATGTTCTTTCTTAGTAGACTTTAAGGTGGTCGTTGGGGCGTTACATTAGCTAGTGTATACCCACGAGAGTTGTGGCTTTGGGATTGAGCGTTATCAGGGCCCCGCATTAGTGCCATATTAAATAAAATGTTGGTAGATGTGATCCTCTTATAGTCACAGCAAGTAGAGAGCTACCGGTAGCTTGCAGAGAGCTCAAGCACAGTGGTTGGAGCCCAGCCTCTTGCCCCCTGCCCGCTCCATGTCATTCTGCTGGAGTGTCGCCCACACACACTCCACCCCCACCCAGCCGTCGCTTTATTGGTCGTTGGGCGCTGGCCCTCATAATCTGCTCAGCCAGACAACATACGTGCGCTGCCACCAGTGGTGTGGTGTGACGTGAATGGGCCCGCAGTAACTGGCCAGGGTGGGCGATAACGACTCAGACCGGCGCGGCGCGGCGCGGCGCGGCGCTGCGGCACTGAAGGAAAAATAAAAAACAGAAATACCCAACACTCGTGGATACGTCAGTCCTCGGCCGGTGTGGCCGAGCGGTTCTAGGCGCTTCAGTCTGGAACCGCGCTGTTGCTACGGTCGCAGGCTCGAATCGTGCCTCGGTCACGGATGTGTTTGATGTTCTTGGGTTAGTTAAGTTTAAGTAGTTCTAAGTTCTAGGTGACTGATGACCTCAGATGTTAAGTCCCATAGTGCTCAGAGCCATTTGAACAATTTTTTTTCTTTTTTTTTATATACGTCAGTCGGTGAAAGTGTCTCTTGGCGTAGCGTAACTATTTCGGTTATCCGACTGTATTTTATTCCCTTATCAACGCTCTATCCTCTATCGTCCTTCCGATGGCTATTTACTGCACAAAATCGTTGCTGAAACAAGGCCGAAGCTTGCGGGGCATGTTCTGCTGGTGAAAGGTGCAAGAACCTGCAGTATTGTGAAAACCAGTGGATGGATACAGAAGTAGAGGGAGACCGCACAACAAATGGAAACTGTTACGGTGCTCGCTTATTTCCAAGTCCGTATCGATCTTAGTGCTGAGTTTTCACTCAGACGGCGCTTTGGCGTCAGTCGGTTGTTTCCGTGTGTGATCGCTGGCCGGAGCTTAGCTGGAGGCGTGGAGGCAGTTCGGCTCGGCTGGGGTTGTTTGCGTCTGGACGCCGAGTGGGGCCCAATAGCAAGACCGCACCGTGATTTTACGGTTAATAGTGTGGGCAGTGGCGTGGTGTGCCGTTTAACTTGATTCGCAAGGGGAGCAAACTCTCGTCTGTTGTACTTTGTCGAGCCTGAGTTTGAAATACCTTCTATGTTGGCTTTGGGGTTACCCGAAGTCCCAAGCGTATCGTGATCGACCGACATCTCTAGGGATGCTGAAAGACAACATCCGACGCCAATGCCTCACCATAAGTCCAGACATGCTTTACAGTGCTGTTCACAACATTATTCCTCGACTACAGCTATTGTTGAGGAATGATGGTGGACATATTGAGCATTTCCTGTAAAGAACATCATCTTTGCTTTGTCTTACTTTGTTATGCTAATTATTGCTATTGTCATCAGATGAAGCGCCATCTGTCGGACATTTTTTGAACTTTTGTATTTTCTTTTTCTTTTTTTTTTTTTTTTTTTTTTTGTTCTAATGAAACCCCATGTCATTCCAAGCATGTGTGTCAATTTGTACCTCTCTATCTACATTATTCCATGATTTATTCAGTTTTCAAATTTATACTGACTTTTTGATCAGCCGGTAGAAGACTGTTGGTTCTTCTCCCCAGAGTACTCCTTCCCAGACAGTAAATAATATGTGTAGCAATTTAGGACGGAATTGGTCGACTCGATTAGGAGTAGCTTTTGACGCATGTGTATGCCTGCATATGGACATGTCACATATATTTAACATGTTTCGTCTGCAGTTTCCTTTTATCACAGATCAATGTTTATGACATCATATCTGCTGAACTGTGTGTCGTTAAATAACATAATTTTGCAGGCGCAACTAGTGTCCTACGTGGCTACTATCTGTGAAATGTGTTGCGAATAGAGGCAGCAGTAAAGACGTAATAAATTGAAACTTGGTGCACGATGATGCATATCACTGCACGAACAACGAAAATACAGCTACCGATAACAATTTTACGGACGATCGGGGCCGCGTATTGGAAAATCCACTGATGTTAATGACTCTGACAAAGGCCAGATTTATATATTTGCTGTAATCAAATTTTCATCGAGACATTTGAGTCTCATCTTTATTTACCATAATAATCTGAAGTTGTGAAATGAAGTTTGTCGTAGGGATAGCATTGGACTAACGTACTCCGTGCAGGTCTGCTACCCATAGTGTTGTTGTGGTGTACTGGCTAGCATTCCCGCCTAGTAAGCAAGGAGTGCTGGGTTCAAGTCCCAGCCGATGCATAAATTTCAATTCACTTATTCAGCTTCCATCAGTTATAGATAAAGAGCAGACTGTTAAGGTCTGGTACCTGGGAACGACCATCTCAGAATCGGCGATGCTGGTCGTACGCTCTTGTCGTGCTGGTGTCATGAGCATTTGCTGAAAGTGTTTGGGGACTGTGACACCACGAGTAGGCAACCCAGTGTTGTCCACAGCTTATCACAGAACTTAGAGGCTGCCACTCTGTTAACATCGAGTATAGATTTAAGTGTCAGGAAGTCGTTTATGAAAGTATTTGTATGGAGTGTACCCATGTATAGAAGTGAAACATGGACGATAAATAGTTTGGACAAGAATAGAGTAGAAGCTTTCGAAATGAGGTGCTACAGGAAAATGCTCAAGATTAGATGGGTAGATCACATAAGTAATGAGGAGGTATTGAATAGACTTGAGGACAAGAGTAGTTTGTGGCACAACTTGACCAGAAGAAGGGATCGGTTGGTAGGACATGTTCTGAGGCATCAAGGGATCACCAATTTAGTATTGGAGGGCACCGTGGAGGGTAAAAATCGTAGAGGGAGACCAAGAGATGAATACACTAAGCAGATTCAGAAGGATGTAGGCTGCAGTAGGTACTGGGAGATGAAGAAGCTTGCACAGGATAGAGTAGTATGGAGAGCTGCATTGAACCAGTCTTAGGACTGAAGACCACAACAACAACTCTGTAAAGCAGGACAGGCGGAGATCCGACGGCAGAGTGCGGTGTAGATGCAGGTGCAGCCACGGGCGTCTGGGATCACACAGTTCAGCGCATCTAGCTGACCACCTACGGGTTCCCGGCGCCATTGTCGAATAGCGTGGAAGTGGGCGCAGGATCAAAGCGACCAGGCCGCGAATCAGTTGCAAACGTGTCACCCGGTCGGATGAATTCGTTCCTCGTACACCAGATCGGCGGTTGTGTCCAGATACGCCGTCACCCTGGCGAATGTGTGCTCGCGACACGCACCGCACCACGGACGTAGGTCAGCGGAGACAGCGTTAAGCCGTCGGCACACGGACCGTGCTGTCGAACGTCAACGTTGAGCGTGCCAAGTTCAACGTGCTGCTGAACGCTCAGGAACGATGCGTCTTGTGCATACGGTACGTGGGCCCCAACGTGGTATACGCGATCGCAACACATTCCGGCGGCAGTTGAGGGATGTTTCTGGTTCGTTAAACCACACTGTTTACCTAACGGGAGCGCGTAAAATTCCCACGTTAGCTCTATTAAAACGCACTTTTCCTCCATCGTCCACGTAAAGGAAAATACCATGTCCAATCAATAGGGACACAGGCTTATAAAAGTTCCATTACAAACAGTGCGGTACAAATTTCAAATACTTCTACGCATAAGATAAACATTATTTCATCATTCCCACATTTTACTAAAACCTCAAGGTTAGTCTTACTTGATCACTGTTCCCACCCAATAGCAGAATCTTTGCAACATGTGAATTACGAAGCGTAAAAGAAAAAGGAGTAAAATATCTTTATACAAGTAGCGCAAGCTGTCCTGTAGATTAAGCCAATCGAACAAAGTAACCCCCCCCCCCCCCCCCAACAAGGTGAATTTGTATTTATATAACATCAAATATTATGGTATATACTTATATTAAACTAATAATAAAGTATGATAACCTAATAACAACACGAATGTTAGGAAAAAAATTTGGGAAATGTTACGATACGAACCAAAGCCCCAAGGAACAAATCGCTCCAAGACAGTGACGCTACTCATTAAGCTTTTTTTTTCTTTTCTTTTAGATCTCAGTTTGTTCACCTTTGTTCGTTGATCTGCTCGGAGCGGACGTCGTAAGACACCCTTTTAAGTTCGTTGTTGATCGATTGACACAGTTTTTTATTTATTTTTTTTTTTTTTATTACAGAGGGCAGCAAACCCTCTGACCGAACACGCTGAGCTACCGTGCCGGCGCTAAACCAACTATACACACACACACACACACACACACACACACACACACACAAACACACACACACACACACACACACACACACATACATACCACCTGATCATGTAGTGTTACCGTTTGCTGAAACCTTAATCGTAGATATGTTACTAACTGAAATTTAATTATAACAAATTGTACCAAGAACCATGCGTTTTGGGGATATCTTCAGTGTGTTGCTGCCTTCAAATAATACTCTCATAATACGCAAGTTACAATAATTCTTTTGCCACGAATATCATGTTTCTTATTGTTTTATTGGAACGAATCAGAGAGTTAACAATGGGTTTTCCAGTGATTCTCAATTTGCTGGTGCTCAGAAACGGCGTATATACATATAGGCTTGAAATGGATGCCAATATGGCGCACCACAACTCTGTACTGAAGGGAGACGGCGTGCGTGTGACGTAGGTGGCGTTGTGCCATCTCATTGGTCAACGTTCACACGCACGCTGGGAATATCTGACATGCCAGATACTGCTCTGCACGTTCGGAAAGACTCCCGAACGTGCTATTCCACGCTATGACGTCAGAAACTCGGCACGCTCAACGCTCAACGTTCGGATGCACGGTCCGTGTGCCGAAGGCTTAACGCTGATGTCTCGGCCGTGAAATTCCCCCAGTCTGAATCTGACGGAAGACTTCCGGGATGCTATTAGGAGATATATCTGCACCTGCAGACCTAGTTGCTGTAATTTACTGGGATTGTGTGACGTGTGCATGTCCGGCCAGCTAGCGAGGGCTCGTCGACTCCGTGTCACGCACAATCGCAGCTCGGAAGGAGCACCGACACCCTGTCTAACAGACAGCGTGCAGCTGTCCCCGCGCAGAACAGTGACACGGTGCCCACAGCGTGTGCCCCGTGGCCACAGCGTGGGTCTGGCGGCTGGGCTGGGAGCGGCCGAGTCGGCACGCCGCACAGTGGCCAGCCGTAGCCGTAGGTCGCGCCCCGGCCGCCTCACCGGATGCCGGCGTCCGCCAACTGCGACCAATGGGGCGCGGCGGCGCGGCCGTGCAGCAGGGCGGGGCCGGGAGGGTGCGCCGTGGACGGCCAGCTCGCCGTCCCGTCAGTGGCGCACTGCTGCCCCGTCGCTGTTCTGTCACAGTTACATCCCAGTCCCATTGCTGGTTCCAGCTGTGTCGAGTCATTAGTCTGTCACCGACCTACCAGTGTCCTTTCACTGTACCATTTCTGCCCCAACTCTGTCCCATCATTGTTCTGCCACTGTCCCATTGCTCTCCCGTCTCTGTCTCAGTGCTTCCCCAACTCTTTCCCATTATTCTCCCATCACTGTTCTCTGACTGCCCATCATTGCTGACCTGTGGCTGTTCTGTAGCTGTCAGATTCCTGCCTCATCACTGTTCTGTCACCATGTCAGGTCCCAGGACATGGGCACTTACAAGTTAGCTTACCAACATTAGTATTAATAATAAAGGGACTGGCAAGGGCATCAGATCGTGACTGTACTGAATTATGATAAATATGAAGCACTCTCTAGCGGTACTCCCTGCATGTCTGCAGGATTGAGCCACTAATTTAAACCGTTGGTGAAAAGCGTCGCAAGTTGAGAATTGTGGAATGTAGAGTCTGCAGATGGCCGTAGCTCGCCGGGCCGCCGTGGGCGGCAGGTAGCGGTCTCCGGAAACGCGGGACAATACGGAGCTTTTGGGGGTAGCCCGGCATCCGGAGCCACCTGTGCTGGGCAACACGTGGCCGAGACGGGAATTTCGTTTCCCTAGGGGCGTTATGACCTACTCGATCATTGGGTAGAATCTCAGTGGAGGGATTTCGGCGATGATACAGCATTCGACATTGGCCGAAACTGAGTATTCTTCCGCCGCGTTTTCGTAAGCGAGGGAGACGGGAGAGTTGTAGAGGGACTTCGCCTTCAGCCATCGAGCGGTGCGGACTTGGGGACGGCGTCTGGGCCATCGTCTTCCAAGGGAGATATACGGTCCGCATCGCAGCACTGCACCAACGCGTGTTCCGTGCAGAGTTCTGCGGTCAGAGCTCTTTGTGTACTCAGAAGCGAGATTTTCACCTACACATAACCACATCCAACAACTTACCCAATATTCTCGATCTAGAAGTTATCCTTGCGAGGTGCCGAGTATTTATCAACGCAGCTGCCGGTAATAGGGGCACGTAATTATAAATTGTTAATGTGCCATTGTCAGGAGTATGTGGGTGGACAATGAAAGGTGGCTACACTGAGTCACAGCGCCAGAGAGTGCGCCAAACGGTATTATTCAGCCGCCTCCACTGGCAGTGGTAGTTCTGAGGTTGCCGTGGTCAGTGCTTGTTGAGAGGATGTCGATAGCAGTACTAGTTGTGAGCATGTCGTGTGCAGTTGTTCTGATGGGCTAGACAGCCGATGCTGTTCGAATTGGGGATGTTGTAATGAATGACCAGAGTATATTTTTCGTCAATATATATGAAGGTAAAAAACATTTTTTTATTTTTTTTAAATTTCCTATCTAACAATGTCTCGTGGTCACAGGTTCAGTCAACAAAGCATCTGGCTTGTCTTCATGTATTAGAGTGTAATTCTGGTTTCTATGTGCAATTATAGTATTTCTGTTTCTTTTTAATTACTTCAGTGTAAATGGTGCTTAAATTACCTTGACGTATTGAGGAAGAACCGTGCCAGATGTGTACGTTAAATCACACTTCCACACACAGAACATTTACACTTGTGCTTTGTTGTTTCGTAGCTTTTATAGTTGCTGGGGACTTAATTAATTGTGTTAACGGAAATTTCCTTTCATTCTTTGTTGTTATTCTATGCAGTCAGATTGCGGAGTAATATTAGTCAGGGCCAACCGTTTACGAGACTTCGTAGCCGGACATACAGCTACTAAAAATATTTGCATTATATTTATTTAAGCCCCCATGCACGTGGCGACCGCTGCTTCGGATCGTCCCTTGGAAATCTTCTGATAGTAAAAATAGCAAACAGTAGTATTGTTGTAGTAATTTGTAGTTTAGTAATTGTAGTCTATATTGCATGTGTAGATTTGGTAATGAACATTTTTAGTTGTCTTGTCTTTCTTCTAATGGTATTTTTGCAGAATTTAATTTTTGATGTCTTGTATACGCGTTTGACAATTTTGTGCAATTATGAAGATTTCAATTGTTCGTTAATCGTGTTTGAGGGAAGCATTTCGTGTGAATGGTATTGTTGGTGATAAAGTATCACATTGTGTGTAATTTTCGTATAGTGACAAGTTTTGTATGTTTTGTAAATGATTACGCGATCGATGAAAAAGGCAAAAATGATGGATAGTCAGAATGACGAAATTGTTAACATGGCGAACTCGCCAACATAGGAGAACAGTATGATGAATAATCAAGTAGAAAATAATTTAATAAGCAGGGAAAATAGTCCGGAACCAGTTCAAAACTTTTCACAATCAAAGAATTTTCAGAATACGAGATTAACGACAGAAGAGTCTGGAATAGTATCGAACACAGATAGCTTTACAGCTATGACGAAAGAAGTTGATTTTGCGGGAAATGTTAGGTGTGAAAAGAGTTTCGAACCAGTTAATATGGAGCAGTTGATGAGTGCAATATTAAATTTGGGATCACAGTTAGCATCTGAATTAAAAACAGTGGCAACACGGTTAGAAACTGATATGGGAACAATGGAAACACAGTTAAGATCTGAATTAAAAACAGAGATGGGAACACTGGCAACACGGTTAGACTCACGAATAGGGACATGTTTCAAAAACATGAAAGAAGAATCAAAGAAAGAAATTAGAGAAGAAGTACAACCGATTTTGAATGCTCACAATAATAGTTTAATTTCAATAGAAATTAGACAAGAGGAACAGGACAGAGAACAGGAAGAAAGAGATCGCGTGATAGTACAAAAATTTTCAGAGTTAAATTTACAACGTGCACACGATAAGGAAGAAATATTTGAGAGAATCGAGGAATCCGTACCAAATGACAGAATAAATAACCTAACACAACAATATGAACAGTTAACTACTGAATGTGTCAATACTGAAACCCGAGTCGCGACACTTACGGAAGACGTAAATAAACAGAAAGAACAAATAGGTGACTTATCGGAAAGAGTTGAGGAGATTTCAGATAAATTGACAAATCTTAGTTTAAATGGGGACAGAGATTCAGATGATACAGCTCCATTGCCATTTGCAGAAACAGAAGAGTACCAGAGTATAAATAAACATGTTGAAAATCAGGGAAAATTTAATGAACGCGTTAAAAGGGAATTTGAGGCGTTACGAAAGCAAGTCAAACAAATTGAAAGCGAAATCGTAGAAAAAGACAGTAGAAGAAATTTGGAAACACCGATAGCAGCGGGTTTTGAAGAAAAAATTTATTTCATTTACGGGATGCAACAAGAGAGCGCCAGGCGCGCGAACTTGACAATAATCGACATTCGGACTGGGATAGACGCGGTAGGTCTTTGTCGCCACGAGGCGAAAACTTTGACTATAAACACTTTTTAACTGTTCGGAAATTTAAGATCTTTCGCAATTCTAAGAGTGACATACATCCATGTTCATGGTTAGATCAATTTATGTACGCACCTCAACCAAATTGGCCACTAAGTCGCAAACTGGAATTTGTGTGTGGATATTTAGAACACGAACCGGCGACGCGGATGCGCGCACTTATTAGAGATTGTAATAATTTAAATGATCTTTATCATGCATTTCTATCGGCATATTGGTCCGAAAACACGCAAGACAGAGTCAAACATAGTCTTATTATGCAGCCGGCAGAATACTTTGAAGATATCATTCGAAAGAATCAGTTACTTTCCAACCCTTATAGCCTGACTGAATTAATTCGCATTTGCTTAACTAAGCTGCCACAATCGATAAGACAAACTGCTTTAGCCAGAAGATGTAAAGACGACAATGAGACTTTTAAGACTTTGCTACAAGGAGTATGACAACGACGACAGGACTTCTTGTAATTTTTTCAGTAACGGTAATCACAATAGATTTTCAGAGAGAAGGGATAATGATCGGAACGGACGTTATATGGGTAATTTCGAGAATGACAGACGAAACAGACAGGATAATAGATACCAGCCTTATGACAATAGCAGACGTTCTAACAGAAATTACACATACGATTATAATAACGGAAACTCCTACCGGAATGATCAATCATACGGAAACAGTAATCGGTATCATCAAGACAGAAATTATTCATACAATAATAGAAATTCTTACTACAGAAATAACCAGGGTAGTAGATATAACAATAATTTCAGAAGTGACAGTCGAAATTACACAAGAAGTAGTCATGCAGATAGACAGGAAAATAGAAATGTTAATAACAGACACAACCAAGAATTTACATGTAACAGACAGGAGGGACCTAATTGGCATCCTCCACGTGACAGAAATTCACAGAGACAAGTGCAAATCGTAGAAATTGATCCGCGAAATGACGCGATTAATCAAAGACGTGACGCAAACAATCGACAATGACTTGTAGATTCGGCTTCTGGCAGCAATATAGACGGTTCAGAAAGTAATGACACTACGACTTTACACTACGTACGTCTGGAAGACATGAGAGACATTTTGCTAGACGAAAAGGAAGATAATGTAGACGCATTTTTACATCCTTTTATTGAAGTATGTGTGGATAAGAATAAGTTCACTGCAGTTTTAGATTCTGGGAGCCCATTGAATGTTATTAGTGAATCAGTTTTTCGTATATGTGTAAGAACTATTGCTTGTCCTGTGTTACCTGTTTCTAGAACTACAATTCGAGGAGCTATTTCTGGAAAAAGTGTGGAAGTCAAACAACAGACCAACCTAAATTTCATTTGTCAAGGATACGAATTTTCTGCTAATTTAATTATTGTTCCATTACTCAGTACACAAATTATATTAGGTATGGAGTTTCTTAACACACATAAGGCAATTTTAAACTTTAAAGAAGGAAGTGTGAATTTGACTGTTGCCGGAATGCCGAAATGTTTGAAATTTTTCGAGTGTTTAACAAAATCTGAATCAGACACAAAATGTTTAAGGTTTCTTACTTCTGATGTTTTCGCTGAGCATTATGACGAAAATGTGTTCATTCATGACAACGACAATAGATACAGAGACGCGATAGATGATATAATTAATAGCGAAGAATTAATTAATGAAAAGATTAAGAAAGCTGAAGTGCCAGATGACGTCGCAAGAGAAGAACTGCACCAAATTTTGACTTCACATGCTACAGTATTTAGTCATCACACAGGAACTATAGAAGGCTTACAATATTTATTTAAAGTAAAAGAACACACTATTTCGGGGGAAAACGTACGCTATTCCTTTGGCTTACAGAGACAAGGTTAAGAGTGAACTTCAATACATGTTAGATCAAGGCATTATTGAGCCAGCAGTCAGTCCTTATACCAGCCCATTACACGTCGTTCTCAAAAAGGATGGGTCAATTCGTTTGATTCTGGACTCGAGACAGATAAATAATATCATCATTCCTGAAACTGACCGTCCACAAAATCTAGATGAACTTCGTCAACATTTCCATGGAATTAAAGTTTTATCCACGATTGATATGCGCGCAAGTTTTTGGCAAATAGAACTTCACCCTGATTGTAGAAAATACACTGCTAAAAGCCTTCGGTAACTGTTATCAATTTCGGAAGTTACCGTTTGGGCTTACTGTATCTTCAGCAGCATTCATTCGTAGTTTAAACGAAATTTTACCTGTTTATCGTCGTGACAATATTACTTCATATGTTGACGATATTCTTATTGCTAAACGTTCTTGGAGCGAGCATAACAAAATTTTGGATTCATTATTACGTATTTTTGCAAGAGTTGGCATTACAGTGAACTTGGAAAAATCTGAATTTGGTCGTTCTCAGGTGAAATTTCTTGGTCATATTATTTCTACAGAGGGTATTCTTCCTGATCCAGAGAAACTAGACGCTGTTCGTAATTATGCTGTTCCTACTACAAAACGTGATGTTCGTAGTTTCCATGGTGTCTGTAATTTTCTGAGACGCTTTGTAAGATTGGACGATTTGGCCACACCTCGTTTATGTGAACTATCTGGAAAGAATTCTAATTGGTGTTGGGATGAGGAAGCTCAATGAGAATTTGAACAACTTCGTGATGCTTTAGTTGCTGCTTCACTTCTTTCACATACGGATTTATCTAAAGATTTTTGTTTGGCGACGGACTCATCATACAAAGGCCTAGGTGCACATTTATTTCAAGAGATCGAAGAAAACGGCGTTGTAGTACAGAAAACTATTGCATTTGGAAGTCGTGTTCTGTCTAAATCAGAAAAGAATTATTCGATTACAGAACTTGAAGCCTTGGCTGTTGTTTGGGCTTTCACAAAATTTCGGACATTTTTGTATGGGAGACATACTAAGGTTTACACCGATCATCGAGCTCTGGAAATTCTTATGTCAACAAAATTAACTCATGGCAGATTGTCACGATGGGCGCTGTATCTACAGGAATTTGATTTTAGTATTGTTTACATACAGGGTTCTTCAAATATTATTGCTGATGCTTTATCACGTGCACCTATGGGTTTGAAACAAAGTGCTGGGGAGGACTGCAAGGAAAACAATTATTGTTTGATGTATATTAAAGGTGTTGCGTTTGAGAATTTTATTTCGTCTTCGCTCCAGGACATCGCTAAGGAGCAAAATAAGGATCCAATCTGGAAGGACATTAAGGAGAAGTGGAGGAGAAAGGAAAGCGTAGCGATTAGACAGCATTATTTAGTTTGCTATGACATTCTTTGTAAGCGAAAATCGGTCGACAACTCTGTTTGGTTAGTTTGCATTCCTGATGAGTGGGTTAATAAACTGATTTGGTATACACATTTCAGTTATGCACACTTTGGTCCCAGAAAATGCTTTCATAAATTACGAGAAAATTGCTACTTCAGTAACATGGAAAAACGTATTCGATCTGTTCTTGCCAAATGCAAATTATGTCAAAAGGCTAAGCCGCCAACTATTTCTCACAGAGCACCATTGTTTCTTATCATTCCAGCGAAATTAAAGGAGATGGCTGCAGTCGATTTGTTCGGTCCAGTGGTTCGTTCTACTAATGGTTTTGCGTATATTTTGGTAGCAGTGGAATTGACATCAAAATATGTGTGTTTTACACCTTTACGCAAAGCAACAGCTCGTTCAGTATCTAACGCTTTCATCAAACATTTTCTTAAAGAAGTGGGTCATGTTGATAAGGTTATATCAGATAATGGATCACAGTTTCGCTCTAAAATTTGGCTTCATACTCTACGGCGTCGTAAGATTAAACCAATTTTCATTTCACTTTTTCACCCTCAATCTAACGCTTCAGAGAGATGGATGAAGGAAATCAATAAATTGTGTCGACTTTATTGTCATCAGAATCACAGAATGTGGGATTAGTATCTTCATATTTTTCAAAACATTCTGAATGAACTCCCTAATGATTCAACTTCTTTACCGCCTATATTGATATTAAAAAATAGAGCACCGACAAATCGCATTTCTGAATCGTTCCTTTTCCGCCTACACGGAAACTGCGGCATTATGAAGTTGTGAACCTGGCTCTGCAAAATATTGCATCTGCGGCTGCTAGAAGAGAGAAATCAGCTAAAGGTCCTGGTCGTTTAAAAACTTTGTCAGTTGGTCAAAAAGTGTTAATTAAGTCTCATCGTTTGTCTCACAAAGGAAAAGGCTAGTGTCGCAAATTTTTTCTGCTTTATAACGGTCCATATAGAATTCGCAAAATTATTCATGATAACACTGTCGAAGTAGAAACTCTTAAATCTCGGCGCTCTAAGGGAATACATCAGATATCGAACGTCAAAATTTTTGTGGAATGACATACTTTTGAGAAACTAACGGTTATACGTAAACACACGGAGAGTACAAGGATACCGCGCCGTGTTCCGGCGGCGGCACATACTCAAAGCAACAGTCAAGTCTGCGCGCCGCACATGGCAGTCGCTGACCGCAAACAATTACTTCCTACGTCACGCGTACCTACAGCTGATCGAGCGCTCAGTGCGAATGCACTGACAGCCGTAAACAAATACACAGTCTAATTTCTCCGATTAAATTCAGTATAAAGCTATAGTGACTTGATAAATTATTACACTCCCTCGTTCACCAGTGCCATCGTCATCTTCAGTGTTTGTGCGTCGTCTCATCAGTTAGCAGTGTGGATTATCGACGAGTGTGAACAGCTCCGTGTTTGTCTCTATGTGTCTCCTGTTTTATTGCCCACCGTTCTGTAACTTCTGTGTCTTCTCCTGTTTTTGCTGCTTGTATATTCTCTGGCTGAAGAGCAGCGTAGTGTGCTGCTGACAGCCTGCCTGTTGTACAGGCTTTAAAATAACAATAAAGTAAAAAAAAAATTATTAACGTTCAGTATTTTTCAGGATACGGTTGTATAAAATATTTCAGAACTTCAGGTAAATTCTGTGTGTGTCCGACGTTAAGAGGACTTGCTATCGAGAAATTTTCAGGAAGAATGTAATTTAGAAGAAGAAACTAATAAACTAAAAAGGTAACTATTAATTGAGTTTATTTTTCAGGTAACATATTTCCACTTACGTACGTACTTTAGACGTAATTTGCTGCTCGCGATTACGTGATTTATACTTTGTGCTAAATTTTATGTTCTATGAATTTACTTGTGAAGCGACGTGCTTGCGTACATTTGCTGATTTTGACAATGTTTTATTAATGAACAGGGTTGTTACTTGTGTATATTATGCATCGCTTGGCTGCTATGCTTCTTCACTGATGTCACATTTTTTTTTACTATGTGCCTGCTGTGCTTATTTATTTAAATTATAATTGTAACCTGATTAGTTGTGCTGATATGGTTATGTATGTAGGTTATACTTTGTGATGTATCTGCTTGCGCCTTCATGTTTACTTATTAAGATTACATATGAACATTTATTTGCTTATGCTGATATGATGCTAATGACCTGTTTATTATGTAAGATATATATTTGCTGCTTTGCGTATGGATTGCATATTTACACATTTCTGTTTTGTTGTCATAAATATATTCTAATTGGTATATAGAAATGCTGATATAAGGTGTACGAACATGGAGTTTAGGCCACAGTATGGTGTTAATTATAGATTGTTCGCTTGACAGAGACTCGTTACAGGTGTTGTGCTGCATCCACTTGTTGACATTCTGTTCTCTACTGGTATATTTACTCGCTATTGCATGTTTTGCTTACGCTCAGTGCTTCATATTTTAAGATAAGAAAATGAACTGCTATAATTCTACGAACGACATCGGTACAAGAAACTTCATTGAAGTCACATGAGCTGGAGGTTTTATGGAAGCTGTATAAATTTATGCTAATACGAAGGAAGCTAACGACATGACATACCAAAATTAGGTTTAGACCATTGACAGTTATTACATTGCATTCTTCGTGAGCAATCGAAATAGCAAGTGACACTTGACACAAGAAACACTCCACATGTTTGTTTCTGTTTTGCCATGATTCTTGAAGTGGTGTACACACTGTGAAATATTACGATCATTCACACTCCGTACTCGTATTACTTACTGAAAGTTATTCAAACTAAAGGCTGTTAGAGGTCATGTATGCATTTCTTTTATTTAACGATTGACAAGGTAACCAAAATGTATTTTATAATTCATAATGAGTAGAAGATTTGGCTAAGACGGATTACACAGAGGTTGTGTGTGGACATTGTGTCTTTGGATTGTATGGGATGATGAATTGAAATTTGTACTATGATTTTATCTGTACTTGTTCGAGGAGACTGACTAGAGGAAAGAGTTGTTATGGAAGTGAATTGATATTGGCGATAAGGTTTATATGTATCGACGTATCGAAGAGGTATTATTGAGATATTGAGATTGTGTGAAGCTGATGATTATTGGAGTTTTGGTGGATAAGAGGTAAAGTAAGTGAGGGGCATATATATATATATATATATATATATATATATATATATATATATAATATTTTTTTTTTTTTTTTTTTTTTGGAACAAGGAGGATGAAGATGGCAGACTATAACACTCAAGTAGAAGGAAGATTGTCTACACACACACTTTTTTAAATCAATAAGCAGTATATACTTTTTTTGGAGAGAGGAAGTATTTGCATGTCTTGGCACACTGACAGTTGTTCAGCAACCATACATTTGATTTGGCTTGGCAAACATTGGTCTTGACATGATGACTATGACGTTGACTAACTATTATCGAAAAAAATGGTTCAAATCGCTCTGAGCACTATGGGACTCAACTGCTGAGGTCATTAGTCCCCCAGAACTTAGAACTAGTTAAACCTAACTAACCTAAGGACATCACACACATCCATGCCCGAGGCAGGATTCGAACCTTCGACCGTAGCAGTCTCGCGGTTCCAGACTGCAGCGCCAGAACCGCGCGGACACTTCGGCCGGCAACTATTATCGACTGTTATACATTGCTGCCACTACTACTTGATACACATGTTGAACATCAAATTTTGACAGAATTGCAGTTACACAGTTAACACTATTCAATTACACAGTAGTACTTAAATGTGGATGAAAGATGAGTGAGTGTGTTTTGTGTGCTTTCCTTTCCTAAACCCAGATAATTGGTACCGACCTGTCTCCTAAATATTATTTTACTTGTTTGTTGTGGCTTGCACTGACACCCATAAATATTATACGTTTACTGATATTTGTGTGTTTGTAATATTTAATATGACAATTATTTTGATATCATTTGTGTGTTTATTATAATTTGTATGTTTAGTGTAAGAGCATTGATAATAATTTTGTAAAAGCAATTGTGTATGCATTCAAACTGTTGTTTGTGCTTGCACCTATCATCATTGATGGGTGCCACTTGGAAATGTTTAACTTCTGCCGATGAACTCTAATGAATTGTTTAATTAGTGATACTGAATATTATGCACTGTTACCTGCAATGTTCAACATTGCTGGGTGCCACTGATGGAAGTGCTTCTACTGAAATAATGTCACTTGTTGCTGTCTGCACCTGTTTAATATTGCTGGGTGCCACTGATGGAACCCTTTCTACTGAAATGATGTCACTTGTCGCTTTCTGCACCTGTTCAACATTGGTGGGTTCCACTGATGGAACTGCATCTACAGAAATAATGTCACTTGTTGCTGTCTGCACCTGTTCAACATTACTGGGTGGCATTGATGGAACTTCTTCTTCTGAAATATTGTCACTTGTTGCTGTCTGCAGCTGTTTAACATTGCTGCGTGCCACTGATGGAACTGCTTCTTCTAAAAATAATGTCACTTGTTGCTGTCTGCACCTGTTCAACCTTACAGCTTGGCACTGATGGAACTTCTTCTTCTGAAATAATGTCACTCCTTGCTGTCTGCACCTGTTCAACATTACTGAGTGCCACTGATGGAACTGGTCCTACTGAAATGATGTCACATGCTGTTGTCTGCACCTGTTTAACATTGCTGGGTGCCACTGATGGAACTGCTTCTACTGAAATAATGTCACTTGTTGCTGTCTGCACCTGTTTAACATTGCTGGGTTCCACTGAAGAAACTGCTTCTACTGAAATAATGTCACTTGTTACGGTCTGCACCTGTTTAACATTACTGGGTGCCACTGATGGAACTGCCACATCTGAAATAATGTCTCTTGTTGCTGACTGCACCTGTTTAACATTACTGGGTGGCACTGATGGAACTGCTTCTTCTGATATAATGTCACATGTTGCTGTCTGCACCTGTTTAACATTGCTGGGTGCCACTGATGGAAGTGCTTCTACTGAAATAATGTCACTTGTTGCTGTCTGCACCTGTTTCACATTGCTGGGTGCCACTGATGGAACTGCTACTTATAAAATAATGTCACTTGTTGCTGTCTGCACCTGTTCAACATTACTGGGTGGCACTGATGTAACTGCTTCTTCTGAAATAATGTCACTTGTTGCTGTCTGCACCTGTTTAACATTGTTTAATACTACTGTTGGAACTGATTTTACTGAAATAATGTCACTTGTTGCTGTCTGCACTTGTTTAATATTGCTGGGTGCCACTGATGGAACCCTTTCTACTAAAATGATGTCACTTGTCGCTTTCTGCACCTGTTCAACATTGGTGGGTTCCACTGATGGAAATGCTTCTACAGAAATAATGTCACTTGTTGGTGACTGCACCTGTTCAACATAGCTGGGTGCCACTGATGGAACTGCATCTTCCGAAATAATGCCACTTCTTGCTGTCTGCACCTGTTTAACATTGCTGGGTGCCACTGATGGCACTTCTTCTGGTGAAATAATGTCACTTGTTGCTCTCTGCACCTGTTCAACATAACTGGGTAGCACTGATGGAACTGCTTCTTCTGAAATAATGTCACTTGTTGCTGTCTGCACTTGTTTAACATTGCTGGGTGGCACTGATGGAACTGCTTCATCTGAAATAATGTCACTTGTTGCTGTCTGCACCTGTTTAACATTACTGGGTGACACTGATGGAACTGCTTCTTCTTAAATAATGTCATTTGTTGCAGTCTGCACCTGTTTAACATTGCTGGGTGCCACTGATGGAACTGGTCCTACTGAAATAATGTCACTTGTTGCTGTCTGCACCTGTTTAACATTACTGGGTGGCACTGATGGAACTGCTTCTTCTGAAATAATGTCACTTGTTGCTGTCAGCACCTGTTCAACATTACTGGGTGCCACTGATGGAACTGATTCTTCAGATTCTTCTGAAATAATGTCACTTGTTGCTGTCTGCCCCTGTATACCATTACTGGGTGGCACTGATGGAACTGATTCTTCTGGAATAATGTCACTTGTTGCTGTTTGCACCTGTTCAACATTACTGGGTGGCGCTAATGGAACTGCTTCTTCTGAAATAATGTCACTTGTTGCTGTCTGCACCTGTGTAACATTGCTGGGTGCCAATGATGGAAGTGCTTCTACTGAGACAATGTCACTTGTTGCTGTCTGCACCTGTTTAACATTGTTTAAAACCACTGTTGGAACTGATTTTACTGAAATAATGTCACTTGTTGCTGTCTGCACTTGTTTAATATTGCTGGGTGCCACTGATGGAACCCTTTCTACTGAAATGATGTAACTTGTCGCTTTCTGCACCTGTTCAACATTGGCGGGTTCCACTGATGGAACTGCTTCTACAGAAATAATGTCACTTGTTGGTGACTGCACCTGCTCAACATAGCTGGGTGCCACTGATGGAACTGCATCTTCTGAAATAATGCCACTTCTTGCTGTCTGCACCTGTTCAACATTACTAGGTGGCACTGAAAGAACTGCTACTTCCGAAATAATGTCACTTGTTGCTGTCTGCACCTGTTTAACATTACTGAGTGCCACTGATGGAACTGGTTCTTCTGAAATAATGTCAGTTGTTGCTATCTGCACCTGTTTAACATTGCTGGGTGCCACTGATGGAACTGCTTCTGCCGAAATAATGTCACTTGTTGCTGTCTGCACCTGATTAACATTACTGGGTGGCACTGATGGAACTGCTTCTTGAAATAATGTCACTTGTTGCTGTCTGCACCTGTTTAACATTGCTGGGTCCCATTGATGGAACTGGTCCTACTGCAATGATGTCACTTGTTGCTGTCTGCACCTGTTTAACATTGCTGGTTGCCACTGGTGGAACTGCTACTTCTAAAATAATGTCACTTGTTTCTGTCTGCACCTGTTCAACGTTACTGGATGGCACTGATGGAACTGCTTCTTCTGAAATAATGTCACTTGTTGCTGTCTGCACCTGTTTAACAATGCTGGGTGCCACTGAAGGAACTGCTTCTACTGAGATATTGCCACTTGTTATGGTCTGCACTTGTTTAACATAACTGGGTGCCATTGATGGAACTGGTCCTACTGAAATGATGTCACTTGTTGCTGTCTGCACCTGTTTAACATTGCTGGGTGCCACTGATGGAACTGCTTCAGCCGAAATAATGTCACTTGTTGCTGTCTGCACCTGATTAACATTACTGGGTGGCACTGATGGAACTGCTTCTTGAAATAATGTCACTTGTTGCTGTCTGCACCTGTTTAACATTGCTGGGTCCCATTGATGGAACTGGTCCTACTGCAATGATGTCACTTGTTGCTGTCTGCACCTGTCTAACATTGCTGGGTGCCACTGATGGAAGTGCTTCTACTGAAATAATGTCACTTGTTGCTGTCTGCACTTGTTTAACATTGCTGGGTGCCACTGATGGAAGTGCTTCTACTGAAATAATGTCACTTGTTGCTGTCTGCACCTGTTTAACATTGTTTAATACCACTGTTGGAACTGATTTTACTGAAATAATGTCACTTGTTGCTGTCTGCACTTGTTTAATATTGCTGGGTGCCACTGATGGAACCCTTTCTACTGAAATGATGTCACTTGTCGCTTTCTGCACCTGTTCAACATTGGTGGGTTCCACTGATGGAACTGCTTCTACAGAAATAATGTCACTTGTTGGTGACTGCAGCTCCTCAACATAGCTGGGTGCCACTGATGGAACTGCTTCTTCTGAAATAATGCCACGTCTTGCTGTCTGCACCTGTTCAACATTACTAGGTGGCTCTGAAAGAACTGCTTCTTCTTAAATAATGTCACTTGTACCTGTCTGCACCTGTTTAACATTACTGGGTGCCACTGATGGAACTGGTTCTTCTGAAATAATGTCACTTGTTGCTCTCTGCACCTGTTTAACATTACTAGGTAGCACTGATGGAACTGATCCTTCTGAAATAATATCACTTGTTTCTCTCTGCACCTGTTCAACATTACTGGGTGGCACTGATGGAACTTCTTCTTCTGAAATAATGTCACTTCTTGCTGTCTGCACCAGTTCAACATTACTAGGTGCCACTGATGGAACTGGTCCTACTGAAATGATGTCAATGTTGCTGTCTGCACCTGTTTAACATTGCTGGGTGCCACTGATGGCACTGCTTCTACTGAAATAATGTCACTTGTTGCTGTCTGCACCTGTTTAACAATGCTGGGTGCCACTGAAGGAACTGCTTCTACTGAGATATTGCCCCTTGTTATGGTCTGCACCTGTTTAACATAACTGGGTGCCATTGATGGAACTGGTCCTACTGAAATGATGTCACTTGTTGCTGTCTGCACCTGTTCAACATTGCTGGGTGCCACTGGTGGAACTGCTACTTCTAAAATAATGTCACTTGTTTCTGTCTGCACCTGTTCAACATTACTGGGTGGCACTGATGGAACCGCTTCTTCTGAAATAATGTCACTTGTTGCCGTCTGCACCTGTTTAACATTGCTGGGTGCCACTGAAGGAACTGCTTCTACTGAAATATTGCCACTTGTTTCTGTCTGCACCTGTTTAACATACTGGGTGCCACTAGTGGAACTGCTAATTCTGAAATAGTGTCACTTGTTGCTGTCTGAACCTGTTCCACATTACTGGGTGCCACTGATGCAACTGGTCCTACTGAAATGATGGCCCTTGTTGCTGTCTGCACCTGTTTAACAATGCTAGGTGCCACCGGTGGAACTGATTCTTCTGAAATAATGTCACTTGTTGCTGTCTGCACGTGTTTAACATTACTGGGTGGCACTGATGGAACTGACTCCTCAGAAATAATGTCACTTGTTGCTGTCTGCACGTGTTTAACATTACTGGGTGGCACTGATGGAACTGACTCTTCTGAAATAATGTCACTTGTTGCTGTCTGCGGCTGTTTGATATTACTGGGTGCCACTGATGGAACTGCTTCTTCTGAAGTAATGTCACTTGTTGCTGTCTGCACCCGTTCAACATTACTGGGTGCCACTGATGGAACTGGTCCTACTGAAAAGATGTCACATGTTGCTCACTGCACCTGTTTAACATTGCTGGGTGCCACTGATGGAACTGCTTCCACTGAAATAATGTCACTTGTTGCTGTCTGCACCTGTTTAACATTGCTGGGTGGCACTGATGGCACTGCTTCTTGTGAAATAATGTCACTTGTTTCTCTCTGCACCTGTTCAACATAACTGGGTGGCACTGATGGAACTGCTTCTTCTGAAATAATGTCACTTGTTGCTGTCTGCACCTGTTTAACATTACTGGGTGTCACTGATGGAACTGGTTCTTCTGAAATAATGTAACTTGTTGCTGTCTGCACCTGTTTAACATTACTGGGTGGCACTGATGGAACTGATCCTTCTGAAATAATATCACTTGTTTCTCTCTGCACCTGTTCAACATTACTGGGTGGCACTGATGAAACTTCTTCTTCTGAAATAATGTCACTTCTTGCTGTCTGCACCTGCTCAACATAGCTGGGTGCCACTGATAGAACTGCATCTTCTGAAATAATGCCACTTCTTGCTGTCTGCACCTGTTCAACATTACTAGGTGGCACTGAAAGAACTGCTTCTTCTGAAATAATGTCACTTGTTGCTGTCTGCACCTGTATAACATTTCTGAGTGCCACTGATGGAACTGCTTCTTCTGAAATAATGTCACTTGTTGCTGTCTGCACCTGTCTAACATTGCTGGGTGCCACTGATGGAAGTGCTTCTACTGAAATAATGTCACTTGTTGCTGTCTGCACTTGTTTAACATTGCTGGGTGCCACTGATGGAAGTGCTTCTACTGAAATAATGTCACTTGTTGCAGTCTGCACCTGTTTAACATTGTTCAATACCACTGTTGGAACTGATTTTACTGAAATAATGTCACTTGTTGCTGTCTGCACTTGTTTAATATTGCTGGGTGCCACTGATGGAACCCTTTCTACTGAAATGATGTCACTTGTCGCTTTCTGCACCTGTTCAACATTGGTGGGTTCCACTGATGGAACTGCTTCTACAGAAATAATGTCACTTGTTGGTGACTGCAGCTCCTCAATATAGCTGGGTGCCACTGATGGAACTGCTTCTTCTGAAATAATGCCACGTCTTGCTGTCTGCACCTGTTCAACATTACTAGGTGGCTCTGAAAGAACCGCTTCTTCTGAAATAATGTCACTTGTAGCTGTCTGCACCTGTTTAACATTACTGGGTGCCACTGATGGAACTGGTTCTTCTGAAATATTGTCACTTGTTGCTCTCTGCACCTGTTTAACATTACTGGGTAGCACTGATGGAACTGATCCTTCTGAAATAATATCACTTGTTTCTCTCTGCACCTGTTCAACATTACTGGGTGGCACTGATGGAACTTCTTCTGCTGAAATAATGTCACTTCTTGCTGTCTGCACCAGTTCAACATTACTGGGTGCCACTGATGGAACTGGTCCTACTGAAATGATGTCAATGTTGCTGTCTGCACCTGCTCAACATAGCTGGGTGCCACTGATAGAACTGCATCTTCTGAAATAATGCCACTTCTTGCTGTCTGCACCTGTTCAACATTACTAGGTGGCACTGAAAGAACTGCTTCTTCTGAAATAATGTCACTTGTTGCTGTCTGCACCTGTATAACATTTCTGAGTGCCACTGATGGAACTGCTTCTTCTGAAATAATGTCACTTGTTGCTGTCTGCACCTGTCTAACATTGCTGGGTGCCACTGATGGAAGTGCTTCTACTGAAATAATGTCACTTGTTGCTGTCTGCACTTGTTTAACATTGCTGGGTGCCACTGATGGAAGTGCTTCTACTGAAATAATGTCACTTGTTGCAGTCTGCACCTGTTTAACATTGTTCAATACCACTGTTGGAACTGATTTTACTGAAATAATGTCACTTGTTGCTGTCTGCACTTGTTTAATATTGCTGGGTGCCACTGATGGAACCCTTTCTACTGAAATGATGTCACTTGTCGCTTTCTGCACCTGTTCAACATTGGTGGGTTCCACTGATGGAACTGCTTCTACAGAAATAATGTCACTTGTTGGTGACTGCAGCTCCTCAATATAGCTGGGTGCCACTGATGGAACTGCTTCTTCTGAAATAATGCCACGTCTTGCTGTCTGCACCTGTTCAACATTACTAGGTGGCTCTGCAAGAACCGCTTCTTCTGAAATAATGTCACTTGTAGCTGTCTGCACCTGTTTAACATTGCTGGGTGCCACTGATGGCACTGCTTCTACTGAAATAATGTCACTTGTTGCTGTCTGCACCTGTTTAACAATGCTGGGTGCCACTGATGGAATTGCTTCTTCTGAAATCATGTCACTTGTTGCTGTGTGCACCTGCCTAACATTGCTGTATGCCACTACTTTAACTGCTTCTACTAAAATAATGTCACTTGTTGGTGTCTGCATCTGTTCAACATTGCTGGGTGCCACTGATGGAACTGGTCCTATTGACAGAATGTCACTTGTTGCTGTCTGCACCTTTTTAACATTAATGGGCGGCACTGATGGAACTGCTTCTTCTGATATATTGTCACTTGTTGCTGTCTGCACCTGTTCAACATCACTGGGTGCCACTAATGGGCCGGCTTCTTCTGAAATAATGTCACTTGTTGCTGTCTCCACCTGTTTAACATCGCAGATTGCCACTGATGGTACTGTTTCTACTGAAATAATGCCATTAGTTACTGTCTGCACCTGTTTAGCATTGCTGGGTGCCACTGATTGAGCTGCTTCTACTGAAATGATATCACTTGTTGGTGTTGAGCCTGCTCACCATTGCTGGGTGCCACTGATGGAACTGCTTCTACTGGAATAATGTCACTTTTTGGTGTCTGCACGTGCTCAACATTGCTGGGTGCCACTGATGGTACTGCTTTTTCTGAAATAATGTCACTTGTTGCTGTCTGTACATGTTTAACTTTGCTGGGTGCCACTGATGGAACTGCTTCTACAGAAATAATGTCACTTGTTGCAGTCTGCACCTGTTTAACATTGCTGGGTGCCACTGATGGAACTGTTTCTACCGAAATGATATCACTTGTTGCTGTCTGCACCTGTTTAACATTGCTAGGTGCCACTGATGGAACTGTGTCTACTGACATAGTGTCACCTGTTGCTGTCTCCACCTATTCAACATTACTGGGTGGCACTGATGGAACTGCTTCTACTGAAATAATGTCACTTGTTGCTGTCTGCACCTCTTGAATATTGCTGGGTGCCACTGATGTCACTGGTTCTACTGAAATGATGTCACTTGTCGCTGTCTGCACCTGTTCAACATTGGTGGGTTCCACTGATGGAACTGCTTCTACAGAAATAATGTCACTTGTTGGTGACTGCAGCTCCTCAATATAGCTGGGTGCCACTGATGGAACTGCTTCTTCTGAAATAATGCCACGTCTTGCTGTCTGCACCTGTTCAACATTACTAGGTGGCTCTGAAAGAACCGCTTCTTCTGAAATAATGTCACTTGTAGCTGTCTGCACCTGTTTAACATTACTGGGTGCCACTGATGGAACTGGTTCTTCTGAAATATTGTCACTTGTTGCTCTCTGCACCTGTTTAACATTACTGGGTAGCACTGATGGAACTGATCCTTCTGAAATAATATCACTTGTTTCTCTCTGCACCTGTTCAACATTACTGGGTGGCACTGATGGAACTTCTTCTGCTGAAATAATGTCACTTCTTGCTGTCTGCACCAGTTCAACATTACTGGGTGCCACTGATGGAACTGGTCCTACTGAAATGATGTCAATGTTGCTGTCTGCACCTGTTTAACATTGCTGGGTGCCACTGATGGCACTGCTTCTACTGAAATAATGTCACTTGTTGCTGTCTGCACCTGTTTAACAATGCTGGGTGCCACTGAAGGAACTGCTTCTACTGAGATATTGCCACTTGTTATGGTCTGCACCTGTTTAACATAACTGGGTGCCATTGATGGAACTGGTCCTACTGAAATGATGTCACTTGTTGCTGTCTGCACCTGTTCAACATTGCTGGGTGCCACTGGCAGAACTGCTACTTCTACAATAATGTCACTTGTTTCTGTCTGCACCTGTTCAACATTACTGGGTGGCACTGATGGAACCGCTTCTTCTGAAATAATGTCACTTGTTGCCGTCTGCACCTGTTTAACATTGCTGGGTGCCACTGAAGGAACTCCTTCTACTGAAATATTGCCACTTGTTTCTGTCTGCATCTGTTTAACATACTGGGTGCCACTAGTGGAACTGCTAATTCTGAAATAGTGTCACTTGTTGCTGTCTGAACCTGTTCCACATTACTGGGTGCCACTGATGCAACTGGTCCTACTGAAATGATGGCCCTTGTTGCTGTCTGCACCTGTTTAACAATGCTAGGTGCCACCGGTGGAACTGATTCTTCTAAAATAATGTCACTTGTTGCTGTCTGCACGTGTTTTACATTACTGGGTGGCACTGATGGAACTGACTCCTCTGAAATAATGTCACTTGTTGCTGTCTGCACCTGTTTAACATTGCTGGGTCACATTGATGGAACTGGTCCTACTGCAATGATGTCACTTGTTGCTGTCTGCACCTGTTTAACATTGCTGGGTGCCACTGGTGGAACTGCTACTTCTAAAATAATGTCACTTGTTGCTGTCTGCACCTCTTCAACATTACTGGGTGGCACTGATGGAACTGCTTCTTGTGAAATAATGTCACTTGTTGCTGTCTGCACCTGTTTAACATTGCTGGGTGCCAATGATGGAAGTGCGTCTACTGAGACAATGTCACTTGTTGCTGTCTGCACTTGTTTAACATTGCTGGGTGCCACTGATGGAAGTGCTTCTACTGAAATAATGTCACTTGTTGCTGTCTGCACCTGTTTAACATTGTTTAATACCACTGTTGGAACTGATTTTACTGAAATAATGTCACTTGTTGCTGTCTGCACTTGTTTAATATTGCTGGGTGCCACTGATGGAACCCTTTCTACTGAAATGATGTCACTTGTCGCTTTCTGCACCTGTTCAACATTGGTGGGTTCCACTGATGGAACTGCTTCTACAGAAATAATGTCACTTGTTGGTTACTGCAGCTCCTCAACATAGCTGGGTGCCACTGATGGAACTGCTTCTTCTGAAATAATGCCACGTCTTGCTGTCTGCACCTGTTCAACATTACTAGGTGGCTCTGAAAGAACTGCTTCTTCTGAAATAATGTCACTTGTAGCTGTCTGCACCTGTTTAACATTACTGGGTGCCACTGATGGAACTGGTTCTTCTGAAATAATGTCACTTCTTGCTCTCTGCACCTGTGTAACATTACTGGGTAGCACTGATGGAACTGATCCTTCTGAAATAATATCACTTGTTTCTCTCTGCACCTGTTCAACATTACTTGGTGGCACTGATGGAACTTCTTCTTCTGAAATAATGTCACTTCTTGCTGTCTGCACCAGTTCAACATTACTGGGTGCCACTGATGGAACTGGTCCTACTGAAATGATGTCAATGTTGCTGTCTGCACCTGTTTAACATTGCTGGGTGCCACTGATGGAACTGCTTCTACTGAAATAATGTCACTTGTTGCTGTCTGCACCTGTTTAACAATGCTGGGTGCCACTGAAGGAACTGCTTCTACTGAGATATTGCCACTTGTTATGGTCTGCACCTGTTTAACATAACTGGGTGCCATTGATGGAACTGGTCCTACTGAAATGATGTCACTTGTTGCTGTCTGCACCTGTTCAACATTGCTGGGTGCCATTGATGGAACTGGTCCTACTGAAATGATATCACTTGTGGCTGTCTGCACCTGTTCAACATTGCTGGGTGCCACTGGTGGAACTGCTACTTCTAAAATAATGTGACTTGTTTCTGTCTGCACCTGTTCAACATTACTGGGTGGCACTGATGGAACTTCTTCTTCTGAAATAATGTCACTTGTTGCTGTCTGCACCTGTTTAACGTTGCAGGGTGCCACTGATGGAAGTGCTTCTACTGAAATAATGTCACTTGTTGCTGTCTGCACCTGTTTAACATTGCTGGGTGCCACTGATGGAACTTCTTCTTCTGAAAAAATGTCACTTCTTGCTGTCTGCACCTGTTTAACATTGCTGGGTCCCATTGATGGAACTGGTCCTACTGCAATGATGTCACTTGTTGCTGTATGCACCTGTTTAACATTGCTGGGTGCCTCTGGTGGAACTGCTACTTCTAAAATAATGTCACTTGTTTCTGTCTGCACCAGTTCAACATTACTGGGTGGCACTGATGGAACTGCTTCTTCTGAAATAATGTCACTTGTTGCTGTCTGCACCTGTTTAACATTGCTGGGTCCCATTGATGGAACTGGTCCTACTGCAATGATGTCACTTGTTGCTGTCTGCACCTGTTTAACATTGCTGGGTTCCACTGGTGAAACTGCTGCTTTTAAAATAATGTCACTTGTTGCTGTCTGCACCTGTTGAACATTACTGGGTGGCACTGATGGAACTGCTTCTTCTGAAATAATGTGACTTGTTGCTGTCTGCACCTGTTTAACATTGCTGGGTGCCAATGATGGAAGTGCGTCTACTGAGACAATGTCACTTGTTGCTGTCTGCACCTGTTTAACATTGATGGGTGCCACTGATGGAAGTGCTTCTACTGAAATAATGTCACTTGTTGCTGTCTGCACCTGTTTAACATTGTTTAATACCACTGTTGGAACTGATTTTACTGAAATAATGTCACTTGTTTCTGTCTGCACTTGTTTAATATTGCTGGGTGCCACTGATGGAACCCTTTCTACTGAAATGATGTCACTTGTCGCTTTCTGCACCTGTTCAACATTGGTGGGTCCCACTGATGGAACTGCTTCTACAGAAATAATGTCACTTGTTGGTGACTGCACCTGCTCAACATAGCTGGGTGCCACTGATGGAACTGCTTCTTCTGAAATAATGCCACTTCTTGCTGTCTGCACCTGTTCAACATTACTAGGTGGCACTGAAAGAACTGCTTCTTCTGAAATAATGTCACTTGTTGCTGTCTGCAACTGTTCAACATTACTGGGTGCCACTGATGGAACTGGTTCTTCTGATATAATGTCACTTGTTGCTGTCTGCACCTGTTTAACATTACTGGGTGGCACTGATGGAACTGATTCTTCTGAAATAATATCACTTGTTTCTCTCTGCACCTGTTCAACATTACTGGGTGGCACTGATGGAACTTCTTCTTCTGAAATAATGTCACTTCTTGCTGTCTGCACCAGTTCAACATTACTGGGTGCCACTGATGGAACTGGTCCTACTGAAATGATGTCACATGTTGCTGTCTGCACCTGTTTAACATTGCTGGGTGCCACTGATGGGACTGCTTCTACTGAAATAATGTCACTTGTTGCTGTCTGCACCTGTTTAACATTGCTGGGTGCCACTGAAGGAACTGCTTCTACTGAGATATTGCCACTTGTTACGGTCTGCACCTGTTTAACATTATTGGGTGCCATTGATGGAACTGGTCCTACTGAAATGATGTCACTTGTTGCTGTCTGCACCTGTTTAACATTGCTGGGTGCCACTGAAGGAACTGCTTCTACTGAAATATTGCCACTTGTTACGGTCTGCACCTGTTCAACATTGCTGGGTGCCACTGGTGGAACTGCTACTTCTAAAATAATGTCACTTGTTTCTGTCTGCACCTGTTCAACATTACTGGGTGGCACTGATGGAACTGCTTCTTCTGAAATAATGTCACTTGTTGCTGTCTGCACCTGTTTAACATTGCTGGGTGCCACTGAAGGAACTGCTTCTACTGAAATATTGCCACTTGTTACGGTCTGCACCTGTTTAACATTATTGGGTGCCATTGATGGAACTGGTCCTACTGAAATGATGTCACTTGTTGCTGTCTGCACCTGTTCAACATTGCTGGGTGCCACTGGTGGAACTGCTACTTCTAAAATAATGTCACTTGTTTCTGTCTGCACCTGTTCAACATTACTGGGTGGCACTGATGGAACTGCTTCTTCTGAAATAATGTCACTTGTTGCTGTCTGCACCTGTTTAACATACTGGGTGCCACTGGTGGAACTGCTAATTCTGAAATAATGTCACTTGTTGCTGTCTGAACCTGTTCCACATTACTGGGTGCCACTGATGCAACTGGTCCTACTGAAATGATGGCCCTTGGTGCTGTCTCCACCTGTTTAACAATGCTAGGTGCCACAGGTGGAACTGATTCTTCTGAAATAATGTCACTTGTTGCTGTCTGCACCTGTTTAACATTACTGGGTGGCACTGATGGAACTGACTCTTCTGAAATATTGTCACTTGTTTCTGTCTGCTCCTGTTCAACATTACTGGGTGGCACTGATGGAACTTCTTCTTCTGAAATAATGCCACTTGTTGCTGTCTGCGGCTGTTTAACATTACTGGGTGCCACTGATGGAACTGCTTCTTCTGAAGTAATGTCACTTGTTGGTGTCTGCACCTGTTCAACCTTACTGGGTGGCACTGATGGAACTTCTTCTTCTGAAAAAATGTCACTTCTTGCTGTCTGCACCCGTTCAACATTACTGGGTGCCACTGATGGAACTGGTCCTACTGAAATGATGTCACATGTTGCTGTCTGCACCTCTTTAACATTGCTGGGTGCCACTGATGGCACTGCTTCTTGTGAAATAATGTCACTTGTTGCTCTCTGCACCTTTTCAACATAACTGGGTGGCACTGATGGAACTGCTTCTTCTGAAGTAATGTCACTTGTTGCTGTCAGCACCTGTTCAACATTACTGGGTGCCACTGATGGAACTGATTCTTCAGATTCTTCTGAAATAATGTCACTTGTTTGCTGTCTGCAACTGTTTACCATTACTGGGTGGCACTGATGGAACTGATTCTTCTGGAATAATGTCACTTGTTGCAGTCTGCACCTGTTTAACATTGCTGGGTGCCACTGATGGAACTGCTTCTACTGAAATAATGTCACTTGTTGCTGTCTGCACCAGCTGTCTGGACCTGCTTTTTCTGAAATCGTGTCACTTGTTGCTATCTGCACCTGTTTAACGTTGCTGGCTGCCACTGATGGAGATGTTTCTTTTGAAATAATGTTGCTCACCGCACCTGTTCAACGTTACTGGGTGGCACTGATAGAACTGGTCCTACTGAAATGATGTCACTTGTTGCTGTCTGCACCTGTTTAACATTGCTGGGTGTCATTGGTGGAACTGCTACTTCTGAATTAATGTCACTTGTTGCTGTCTGCACTTGTTCAACATTACTGGGTGGCACTGATGGAACCGATTCTTCTGAAATAATGTCACTTGTTGCTGTCTGCACCTGTTCAACATCACTGGGTGCCACTAATGGGCCGGCTTCTTCTGAAATAATGTCACTTGTTGCTGTCTCCACCTGTTTAACATCGCAGATTGCCACTGATGGTACTGAAATAATGCCATTACTTACTGTCTGCACCTGTTTAGCATTGCTGGGTGCCACTGATTGAGCTGCTTCTACTGAAATGATATCACTTGTTGGTGTTGAGCCTGCTCACCATTGCTGGGTGCCACTGATGGAACTGCTTCTTCTGAAATACTGTCACTTGTTGCTGTCTGCACCTGTTCAATATTACTGGGTGCCACTGATGGAACTGCTTCTACTGAAATAATGTCACTTGTTGGTGTCTGCATCTGTTCAACATTGCTGAGTGCCACTGATGGAATTGCTTCTTCTGAAATCATGTCACTTGTTGCTGTGTGCACCTGCCTAACATTGCTGTATGCCACTACTTTAACTGCTTCTACTAAAATAATGTCACTTGTTGGTGTCTGCATCTGTTCAACATTGCTGGGTGCCACTGATGGAACTGGTCCTATTGACAGAATGTCACTTGTTGCTGTCTGCACCTTTTTAACATTAATGGGCGGCACTGATGGAACTGCTTCTTCTGATATATTGTCACTTGTTGCTGTCTGCACCTGTTCAACATCACTGGGTGCCACTAATGGGCCGGCTTCTTCTGAAATAATGTCACTTGTTGCTGTCTCCACCTGTTTAACATCGCAGATTGCCACTGATGGTACTGTTTCTACTGAAATAATGCCATTAGTTACTGTCTGCACCTGTTTAGCATTGCTGGGTGCCACTGATTGAGCTGCTTCTACTGAAATGATATCACTTGTTGGTGTTGAGCCTGCTCACCATTGCTGGGTGCCACTGATGGAACTGCTTCTACTGGAATAATGTCACTTTTTGGTGTCTGCACGTGCTCAACATTGCTGGGTGCCACTGATGGTACTGCTTTTTCTGAAATAATGTCACTTGTTGCTGTCTGTACATGTTTAACTTTGCTGGGTGCCACTGAAGGAACTGCTTCTACAGAAATAATGTCACTTGTTGCTGTCTGCACCTGTTTAACATTGCTAGGTGCCACTGATGGAACTGTGTCTACTGACATAGTGTCACCTGTTGCTGTCTCCACCTATTCAACATTACTGGGTGGCACTGATGGAACTGCTTCTACTGAAATAATGTCACTTGTTGCTGTCTGCACCTCTTGAATATTGCTGGGTGCCACTGATGTCACTGGTTCTACTGAAATGATGTCACTTGTCGCTGTCTGCACCTGTTTAACTTTGCTGGTTTCCACTGATGGAACTGCTTCTTCTGAAATAATGCCATTTGTTGCTGTCTGCCCCTTTTCAACATTGCTGGGTTCCTCTGATGGAACTGCTTCTTCTGAAATAATGTCACTTGTTGCTTTTTGCAGTTGTTCAACATTGCTGGGTGCCACTGATGGGACTGCTTCTACTGAAATGATGTCACTTGTTGCGTTCTGCACCTGTTCAACATTGTTAAATGCCACTGTTGGAACTGATTCTACTGAAATAATGTCAGTTGTTGCTGTCTGCACCTGTTTAACATTGTTATATGCCACTTTTGGAAATGATTTTACTGAAATAATGTCACTTGTTGCTGTCTGCACCTGTTTAATATTGCTGGGTGCCACTGATGGATCTCTTTCTACTGAAATGATGTCACTTGTCGCTTTCTGCACCTGTTCAACATTGGTGGGTTCCACTGATGGAACTGCTTCTACAGAAATAATGTCACTTGTTGGTGTCTGCACCTGCTCAACATAGCTGGGTGCCACTGATGGAACTGCTTCTTCTGAAATAATGCCACTTGTTGCTGTCTGCACCTGTTCAACATTGCTGAGTTCCTCTGATGGAAGTGCTTCTTCTGAAATAATGCCACTTGTTGCTGTTTGCACCTTTTCAACATTGCTGGGTTTCTCTGATGGAACTGCTTCTACTGAAATAATGTCCCTTTTTGGTGTCTGCACCTGTTCAACATTGCTGGGTGCCACTGATGGAACTGCTTCTTCTGAAATAATGTCACTTGTTACTGTCTGCACCTGTTCAACATTACTGGGTGCCACTGATGGAACTGCTTCTTCTGAAATAATGTCACTTGCTGTCTGCACCTGTTCAACATTACTGGGGGCCACTTGTGGAACTGCTACTTCTGAAATAATGTAACTTGTTTTAGTCTCCACCTGTTCAACATTGCTGGATGCCACTGATGGAACTGTTTCTACTGAAATGATGTCACTTGTTGGTGTCGGTGCCTGCTCGTCATTGCTGAATGCCACTGTAGGGCGGTTTAATTACTGCTGATGAAATGTTATGATACTGTTATTTGCATCCGTTGACCATTGCTGGGTGCTACTGGTGTAACTGTCAAAGACTTTGATGAGTGTTACCTTTTTATTGAACTATAGATTTTATGTGAATATTTGTATAAACTGATTTTATGTGTATTTACTGTTTATGAAATTTTATGAAGCTCTTACCTACACCTACTCGTCATTGCTGGTGCCATTGATTGAATGATACTTGTGTAAACTATTATGTAGAATCACATGTATGAAAGCATTTGTATTCCTTACTGTATTTTATATATTAGGTTACTGAAGGGTCAGTGCAAAGCCAAAATTTAGTTAGTTAAGTGATATTTACTTATTAATATTATCGTTTTTTTGGCTGTATTTTTTTTTGGTGTGTTTGGTGGTATTTTCACCACCAATGCTCGCAAAAGTACCATCAAATTCTAGCCGTGGAGGAGGGGCATATGAAAGGTGGGTACACTGAGTCACAGCGCCAGAGAGTGCGCCAAAGGGTATTATTCAGCCGCCTCCACTGGCAGTGGTAGTTCTGAGGTTGCCGTGGTCAGTGCTTGTTGAGAGGATGTCGATAGCAGTACTAGTTGTGAGCATGTCGTGTGCAGTTGTTCTGATGGGCTAGACAGCCGATGCTGTTCGAATGGGGATGTTGTAATGACCAGAGTGTATTTTTCGTCAATATATATGAAGGTAAAAAACATTTTTTATTTTTTTTAAATTTCCTATCTAACAATGTCTCTTGGTCACAGGTTCAGTCAACAAAGCACCTGGCTTGTGTTCATGTATTAGAGTGTAATTCTGGTTTCTATGTGCAATTATAGTATTTCTGTTTTTTTTAATTACTTCAGTGTAAATGGTGCTTAAATTACCTTGTCATATTGAGGAAGAACCGTGCCATATGTGTACGTTGAATCACACTTCCACACAAAGAACAGTTACACTTTTGCTTTGTTGTTTCGTAGCTTTTGTAGTTGCTGGGGACTTAATTAATTAATTGTGTTAACGGAAATTTCCTTTCATTCTTTGTTGTTATTCTATGCAGTCAGATTGCGGAGTAATACTAGTCAGGGCCAACCATTTACGAGACTTCGTAGCCGAACATGCAGCTACTAAAAAATTTGCATTTTATTTATGTAAGTCCCCATGCAACAAAGAGATTCAAATTTTTTGTAAATTTTGTCAGTTGTGGGGAATATCAAATTAAAATGTAGCTAGCATTTATCCAGTCCCAATAAGCTTTAAATGTATCCTAGTCACTGCACAGCTTGCCCAGACGGGAAGGAAAGAAGGTTTGGTTTTCTATGTCAGCGACGGACTGATAAGCTTACAACTATACCATTGGTCCCCAATCACCACTGAGTGAGGTGGACTCTCATTGGGGAGAGCGACAGTTCAAACCTGCGTCCGGCTATCCCAATTTAGGTTTCTGTGATTTCCGTAAATCGCTTTGGGCCAATGCCAGGATGGTTCCTTTGTAAGGTCATGACAGACTTCCTCCCCCAACCTTCCCTACCCCAACGGGACAGATGACCTCGCTGTCTTGTCCCTTCCTTCAAATCGACCACCTGACCGACCCTATCGCTCCCTGTCACTGTCCTGTCAGTGTTCCATTCCTGTCCTTTCGCTTTCCTTTCACTGTCCCATCACTGACCCGCCGCTGTCTCGTCGCTGATTTGCCACCGTCCCTTTGTTCTACAGTTGCTGTTCCACCACTGTCCATCGCCACCATATAGGTGACCTGCCAGCTCACGACACTTTCATCTGTGTACATGCAACTTCTCCTCATACTGTGACCACAGCTGTTATTGTTTCTCATATGTAGTAACGACCATACCATCAAATGGATTTAATGGCTTTAAACACGTGCATTCGATTACAGTGTTACAGTACACTGATTATATGATAGCGGAACAAACACTGGTAGCAGTTACTTATGTAAAATATCTGGGAGTATGCGGTCGGAACGATTTGAAGTGGAATGATCGTATAAAATTAGTTGTTGGTAAGGCGGGTGCCAGGTTGAGATTCATTCGGGGAGTCCTTAGAAAATGTAGTCCATCATCAAAGGAGGTGGCTTACAAAACTCTCGTTCGACCTATACTTGAGTATTGCTCATCATTGTGGGAACCGTACCAGGTCGGGTTGACAGAGGAGATAGAGAAGACCCAAAGAAGTGTGGCGCGTTTCGTCACAGGGTTATTTGCTAAGCGTGATAGCGTTACGGAGATGTTTAACAAACTCAAGTGGCAGACTCTGCAAGAGAGGCGCTCTGCATCGCGGTGCAGCTTGCTGTCCATGTTTCGAGAGGTTGCGTTTCTGGATGAGGTATCGAATATATTGCTTCCCCCTACTTATACCTCCCGAGGAGATCACGAATGTAAAATTAGAGAGATTCGAGCGCGCACGGAGGCTTTCCGGCAGTCGTTCTTCCCACGAACCATACGCGACTGGAACAGGAAAGGGAGGTAATGACAGTGCCACGTAAAGTGCCCTCCGCCACACACCGTTGGGTGGCTTGCAGAGTATAAATGTAGGTGTAGATGTACACCAGTCAAAGACTCCTCAATATAAAAAACATATCATTTGCGATACTGTACAAAATACATCAGAATATCTATAGTCGTTCTTTTTAAATGTTTGCTATTAACTGCATCAATTCCATATGTGCAAGTGACCAGTGTACCACCAAACCTTAATAAAAGACCTATAGATAATCTCTACACTGTATCATTTCATAATCAATCCAGATGCATTGCTAGGTAGGAGCAGTACACCCATACCAGTGAAAGGATGTACATGGAGTTATTCCGTAAGGTCTAAAACATACTGGGGTATATCAGCGTTGGAACGTTGACTGTATACCTCTTGCATCAGTGACGTGGTGCATAATATGTCAGTTGCCTCACATGGAACCTAAATCTATACAGTGTGGTTCATTGATCGTGACTGGGCCAAGTATCTCACGTAATAAGCGTCAAACGAAAAAACTACAGAAATCGAAACTTGTCTACCTTGAAGGGGGAAACCAGATGGCGCTATGGTTGGCCCACTAGATGCCGCTGCCATAGGTTAAACTGATATCAACGTCGTTTTTTTAAAAATAGGAACCGCCATTTTTAATTACATATTCGTGTAGTACGTAAAGAAATATGAATGTTTTAGTTGGACCACTTCTTTCGCTTTGTGACTGATGGCGCTCTAATAGTCACAAACATATGGCTCATAATTTTAGACGAACACTTGGTAACAGGTGTTTTTTAAATGAAAATACAGAACGTAGGTACGTTTGTTCATTTTATTTCGGTTGTTCCAATGTGATACATCTACCTTCGTGAACTTATTATTTCTGAGAACGCATGCTGTTACAGCGTGATTACCTGTAAATACCACATTAATGCAATAAATGTTCACAATGATGTCCGTCAACCTCAATGCATTTGACAATACGTGTAACGACATTCCTCTCAACAGTAAGTACTTCGCCTTCCGTAATATTAGCCCATGCATTGACAATGCGCTGACGCATATTGGCAGGCGTTGTCGGTGGATCACGATAGCAAAAGTCCTTCAACTTTCCCCACAGAAAGGAATCCGGGGACGTCAGATCCGGTGAGCGTGCGGGACACGATATTGTGCTTCGACGACCAATCCACATGTCACGAAATATGCTACCGCTTCAACCGCACGCGATCTATGTGCCGGACATCCATCATGTTGGAAGTACATCGTCGTTATGTTATGCAGTGAAACATCTTGTAGTAACATCGGTAGAACATTACGTAGGAAATGAGCATACATTGCACCTTTTAGATTGTCATCGAGAAAAAAAGGGGGCCAATTATCCTTCCTCCCTTAATGCCGCACCAAACATTAGCCCGCCGAGGTCCTTGATGTTCCACTTGTCAGAGCCATCGTGGATTTTGCGTTGCCCAGTAGTGCATATTATGCCGGTTTACGTTACCGCTGTTGGTGAATGACGCTTCTTCGCTAAATAGAACGCGTGCAAAAAGTCTGTCATCGTCCCGTAATTTCTCTTGTGCCCAGTGGCAGAACTGTACACGACGTTCAAAGTCGTCGGTATGCAATCCCTGGTGCATAGAAGTATGGTACGGGTGCAATCGATGTTGATGTAGCATTCTCAACACGGACGTTCTTGAGATTCCCGATTCTCGGGCAATTTGTCTGCTACTGATGTGCGGATTAGCCGCGACAGCAGCTAAAACACCTACTTGGGCATCATCATTTGTTGCAGGTCGTGGTTGACGTTTCACATGTGGCTGGACTGAACACTTCCTGTTTCCTTAAATAACGTAATTATCCGGCGAACGGTCCGGACACTGGATGATCTCGTCCAGGATACCGAGCAGCATACATAGCACACGGCCGTTGGGCATTTTGATCACAATAGCCATACATCGACCTTTTCCGCAATTGGTAAACGGTCCATTTTAACAGGGGTAATGTATCACGAAGCAAACAAATACCGTCCACACTGGCGGAATGTTACGTGATACCACGTACTTTCACGTTTGTGAGTATTACAGCGCCATCTATCACAAAGCGAAAAAAGTGGTCCAACTAAAACATTCATATTTCTTTACGTACTACACGAATATGTAATAAAAATGGGGGATCCTATTTTTTAAAAAACGCAGATGATATCCGTTTGACGTATGGCAGCGCCATCTAGCGGGCCAACCATAGCGCCATCTGGTTTCCCCCTTCAAGCTAGACGAGTTTCGTTCTTTGTAGTTTGTTCGTTTGATGCTTATTTCGTGAGATATTTGGCCCAGACACTATCAATGGACCACCCTGTCTAGCCACATGCGTATATGGGTGCAATGTTGTGTCAAAATTTCAAAACATTCGGTCAAAAACTTTCGGGGGTTTGCGATTAGGAACATTTACAGTTTCTATGGAAGTACATAAATACAGGGTGACAAATATTGATCTGTATGAAAAGAATGTAAAATGGAAACAAGGACCAGGAACCTGATTATTCGGAGGTCGTGATCCAGGTTTTGTTTACTTTAATTTAGTTACAAACTACAGACATTCGTATTTAGGTTATGACATTTTCGATTTGCTGCCAATCATTGGCGATGATGTGGCACCGACGAATAGCGGAATTCTGAATGACCCGCTGAACTGTCGGAGCATCGATGACCTCCTGAATGGCTGTTTTCAGCTCAGCAATGGTTTTAGGATTATTGCTGTACACCTGGTCCTTAATATAGCTGTACAAAAAGGAGTCGCATGTGTTCAGATACAGATGTGGCTACACGACAGTAACATCGCTGCAATGGACTGTCCTGATCTGAATCGTACAGAACATCTTTGAGATGTTGGCCAGTCGAGGCTCATGCCAGTGGCCTGTGGGTAGACCAGAGCCAGAATGCGGTCGCCAAATTGCTCCTCCAGGACATCAAACACCCTGGTTCTACGGGGTCGAGCTCTTCCATTAACCACTTTCAATTACGTTGTCACCATCTAATCCAACAGCACTTTCTAAACTGTCCTCACACCATTTTAAAACAGTATTCCGAAAATCGGGGTCAGTAACATAAACAGTAGGTAAAGACTCGTCTACCTACTCCTGTCGAACAGTTTCAGGCATCTGAATAGCGTCACGTCGTTGCCCTGTGGGAATCTGGGTGCAGCAATGGTCGGAGTGCCGCACACTCAGGGCACAGTGCCTCGGTATTGTCGGAGCCGCGCTGCTGCTACGGCCGCAGGTCCGAGTCCTACCTCGGGCACGGGGATGTGTGACGTGTCCTTAGGTTAGTTAGGTTTACGTAGTTCAGAGTTCTCGGGCACTGATGACCTCGGATGTTAAGTCCCGTAGTGCTCAGAGCCATTTGAACCATTTGAACCTCGGTATTGTCACTGCTTCTACAATGGTTGTGGAACATTGCCACACGTCTAGACCAGGTATAACAGTATTTGTTCATAGTTCATTCAAATTTTTATAATTTTTTTGCTTTAAATTTTCAAATATTGTTACTATATTTTCTGTAGATGTAAAGTAAAGTGTGCTGTACTGGAGTTGGACGTTCTTTGAATCGTATGCGAGTGATGTACGTAAAATACTATGTACAGTAGAGCGTCGATTATCCAAGCGTCGGTCAACCGAACGACCGCTTAACCGAGCTGTGCACTCGCTCGCCTCGCACCCTACCGTCCATCATCCCCCTCACTCCCAAACCAAGTTTCCCACAGTAGTCGCCGCACTGGGCCACCGCTGGCGCAACTTTGCTTCTAATGGGGCCTTCACAAGGCGCAAGGCGCTGCTGACCGGCCGAGCCGCCAGTCGCCTTGTTTCAACAATCAGCACACTTCTGTCGGCTCGGCACTGGCAGTAGAAGTAGCGGCAGTACCAAAGCTGTTCACAGCAACAGCTGCGCCAGCTTAGAGTTGAGGCGTAGTTTGAAGGATTGCGCGCCCCCAGCAAGAGCTTCTCACGGTGCAGTCACCTTCTGTTCTCTGTTACGACCACTTGTGTGCTGCTGCGGGATAAGTGAACTTGATACAAAATGCTTAAACGTAAACGTGTTGCCCTTTCTATGAGGGACAAGTACAAGATTATTAAAAGGTTAGAAGAAGGTGAATCTGCAACCACTTTATCCAATGAGTACAAGGTGGCCAAGTCGACAATTACGGATATAAAAAAACAAAAGACGAGCATAGAAAATTTTATAGCTATGATTGATTCTACTGATGGATCAACAAGCCTTGCGATGCTTTGAAGCCCAAGATGAAAGTGACCAGTTTCAGATATTTGTAATGAAAAAAGTACGTGACTTAGCTGCTCGTAAGCGTGTAGGCTTGCTTAGACAGACCAAAACAAAGAATTTTTTTAAACGTTAATTTTGTATACTGTGTATATTGTTCACGCAAAATGCGTATGTAATATGTATATATTTTTGTTTAATAAACTGTGCCACATACTATATATTCCTACTGACTTTTTATGTTACTTTGTAAAACTAAAAGAGATGCCTGTTTTTATGAATAAGTTTACTGTACAGTACTTCTGTTTGGCAAATAAACATATACAGTTCGATTATCCGAACAAACCAGTTTTTCGAACACCCGTGTCCCCCAATTACCTCGGATAATCGACGCTCTACTGTAACATGTTTATTACGTTAAATAATTTTCTGATGGCATTTTGTATTTAAAAATACTTGTGTGTGCAAACTGTTCATGTTGATGTAAATTTGACAATTTAAGAAAGGATCACGCTTAGGAACGAGGTAAAAAATAGTTGATGGGTAAAAGCCAGTGTGCTTTTGTTTGAAACGAAAGTGGCTCTGGGGAGCGGAAAGGTGGCGAGGGCGAGTTGGCGCGACGCCTAGAGGCAGCGCGGGAAGTAAGAAACACAGCCTGCAGGCAGCAGAGGTTCAGCAACACCCTAGTCGAGCAGGGGAAACACTGTCTGCAAATTTGCACAAAAATCCCTCGGATGGAGACTGCAAACGACACCAAGCATTCGGGAGGACGATGGTTCAATCTCGCGTCCGGCCATCCTGATTTAGGTTTTCCGTGGTTTCCCTACATCGCTCCAAGCAAATGCCGGGTTGGTTCCTTCCCTAATCCGATGAGACCGACGACCCCGCTGTCTGGTCTCCCCCAGACAACCAGATGCCACGAGGAGAAACTGAGTCCACACAGCGAGATACTTGCAGGCTGTACTGCGGGTAGCGTAGCCGTCATAACTGTTCGCCACACCCAAGTCCGCAGCCAAAACATAAGATGTTTTTTCTATCTTGTACAGCGTGAACCGTTAATTTAAACTGTGTTTTAATAATAATTCTTCGATTTTAAAAAACTGGTTCACTCTATTATTTCATCCTAATCGTACAGCCATATAGGGTCCCTTCCTGGTGTTTGAATCCTGTTACTATCCTGTTACTCCGACTATCCTGTTCTACAGACTTATGAAGTGCCAAGTTAACATAAAGAAGCACCATTTAAATTGCTTTGGTGTTTTCTTAACTATTGCAAAGTGTTACAATAAAAGTTTGTTTACGTAAAATTGAATGAGAGTGTACCCTAGTTACTAGAATCTGTTAAATGACTATACAGAGTTAATTCAAAGAATAATAGCTTTTGAAAGTAAATTCCAGTAAGAAAGAGGTTTTCTTCAAGTGAAATGTTCAGTATAAAAAGTGTGTGCTTTAGGATCTAAGTATTTTAGTGTATACGTTTGTTGATCATGGAAAGCGCTTTTTTAAAGGTCCTCCCTGGCCAATTTTTTTTTTAGCTTCTTTGAAGCTCTCTACTGGGCTTTTTCTCTTTTAAAAACATAATGTATACCGCTGTAGTCCCACATTGTTTACGTGGAGTAATATTTATCTGAAGAAGCAACTTAAACCACAGCAAGAAAATAGGCAAAATTCATACTTCTGCTTTCCAATACTTCAGTGTATCATTGCCTGGATAGGCTGGCGAGCGTTAGTACATATTGTAAACCACTAAATGAATTTGTAACTGAGTTGTCCTAGCTTCAGTGTAATATTATTCGTACTGCGTTTCTATCTAACCGCTGGTAAGATCTTAGGAAAAGAAGTGATCAGTCTGATTAACTTTACAATCAGACACAACGCACTGTCAAATCCTTTAAAAAGGTTAACTCCATTAATTAGCTTTTCCTATCAACAGGACTATCCTCCCATAATGTACTTTATTTGGAAACTACTAAATTTTAGTAAGAGGGCAACATAGATAGAGGGTTTTTTATGATATTTAGGTAACAGCATACTAAATTACAATAGTAGTGGTAGGGTTGTACGGGTTCTGCACATCTGTGCAGCAGACAAAGGTGCACGTCAGTATCAATCAACTGCGTGAGCGACATGGTCAGCCCAAAATAATGCAGGGCTGAAAAAATCGGCACTTTTTACAGTTACTGTGTCATCAAGGCGATTCGAAAACATCTGCTTCTAGCAAGTGATACCACGACACAGCCGGGCACGGCTAATCCGGTGTTGTGAAAGAGTTGACGGGGAGAGGAATGGCGTTATGTTGTCTTCTCTGATGAGCGTAGGCTCTGTGTGTGGGAGAGTGATGGACGCAGCCGCATGCGCCGTGGACCTGGCGAGCTGGCTGTTGCAGGCTGCACACAGGTCACACTGCGCGCTTCGCGGAGTGTGGGGAGGTATCAGTTACAATCGGCGGTCACATTTGCTGTTTCTGCAGGGTACAGTAACCTGTACCCGCTACGTTGTTTATTTATTTATTTAACGTCACAAGTGACACCCAATAACCTGACCACGTTCGTAGCCCGTGAGTTTCGCGGAGCGTCGCATTCTGCTCTCTGACAATGGCTAATGACCACTGAGGTTACTGATATGGAGTACCTGGCAGTAGGTGGCAGCAAAATGCACCTAATGTGAAAAACGTATGTTTTGGGGGGTGTGCGGATACTTTTGATCACATAGTGCACTCTGTACTACAATCCCTTTCCTCTTTGTGCTTCTAAGGCATGCCTCAGACGGCGACCGTTCGACCTGATCTGTTCGATGTGGTTTGCAGACTAGTCACGAATACCGATATCCGCTCGCTGTTGCGTATCCTCGCAATTTGTAATAAATATACAGGATGTAACGAAAATGTACGGCACGAGTTGCAGGACACATTCCTCACACATAGACGAAGAAATTATGTTCCGTGCACATGGGTGTGGAAACGCTTTATTCCCATGTGAGAGCTCATTTTCTCCGACTCATCAATCACGGGAAACACACACGAACAGTATGCACGAGCGTATCACATCCAACTCTTTCTCACAGGAGGTGTTCAATATGCCCTCCGTGGGCGTTGACACATGCGTCAACCCGCCGTCGTAATGACTTTCGGATGCGCTGATATATCCCCGGAGTACTGCGTATGCTTCCGAAGCCTTCCATAATGCGGGAAGGAGACCCCGAACGTCTTGCACTGGGGTTTTACACACAAGAGCGTTCAAATGCCCCCACAAATAAATGTCCAGTGGGTTTAGGTCCGGAGAGCGTGAAGGCCAGGGAACAGGTCCGTCTCTACTTATCCGTCTATCACCGAATGTATTATGCAGGAACCGATCTGCTAACAGATCAGGCAGAACATTACGATAACTTTGTCCGTTGAGCCTCGGTGGAAGAAAGTTAGGCTCTGCGAAACAGCCACCAACAATGTCAGCTAATTCGTACATGTAATGGGCGCCTGCCCTCTTTGCATTGCACGAACCAAGTCTGTGATCAACTCTACGTAGCAACTCGTGTGCTTGCAACGGTCGTACCGAGCAGTTGATGTTACCTGTAAACAAGCGTTCTAAGGCGCTGCAGTCATGAACTGTGCGGCTGGTCCCGGCGGAGGTTCGAGTCCTCCCTCGGGCATGGGTGTGTGTGTTTGTCCTTAGGATAATTTAGGTCAAGTAGTGTGTAAGCTTAGGGACTGACGACCTTAGCAGTTAAGTCCCATAAGGTTCCACACATTTGTAAACGAGCAATGACGTACGTCGCAAGGTGACACGCACATATAGGAGAAAATTAGTTGCAACATGGAAAGAAATCGTTTCTAGACCCCTGTTCGTATAACATAATTTCTTCGTATACTTGTGAGAAATGTGCCGAGCAATCTGTGCCCTACATTTCTGTTACACGCCGTATACCGTCGAATACCGGACGTAAGTTAATTCCCTATCACATGCCATTGGTATTCAAAGGCTATGTCGCACAACGGGTAACGCTTCAATGAATTTATATCCATGAGAGTTACGCAAGGTGAGCCACTCAGTTCATTGTATGATTGTCAAAATCCCTCTTATTCCACGCTCATGGCGTGCTGCAACGTTGCCGTGCTGATAATGGCGGTCATGGTGGTACAAAATGGCGGAAGTGGCAGCCTCATACTGTTTGCAAATTAAAATGAGCGTCACTCTATGCTCTTTGTGCACTTTCAACATTTATTTACTCACAAAACCCTCTCTTGCCGGGAAACAGACAACTGTCTCATTTTTCTTCTGCTAAAACTGCAGATATCTTAAAGTACTGACAATTATTTTGCCAAATCCTACTCCTGGCGGGAAACTTTACCTAGAAAACGGTTGATTTCTTACGCGATGTTTTTCTGCGCTAAGAACATTCCCACGTATTGAAACATCAGCTTCCTAAGGTCTTCTACATCCCCCACAGTTCGAAGTAGAAAAGAATAGACCCACACGGAATACTTAAGCACGCTAATCCCAAATTTTGCGGTTTAGTTAAAGCATAACTCAATCCGTGAAAATATCATTACTCTCACAAAGTCCCTACCGGGGCAGTTGTTTTCACATGCACATTCTTAGTTCTAGTACAGTCAAATATTTCCCGTACAAAATAGTGATTCATGAACAAGATAATGAAGTCACACGCCGCGTATTACAAATCAAATTTACTCTTCCCCAACCTCGACTAAATTCGGACCAAGCACGCTCTGTCCACATTGTCTGTGCAGCCAGCGACCACGAGATCTCCCGGAGTTTGAAAGTATTCACATCATATACGTGCTTGTCCTTTCAAAACAATCACACGCAACTAATTTCAACTTAATATGACACTTCACTGTCTAAAAATACCACCACTTGCAAAGTAGGTTAGAAATCAGATTAATAATGTTGCTCACGCAGCATATGTTCGCTTTATCAGGCAACAACAAAGTTATTGACTGTGGATGGTATCGTCAAAATGGAAATAATGAAGTCACTGTAAAAAAAGTCACTAATTTTCCCACGTAGATTTCGTCGAAGATGTTATGGCTCATCTTGTTGATTCTAGGGTGATTCCACTTTGACTGCTAAAACGTCCAGATCTATATTTTAGCAATATTTGAAGACCTAACAAATGCGTTTTTCAGGAAATCCTTAATGATCAAACAATCCCATATCAGAACAATGGTATGGTAGAAATAATTTTTCACTCGGTGTTCACGATCCACATTTTTATTAAACTTCTTGTAAATTCCAATATACTTCTTTTTAATTGTCACGTCATCAAGAAAACAGTGTTGTATCAATCTTCATATATTTAATTTCCACTTTAACCAAACACAAGACTTGACTGTTCTTTTACAAAGCGAAATAACAACTTAACTTCTGCAAGGTGAAACAAAGACTGCTCTGCGTGAATTCGCGCCAAAACGGTTACAAGTAAGTCAAAGATTATGACAGTCTCACAGAAATGAATACACACAAGAACCATATCACTGCAATATATCGATACATCGGAGTACCTATACATTAATAAAACCAAATGTGAATATTGTCACAAAAATATGTCTGTCACTTCGCAGAAAAGTAGTACGATATTACTGGTATCGAGAACTGGGGTTGGAGTGCCGTAATGGTCACGTAAATAAAGAACCATTACAACTCGCATGTAGCCTCAGCTCCATACCAGCACACGCAAAAATTACTAGCAAGCCTGGTTGCATAGCAAGTCCTTTGTATCAAACAAGGTGTGAGATGGTCTCCTCATTTTGATCTTTGTATGACATCGATATGCAGGTCAGAGAGAGCGGAAGTTACGTTACTTTTAAACAATCTTTAGACTTGTGACAGAATCTTTGTGCAGTCTTAGATGAGGTGTGTTAGGTGGTGGACGTATTTACTAGCGTTGTGTGGACTAGTGATTGTATCTGTTAGATGAAGAAAAGATGACAAGGACGAATATGATGTAGAAAATGAAATGTAAAAGGAGTATAAATTTTGAATAATCTGAGTGTTCTTTTTTTTTAGGGCAGCAAGGATAAATATGTTGTAGACATTGAATTGTAAGAGGAATATAAGCTATGAATAATATGTTTTCCTTTTTTTTTAAGAGAAGAAGGTAAGTTTGCAGCACCGCGCAACTAATTTGTCATAATGATTATTGTCAGCTACTTAACTTGCTAAGAGCTTAGAGAAAGACCACCCCACTTTCCTGAATCATAGATTAACATATTACCTGATTAAGCTGTTTGATTTTTTATAGAAATTCTCTGTTAACATTGTACCGGCTAATTGCGCGGTCTAGGGCGCCTTGCAACGGTTTGCGCGGCTGCCCCGGTCGGTGGTTCGAGCCCTCCCTCGGGCTTGGGTGTGTGTGTTGTCTTACATAGTGTGTAAGACTAGGGAACGATGACCTCAGCGGTTTGGTCCCATAGGAACTTCCCACCTAACTACCATTAGATCATTGTTCACTTTCTTAAGCAGACCAGTGTTAGGTGTGACGACCGCGCTGAGTTTTACTCCGTCTTTCTGAATATAATATTTCATTCAAAAATCGTTGTCTTGGAATAACATTTCATAGGAAGAGTTACTGTCCCCGCAGCACTGTTTATCATTACACATTACGACATGCAGCAGCTTCAATCTATATTTAGAAACAGAGATCTATCTTAGCCGCTGCCTGCTTGCTGTTTGCTGTTGTGCTTTCGAGAAACCTGCAACAATGCTGTTAAGACGCGAAGTAAGTGGAAATTTTGGTTAGGGCTAGATAATTGTTGTACTTCCGATGGGAATTTAATACAAAGGCAAGCTGCATTCAGATCAGTTACAGTTCAGTTCCAATTAGGCTCCGTTAGGTTATCATACGAATGTGAGTTCGATAACAGTTTGTGAATACATAGTTTTGATTATACGCAGACTTTTATAGAGTGTGAGGTAAAGTTGAGATAAATTTCACACAGAAAAAGTATACTGGGCCCATGGCTGATTAAATCGCACCTTCTTAATTTTCCTAAGCAAGTGAAATAAGGAGATGGTCCTACTAGCATTATTTCCTAAAGAAGAGAGGATTAGTGTGTGCTTTAACCTAAATGTCTCACGAACAGCAAAAACATCTCCAGTATCAGCGTCTGACTGCCTAACATGGCGGTTCATTTCCGGTAAGTGGCGGCGGTGGATTGGGGGGAGGAAACGAACCACACCTACACAACCGCACACATCTTTGACCCCTGATTCCTGCTTTGCTGTAAACGTAGGAAAATTCAGGTTGCAAACAGCAGTGGACTGCACAGGCAGCGTGAAGCCACCTCCAACATCCGAGCGGATGACACACTCCATTCCATTCATCACCCAAAGCAGCCACCTGAAGAAAACAAAAATGAATCACACCAATACAACCATGAGACAATGAACACACTTGAGAGTTAGTGAAGGTGTGCCTTGAAAAATAAAATAGCACAATTTGGCAATCCCTGTTCCATAGCTCAGTTGTACCATTGTACGGAAAACCAGTAAAATTACCTGCACGAATCATCACATGCAGGCCTGTCCAAAGCGGAAAAAGTGAAAGGGGAAGGTTGTACTCTTTCAGTACACACATTTTTATAATATACAGGGTGATCCACATAAATGTTTCAGTGCAAGTGTCCCTGGTACAACAATAGCTATTGAAAAACGACTTTCAAGGATATGAGTGCAAGGCATGGGCTCATAAAAGCGGATACTACGAGATATTGTAAAAGTTGAGCAAATATACCTGGTGATCAAAAAGTGAATATAAATTTGAAAACTTATAAACCACAGAATAATGTAGGAAAAGATGTAAAAATTGACACACATGCTTGGAATGACATGGGGTTTTATTAGAACAAAACAAATTCACAAAATGTCCGACAGATGGCACTGGACAGCAAAACGAATTTCGGCTACCGAAAATTCTAGAACTGTCGTGGAAACTCCATTACACGACGAGAAAGTCACGGTATCGGTTGGATTTACCTCATCTACCGTTATCGGGCCTTTTTTCTTCGAGGAAATGCGTAATTCTGGTTTTGTAACTGCTACCGTGACGGGTGAGAGGTACGCCGATATGTTACAGAATCGCATCATCCCTAGCCTGGCTGATAAACACCTGATAGAACGTACGATGTTTATACAGGATGGTGCACCACCCCATATTGCTAGACGCGTAAAAGATCTCTTGCGTGCGTCGTTTGGTGGTGATCGTGTGCTCAGCCGCCACTTTCGTCATGCTCGGCCTCCCAGGTCCCCAGACCTCAGTCCGTGCGATTATTGGCTTTGGGGTTACCTGCAGTCGCAAGTGTATCGTGATCGACCGACATCTCTAGGGATGCTGAAAGACAACATCCGACGCCAATGCCTCACCATAGCACCGGACATGCTTTACGGTGCTGTTCACAACATTATTCCTCGACTAAAGCTATTGTTGAGGAATGATGGTGGACATACTGAGCATTTCCTGTAAAGAACATCATCTTTGCTTTGTCTTACTTTGTTATGCTAATTATTGCTATTCTGATCAGATGAAGCGCCATCTGTCGGACATTTGTTGAACTTTTGTATTTTTTTGGTTCTAATAAAACCCCATGTCATTCCAAGCATGTGTGTCAATTTGTACCTCTCTATCTACATTATTCCGTGATTTATGAGGTTTTCAAATTTATACTGACATTTTGATCACCCGGTATTTTCTTACGCAATCAATAACACGGAGAACCACAAGAATAATGGCGTTGGTTGCATCTTCTTTTTGTGATTTTTCACGTTACTGGTTGCGTAAGACGTAATACGAGGTGTCCAACAAAAAAAAAAAAAAAACAAAAAAAAAAAAAAACAAAAAAAAAACTTTGTGTTGAAACTAAACTTACGATTTAGAATATCTCAATGTCTCATAGTTGTTAGTTTCGTGATTCTCTGCGTTACGTTCATTCCAGTGAAACTCGTTCTTCAGTATCTAATTTGGTTCCAGAGATACTTTCACTGAAACGTTTAAGTATATGTATAAAAGCATTGTTCATAAAATATCGATATGTCGACACGTTTCCAACATCATCGACATATAACGGCGATACTTTCACCCCGATATACGATACATTGAGTGCCGATATTTTATATTATACTTTTTCACAATTTTAGGAAAATATTTGAAGTCGTTCTTTTGAAATTGTACTAGGACATAAATTAACTTTTACTGTGTGAAGGAGTCTTGCTACTTTCATTGCGTCAAATATTTCGCTTTGACTGCGTGAAGCAACTATATACGGCACAAAAGAAGGACACCAATTGCACAGGAGGGGGGGAGGGGGGGGGGGGAGGGTAGTGATGTTAAGAAACTGCACATCAGTTGCGTTAAGAAACAATTTTAACGCAGATAGTGTGCCATATCATCACATTCGGTATTTTTCAAAAACAGTTGCTGAAACTGATGAACAAAAATCTAAATGACGAGATCGGTCTTTGCAGTGGGCCGAAACGTGTGAGGTGAAATGCTGACGTAATGGGCACTCGGCGCTACCAACAGAAACTGCAATGTTGAACTTCACCACGACATTTTAACACCAGAAGTGCTAGGTTGCTGGCGTTGGCAGGAATGAAAAAAACAGGTATGTCGACACGAAGTTTATCAAAACTAGACATGATCGTCTTAATGGGATTTCCGCGATCGTTCATTAAATAAAAATATGGCATTTCAGTCTTTGATCGCTATTTTTTATATTCAATGACCGGTTTCGGGCTAGCTGCCCATCTTCAGATCATATATTGCAGTTACAGAGTAACTTGTCAGTACAGAACTATCGGTTCGCTGTCATAACTCATGACAAGTTACTCTGTAACTGCAATATATGATCTGAAGATGGGCAGCTAGCCCGAAACCGGTCATTGAAAATAAAAAATAGCGATCAAAGACTGAAATGCCATATTTTTATCGACACGAAGTGTTCCGGACAAATCCGATATGTGACGAAACTGAACGACGGACCCATCGGACACCTTTTATTGTGCCAGTTAACGTGCAGTTACCGTTGTTATATAACTGGTTACCGCCGAGCGTGAACGTGCATTGTTTTCCTTTCAATTCTTGCTCTAAGGGGGTTAGGCAGGCTGCTAACTTGTTGATGTACAGAATATACAGGGTGATTCAAAAAGAATACCACAACTTTAAAAATGTGTATTTAATGAAAGAAACATAATATAACCTTCTGTTATACATCATTACAAAGAGCATTTAAAAAGGTTTTTTTTCACTCAAAAACAAGTTCAGAGATGTTCAATATGACCCCCTCCAGACACTCGAGCAATATCAACCCGATACTCCAACTCGTTCCACACTCTCTGTAGCATATCAGGCGTAACAGTTTGGATAGCTGCTGTTATTTCTCGTTTCAAATCATCAATGGTGGCTGGGAGAGGTGGCAGAAACACCATATCCTTAACATACCCCCATAAGAAAAAATCGCAGGGGGTAAGATCAGGGCTTCTTGGAAGCCAGTGATGAAGTGCTCTGTCACGGGCTGCCTGGCGGCCGATCCATCGCCTCGGGTAGTTGACGTTCAGGTAGTTACGGACAGATAAGTGCCAATGTGGTGGCGCTCCATCCTGCTGAAATATGAATTGTTGTGCTTCTTGTTCGAGCTGAGGGAACAGCCAATTCTCTAACATCTCCAGATACTGTAGTCCAGTTACAGTAGCACCTTCGAAGAAAAAGGGACCAAAAACGTTATTGGCTGAAATGGCACAGAAAACGTTCACCTTAGGCGAGTCACGTTCAGACTGAGTTGTTTCCCGCGGATTCTCAGTGTCCCATATACAGACATTGTGACGGTTGACTTTCCCGTTAGTGTGGAAAGTTGCTTCATCACTAAACACAATCTTTGAAACGAAAGATTCATCTGTTTCCATTTGAGCAAGGATAAAATCACAGAAATCGATTCTTTTAATCTTATCAGTTGCAGACAGTGCTTGAACCAATTTCAGACGATAAGGTTTCATAACTAACCTTTTTCGTAGGACTCTCCATACAGTTGATTGTGGAATTTGCAGCTCTCTGCTAGCTCTGCGAGTCGATTTTCCTGGGCTGCGAACAAATGCTTGCTGGATGCGTGCTACATTTCCATCACTCGTTCTCGGCCTCCAGAACTTTTCCCTTTGCACAAACACCCATTCTCTGTAAACTGTTTATACCAACGTTTAATACACCACCTATCAGGAGGTTTAACACCATACTTCGTTCGAAATGCACGCTGAACAACTGTCGTCGATTCACTTCTGCCGCACTCAATAACACAAAAAGCTTTCTGTTGAGCGGTCGCCATCTTAGCATTAACTGACGCTGACGCCTAGTCAACAGCGCCTCAAGCGAACAAATGTACAACTAAATGAAACTTTATAGCTCCCTTAATTCGCCGACAGATAGTGCTTAGCTCTGCCTTTTGTTGTTGCAGAGTTTTAAATTCCTAAAGTTGTGGTATTCTTTTTGAATCACCCTGTATAACACTAATAATAATATAATACTAATAATTGTAGTATATCAATACTTAAGTATATAGCTCTCAAACCAGGAGTATATACACAATGTGCAGTCGAAATTTTTATAAGCAGGTACTCGATATTTTCTTTGCGTCCATATATCGAGTTTCCCATACTGTTCTTCGTTATTTTGAGAGATGCCAATGTTGCTTTTTTAAATATCCGATTCTCGATATTTTTAAAAATATCAACAGTCCAAAATATCAACAGTCCTTGTCGCTGCTTCCGGCAGTTGCGGACAGTCGCTGCCGCTGCACCTCGAGGCCTGGATGTGGAGAGGAGGTCCAGGTGGAGCCGGAGAACTCGCGGACTGAAAGGCAGTCTGCTGCTCCGTAACTCAGTCGCTAAGAATCTTGTCGTCCGTTTCTTAAGACTCGTTTTTCACAGCAACGGGTGGAGGCATGAAGTCGAAATGCACGTTGAGTTTCTCATTTTGAGAGAACTGAAGAGCGATCTGTTTGATTGTTAAAAACATTCAACAGAGAAGATGGCATTAAATCTTTTTTATTTATTTATTTAAGAGTAACGGTGTCAACAGGCTGTACTGTCATCTTCAGGTCCTTAAATCTTTTGTTGTCACACTTGTTCATTTTAGCTAATCTCACGCAAGATGTGCTATTTTTATCCATTTGACATCTTGTGAGTGTGGTCAGCGTAAAATGAACATGTCTGACAACAAAAGATTTTAAGACCTGAAGATGACAGCTTAGTCTCTTCACACCAATTATTTTAAATTAAAATAAATGTTTTTATGCGATCTTGCTTGCTGAATGTTTTTTGAAATTTATGTCACATACTGAGCTGTATAGTCCCCTGTATAGCTTCTAAGTCATTGTTGTCAAAAGCTGCAGTCAAATATTTCGATAGTCGCAAAACTCTTTCACCGAAACCGATAGATGAATCATACATCAAAAAAAGGTTTTGACCCACCTCGGTTCAGAGAGTTCCGGAACCTGTACAGAAAATTGGAACAGAGATCAACATAAACATCATTTCCGCCCTTTTTATTGCTCATGAAAACCACACATTGCACGTTGTAGCACCATACAGCGAGACCTTCAGAGGTGGTGGTCCCGATTGCTGAACCCACAGGTACGTCTAATACCCAGTTGCCTGTCCTTTTGCATTGATGCAACCCTGTATTCGTCGTGGCATACTATCCACAAGTTCAGCAAAGCACTGTTGATCCAGATTGTCCCACTCCTCAACGGCCTTTCGGCGTAGATCCCTCAAAGTGGTTCGTGGTTCAAAATGGTTCAAATGGCTCTGAGCACTATGGGACTTAACTTCTAAGGTCATCAGTCCCCTAGAACTTAGAACTACTTAAACCTAACTAACCTAAGAACATCACACACATCCATGCCCGAGGCAGGATTCGAACCTGCGACCGTAGCGGTCGCGCAGTTCCAGGCTGTAGCGCCTAGAACCGCTCGGCCACTCCGGCCGGCGTGGTTGGTGGGTCACGTCGCCCATAAACAGTCCTTTTCAATGTATCCCAGGTATGTTCGATACGGTTTTTGTCTGGAGAACATGCTGGAGACTCTAGTCGAGCGATGTAGTTATCCTGAAAGAAGCCGTTCAGAAGATGTGCACGATGGAGGCGCGAATTGTCCTCCATGAGGACGAATGCCTCGCGAATATGCAGCCGATATGGATGCACTATACGTCGGAGTAGTTATTAAAATACATGGAGAAGAAATAGAAACTTTGAGGTTCGCCGATGACATTATAATTCTGTCAGAGACACCAAAGGACTTGGAAGAGCAGGTGAACGGAATGGACAGTGTCTTGAAAGAAGGGTATAAGATGAACATCAACAAAAGCAAAACGAGGATAATGGAATGTAATCGAATTAAATCGGATGATGCTGAAGAAATTAGATTAGGAAATGAGACACTTAAAGTTGTAAAGGAGTTTTGCTATTTGGGGAGCAAAATAACTGAGGATGGTCGAAGTAGAGAGGATATAAAATGTAGACTGGCAATGGAAAGGAAAGCGTTTCTGAAGAAGAGAAATTTGTTAACATCGAGTGTGGATTTAAGTGTCAGAAAGTCGTTTCTGAAAGTATTTGTATGGAGTGTAGCCATGTATGGAAGTGAAACATGGACGATAAATAGTTTGCACAAGAATAGAGTAGATGCTTTCGAAATGTGGTGCTACAGAAAAATGCTGAAGATTAGATGGGTAGATCACATAACTAATGAGGAGGTATTGAATAGAATTGGGGAGCAGAGGAGTTTGTGGCAGAACTTGACAAGAAGAAGGGACTGGTTGGTAGGACATGTTCTGAGGCATCAAGGGATCACAAATTTAGCATTGGAGGGCAGTGTAGAGAGTAAAAATGGTAGAGGGAGACCAAGAGATGAATACACTAAGCAGATTCAGAAGGATGTAGGTTGCAGTAGGTACTTGGAGGTGAAGAAGCTTGCACAGGATAGAGTAGCATGGAGAGCTGCATCAAACCAGTCTCAGGACTGAAGACCACAACAACAACAACAACAACTACTACAACAGGTGCGAACATGTAACTCTTTTGTATCGGTTGTGAATAAGTAGTTGCCACTATTTAAGTTCCAACCCTCGTATTTATATACACGTGTAGAGCGGGCTTGTTGATTTAGGGGTAAAGTTGCGTGCCTCGTAACCGAGACGTCGCGACGTCGAATCTTGGTCGGTCCACGGGTTTTTCAGTCTTTGTTTTAACCAGTCCTTCAACCCTCAGCGATGTGACGAGTCGCCAGAAACAGCACGGGGTTCGGATTTCGCGTTGATGCAGTGTAGATGCTCTTTCCCCAGTTGGATAACTGGGACACGTTAGGAAGACGCATATCGTCGAAGTGACGTTTATTATTCATGTTATTATTGTTGGTATCTGTGTACATATTAAATTTGCACAGTAGCTCACAACAGGAGTCCTACTCTTATCCCTTTTTTTAATTTTTTTATTTCATATCTGTACTCTGTTTTCAGTGGTCATGTCTTTGAAAACATACGATATCCAGTCACAGCTGTCAAAAGCCTAGGTAACCTCCTCTTGCAGTCATACAGCTCCGAGAGGCGCAGCAAAAGTGTGAGTGGTGGTGTGGAGTGTGGAGTGCCGACCGGGGTCAGCTGTTCTATTTCTCCTGGGTGAGCATCCGTGGCGGGAACAGTCCGATCGAGGTATTCCTGTAAATCCGGGAGTTTCGTGTCCGGGGTAGTACTGTGAACTGGTCGTGGTGGTCCTCAAAGCTCGCACGTGCACTGAGAGCTCTGTGATACGTCCTGCTGGTAGAGCACATCGCTCCGAGAAAGAAGAGGCTCCGGATAGGGTCGGATATCTTCCCCAAGGATGAAAGCAGTCTTTTGTTAATCCACTGTGGTCTCAAGAATGACGGGATCAGCAAGGGAAGGGCACGAAAGCGTTCCCCACCCAGACCGCAGCGCTCCCTGTAGGCGGTCGCTGCACGGCGTTCACACGCCGCTGACGAAAACGACCGTGTCTCCAGTGGAGCGTTAAACGCGATTCGTCTGGAAACGCCACCTGTCGCCACTGGGTTGCAACTTGGAGCCTTCGTCGACGTTGACTGAACGACCAGTCGGGGCAGCCCCTCGCCACAGCTCTCACCAGCTGCACGCCTCCTCGCACGTCCTCTTGAAACGGTACACTAGTTTCCGCTCAATAAGCAGCAGGTTTCGCTGCTCGCTCGTACCGGGAAATAGAAACAGAGCCGGCTCTGCGGCTCCGCAGCCAATTATATTGCACGACGCGGCCGGCCGCGGGTGTAACAGAACCCGTGTGGACGGGTGGCAAGAAATGTGTCAGGCTTCATAACACGTATTTATACATGACGTGTATTATGCATTTCTCGTACGTGAATGTGAATCTGCACGTGAACTTTCCTAATCCTCCTCACACCTTTCCGTAGAGCGTGGCCAAATCTTAGTTGGGAAGTAGTTCTGTACAATAGTAGTGCCAACCTCACTCCTGGGTACGGGATCAGAGAGACATCACAGGCAGGTAAAAGTGAAAGACGTTCCAGTGTCACAAGATTTGGGGTGGAGAAGTTGGTCACGGCCAAGTGGTTCGACCACCCCCTCCACCGGGGCCCAGTTAGACCTCCGGGTGCCCGCCATTTTCGAGGAGTGTTACAGAAGAAGGGTAAGTGAGCAGGCGTGCCCTCGGTGCGTCTGTCCCAATGATCACGCATGGAAGAGAGGTATTTGAATATTTGTACTAATTCTTTTATTTCCAGCTTCGGATTGTGTAAGGAAATGAATGTTCTCGTTTAATTTCGGAGATTTGACCTTCTGTGTTAATGTATCTGGTCCCCAGTTTGACTGTTATCCTCCTCACATACTGGATGTCCCATGTAAAATATTGGGAGACTTTGGTGGTATACATTTGGCCAACGCAATTCCGTCTTGGCCGTAGAAAGGTGCGTGCATATTAGTGTATAATATACCTGAGCCATAAGTTGTAAAATTGTAATATCTGTAAACTGGAACAATTGCTGCAATCGCTGTAAAGTCGAGTGACAATGTTTAAAATAAGCAGGTAATCAATTGTCACCGATCTTTAACATACCCTAAAAAAATCACATAGGAGTCTAGTTAAATGAATTCATTTAAAAATAGAAGATATAGAATGCAGGGACCCACACGTCAGCGTGTGAGCCCTCCAGCCCCTTGCCTAGTACCGTACAGAATAGGGCACGCTCTCTAGGTAGCGCTCTCAAGCCCTCCTCCCCAGTTGTCCGTTGCGCAGTATTTCACTCAGGGCCTGACGACATCAACTCTCATCTGGCGTCCCTAGGCAAGGAGGTTCGACGGGAAACTCTCATCTGTGGCCCGTGGTGAACCAGAATTGCCTCGTCGTCGGTTTTGGAAAGACCTATTTTCGCATGCGCGGTCTACTTTAGCCACGAACACTTCACAAACGTAGTTTACGGTCTTGTCCAAAAAACCAACGGCAATACGCCGCAGATAAATTACTTCGTTTCCGCATTACAACAACGACGGCACTACATGGTGCATCAAAAAGAATAATATGATTTGGCACGTCTATATTTCTGGAACTAACACACATATAAAATGTGTTTTGTTTCTTTATTTGATGCAGGTGAAACTCAAAAAGTTTGTTTCCACACATTTTCATAGGTGTTCAGTATGCCCCCTTCAGATGTACGGTATGTGGCCGAGCGGTTCTAGGCGCTTCAGTCTGCAACTGCGCGACCGCTACGGTCGCAGGTTCGAATCCTGCCTCGGGCATGGTTGTGTCTGATGTCCTTAGGTTAGTTAGGTTTCGGTAGTTCTAAGTTCTAGGGGACTGATGACCTCAGATGTTAAATCCCATAGTGCTCGGAACCATTTGAACCATTTTTTGCAAGGCATGTGTCAATGCGGTATTCAAACTGTTCCCACACTGCAGCCAGCGTGTCTCGAGTGGCAGCTTCCACAGCTGCTGTTCTCCGATGTCTCAGTTCATTCATTGTTGTTGGTAACGGAGGCACATAAACATGGTCTTTTACAAACCAACACAAGAAATAATCACATACTGGATGATCCCAAAAAGTCAGTATAAATTTGAAAACTTAATAAACCACGGAATAATGTAGGTAGAGAGGTAAAATTGACACACATGCTTGGAGTGGCATGGGGTTTTATTAGAACCAAAAAAAAAACCTTCACAAAATGTCCGACAGACCTCTTGCGCGCGTCGTTTGGTGATGATCGTGTGCTCAGCCGCCACTTTCGTCATCCTTGGCCTCCCAGGCCTCCAGACCTCAGTCCGCGCGATTATTGGCTTTGGGGTTACTTGAAGCCGCAAGTGTATCGTGATCGACCGACATCTCTAGGGATGCTGAAAGACAACATCCGACGCCAATGCCTCACCATAGCACCGGACATGCTTTACGGTGCTGTTCACAACATTATTCCTCGACTAAAGCTATTGTTGAGGAATGATGGTAAACACATTGAGCATTTCCTGTAACGAACATCATCTTTGCTTTGTCTTACTTTGTTATACTAATTATTGCTTTTCTGATCAGATGAAGCGCCATCTGTCGGACATTTGTTGAACGTTTGTATTTTTTTGGTTCTAACAAAACCCCATGTCATTCCAAGCATGTGTGCCAATTTGTACCTCTCTATCTACATTATTCCGTGATTTATTCAGTTTTCAAATTTATACTGACTTTTTGATCACCCGATACTGTCAGGTCCGGTGACCTTGGAAGCCAGTAATGTAACGCTCAGTCAGTTGGTCCAGTGCGACCGACCCATCGTCCAGTAACACTTTGATTTAAAAATTCCCGTACTTTCAGATGCCAGCGTGGTGCGTCCCATCCTGTTCCCTTCGTTCGTATCAGTCTCCCAACTGTGGGAAAAGAAAGAACTTAAGCTATGTGCTTCCTGTAACAATGTTCTCGGCGAAGAAAAATGGACCGTACACCATTTCCCGTGAAAGTACACAGAACACATTAACTTTTGGAAAGTCCTTCTCATGTTGTACAACTTCAAAAATGGTTCAAATGGCTCTGAGCACTATTCGACTTAACTTCAGAGGTCATCAGTCGCCTAGAACTTAGAACTAATTAAACCTAACTAACCTAAGGACAACACACACATCCATCCCCGAGGCAGGATTCGAACCTGAGACCGTAGCGGTATCCCGGCTTTTGTGGCGGCGTTCGTTGCGACAAACAATTCGCTGTAGAAACGGCTTACGAAGTCACCGCCACACTTTTAATAGCGGGCCGACCGACCCGCTGGAACAGTGAACAGAAAGATGAAAACCCAAACACTCTGATTAAATAAAGTCGGTACTTATCTTTATTGACGAAGATACAGAAACACAATAGTGAACTCCGTGTCTACAGAGATCTGTCTAGTTCGAGTCGGAGCGGCTAGGTCAGCGTCGGCTGACGACAGACAACAACTCTGCTGCGATGAACACACAACTGACTAGCAAGTACACAATTCGGTGGCGATTATACCACTGAGCGGCGAATACAGATCTGTCCTAGCGCTCGCGACTCCAGCGCTTAAGAAGCCAGAAGCCAGCGGTGGCGCGCGCAGACTTGCGGCAATTTCCTGTCTCGCTGGCGCTGCTTATGCGGACGGCGTCCGGACTTTGATGCTGCCAACCTTTTGGCAGCGGGCTCGGGTGGCATTACTGGCTAGGATATAACACTCCTCCCCCCCAAATCGCCGCACCGTCGTTGAATAATGACGTGGCGAGCGTCGACGGCGGGGGAGGGGTCTGGCCGCAGGCGTAGCAGAAGAGACCGGGGCGGAGACTGTTGTCGGTGGCAGTCCCCGGTCCGCACCCCCAGCATTGGCTGCGCGGGGCCTCGGGAAACACCGACTGAAAACCGAGGTCAGGGTGCACGCCTGTGACCACGGGCGCAGCTTCTGGTACTGGACGCGACGGGGCGTCGGGACCCACGAAGAGAGGCAGCGTCTCCTGACGCTGCGTCGACGGCTGCTGAGTGGGCGCCGGACAAGGCGCTGCGGTGTCAGACTCCTTGGGGGTGCCCAAGGAAAGCGGCTGCAGGACAGGCTGCACTGCCACCGCTTGGGAAGGCGGCCCGGCTGAGGGGTCGACGTCCATCAGCTCCGAAGGCGGTGGCGACTGAAGAGGGACCGCAGGCGCCGGAGCGACCACCTGGGGCGCTCCCGGATGAAGCTGCGCGGGAGGCATCAACGGGACGGGCTGTCGGCGTGGTAGCGGCGACGGCAGCTGCTGCTGCCCCGGGGGCGGCAGCGAAGTCGGAAGGCGCGGCTGGAACCCGCCGCGGACCAAATCTGTGGACAAAGAACGAGCGGCAGAATCCGGGCGGCCAGCGCGGCGCAACTGGTTCTGATGCCTCCTGTGCACCCCAGTAGCACCTTGAACAGTATAAAAACCGCGACCCTGGACACTTATCACGGGACCACGTTCCCAACGACGGCGACCGTGATAAACTCTGAAAAAAACGGCGTCGTTGCGCTGAAAACGCGTGCGATGCTCAGAAGCGGCGGGTCGATCCGGGGGGTGCAACAACCGTAGTAGGGTGCGATGACGACGGCCGTGGAGAGGCTCCGCAGGCGAAGGGCCGTCGCGTGGCGTGGTCCGGTACGACGACAGGAACGTGATGAGGGCCTGCTGACGAGAGTGCGTAGCACGAAGGCGGTCCATATGATCCTTGAATGTGCGTACAAAACGTTCCGCTGCACCATTCGATTGAGGGTGGAACGGCGGAGTAAGAACATGGCGAATGCCATTGGCAGAGCAAAAACTTTCAAATTCAGCAGAGGTAAATTGTGGACCATTGTCAGACACTAAAACTTCTGGAAGACCCTCAATACAAAAAATTGAAGTCAACGCCTGTATAGTTTGTGCAGACGTTGTAGACTGCATGGGCACAACAAACGGAAAATTACTAAATGCATCTATCACGATGAGCCAACGAGAATTCCAATATGGACCAGCGAAATCAATATGTACTCGCTGCCAGGGACCGGCAGGGCGTGCCCACTCAAAATAGCGTTGAGGCGGAGCAGCTTGGTGTTCGGCACACGTCGAACAATCTGTAGACATCTGCGTAATCTGCTTATCAATGCCGATCCATGTACAATGACGGCGGGCAAGCTGCTTGGTGCGGACCACTCCCCAATGACCTTGATGCAACAAGTCGAGGACCTTGGATTGGAGCACTTGGGGAACCACGACACGAAGCTGGTCATTCTCGGTGCGTAACAGCAAAACTCCGTGCGAAACAGACAACAGATGACGTTGCGGATAATAGCGACGAACCACAGGATCCGATATGTCCTTTGCCTTGGACGGCCAACCACGTTGAACAAAACGTAATAGTAAACTCAGATGAGGATCCGTAGCTGTCTCACGTGCCACCTGACGATAATCAATCGGAAAATCCCGGAGGGATTGATGCTCATCGGCGTCAATCTGATGGCAAGAGTCGTCAGAGGAATCGAAGACATCATCCGCAGCAATCGGCAATCTAGAAAGCGCGTCAGCGTTTGCATGCTGAGCTGTAGGGCGATACAGTATCTCATACTGGTATTGTGATAACAAAAGAGCCCAACGTTGTAGTCTCTGAGCTGTCCGCTGAGGAACTGGTTTAGACGGATGAAACAGTGACGTCAGGGGCTTGTGATCTGTTACTAAATAGAATGGTCTACCACAGAGGTAGTGATGGAATTTTGTGACACCGAACACAATAGCCAACGCTTCCTTGTCCAATTGGCTATAATTACACTGAGCTTTGTTTAGCAATTTAGATGCGAACGCAATAGGACGTTCGGTGTTACCGACTCGGTGAGACAACACAGCACCGAGGCCGAAAGAAGAGGCATCACAAGCTAACACCAGAGGCTTGTTAGGGTCGTAATGGACCAGACAACGATCATTCAATAAAGCCTCTTTAAGCTGCTGAAAGGCTGATTGGCAATCAGCTGACCACACAAACGGAACATTCTTACGGCGGAGACGATGCAACGGTGCAGCAATCTGTGATGCATTAGGTATGAACCTAATATAATACGTCAATTTGCCAAGAACTGCTTGCAATTCATGCAGATTGCGAGGGGCGGGCAAATCACGAATAGCTGCTAAATGTGACTGGGAGGGATGAATGCCTTGAGCATTAATAACATGTCCCAGATACTCCATCTCCGTAAGGAAAAATGAACATTTATCGATGTTGCAACGTAGGCCTGCCTGAGACAACACTTCGAACAAACACTCCAAATTTCGGAAATGTTCAGCAGGCGTCCGACCGGGCACAACAATATCGTCTAAATAGTTGCAACACGATGGCACATTAGCCAGAAGTTGTGACAAAAAACGCTGAAAAACAGCTGGAGCTGACGCACAACCAAAAGGCAAACGCAGAAAACGGAACAACCCCAACGACGTGTTTATGACAAAATACTGTTGTGATTGCTCGTCGAGGGGCAATTGCAAATATGCTTCACGGAGATCAATTTTGGAAAAGAAACGAGCTTCCCCTAACTTATCCATCAGCTCGTCCGGTCTAGGCAAAGGAAAAGAATCAATGACAGTCTGAGGATTAACTGTCGACTTAAAATCAGCACACAAACGTAACTTGCCAGACGGTTTCTTTATAATAACTAAGGGAGAAGCCCACTGGCTCGCTGAAACGGGTTGAATAACACCGTTGTTTTGCCAACGACGAAGTTCATCTTCTACAGGTGCCCGGAGGGCGTGAGGCACTGGACGAGCACGACAAAATCGAAGCTGAGCATTATCTTTTAACGTAATATGAGCGGCAAAGTTCGCAGCACAACCTAGTTCGTCTTTAAATATGTCACTGTATTGTTTACACAAATCGGTTATGCTGTCTTGAGGAACAACAACAGAATTAATTTGCAACACATTGTCTTGGATAGACAGGCCAAACAAGTCAAAACAGTCTAATCCGAAAATGTTTACACTGTCTGTAGCGCGGAGCACTGTGAAGGAAACTGTTTTTGTATTGCCACGGAATGTGGCTGGCACGCTACATACACCTAACACAGGAAGTTGTTCTCCACTATAAGTAGCCAAAGAATGTTTTGCCGCTGAAAGTTTAGGGCGGCCGATAGCCGCATACGTAGCACTATTTATGAGAGTCACAGACGCACCAGTGTCTAATTGAAAATTGAAGGTCTTATCCTGGATGCGTAGCTTCACAAATAGTTTATTACACCGTCTCTGGATCGGCGCAGTGGAGGCGGAAGACACAAAATCAGCGCGTTTAGCGCGCGTTCGCTGCTTACGACAACTCGTGGTTTTGGCGGGGTGGAACAACAACTCCCGCTTCACTTGCAGTCTGTACATTACTTTTTACAGCGTTGGAATTACGCTTGGGTTGCATAGCAGAGGGCTGGGTGGGTGGCTTATTGCGAACAAGTTTATTACCCACACGAACCGTGGAAGAGTCTTTAAACGCGACCTTCTGGGCAGGCTGGCTTTGAAGAACATGAATATCCATGGGCTGGGCAGCACTAGAATTGTTCTTGCGTTTACGCAAACAAACAGTCTGGATGTGTCCTTTCCTTTGACAAAAGTGACAAACCGCGTTTCTTAACGGGCAACGTTCACGAGGATGAGCAAGAACACCCTTAGGGCAAGACTTAACTCTATCATTTTGCACACGCGGCTGACGAATGTGTTTAACATGACGCTGCCGGCTAGTGTTTACAGTCTGACTCTGCCGGTGGGGTCGCGGGCGTGACGTAACTTGCTTAGCACAGGCAATTTGAGAAATACATGGCTGATCTAACTCACACTCAGCATAGTCAAAAGTATCTTGGGCTTCAATGATGTTCATCACAGTCTCTAATGACGGGTCAGGCAACTTCAAGATAGCAGCACGAATACGAGAATCTGCAATGTTTTGAGTAATAGCGTCTCGTAACATGACATCACTGTAGGAAGCTCCACACACAATTAAATCGGCACTGACGGGTGAGGCCCCGTAAATCTGTTAACCACTGTTTATTAGATTGATGTGGCAGTTTCTTTAATCTGAAGAACTTGAGTCTGGCTGCTGCCACATGAACTCGCGACTCGAAATACTCAGCAAGCTTGTTAACAACAACGTCATAGTCTAAAGCTTCTGGCTGGGATTCCGGGAACAACTTGCAAAGTAGTCGATAGATTTCCACGCCTGCAGTGGAAATTAAATAAAGCTGCCGCTCAGTACCTGTGATTTTGTAGACTGTCATGTGCGCCTGCAACTGCGCGAAATATTCTCGCCATTCTTCTCTTGATGCATCAAAAGCACGGAAAGGTGGTGCTGCCTGTGCTTGTTCCTTTTGTGTTGGAGGATTAGCCGCTTGTTTGGCGATTGCTTCCACCAGACTTTGTATTTGCTGACTCTGTAACAAGATCAACTGTTGTGATTCGGCAGACATAGTGAACACAAATTAAACCAGCCCCCAAAATTTTATCGCTATAATTAGTATAACCAGAAACAAGTTGAACCAGCCCTGCACACGAGTTCGGAAGACCTCGTCGCCAGTTTTGTGGCGGCGTTCGTAGCGACAAACAATTCGCTGTAGAAACGGCTTACGAAGTCACCGCCACACTTTTAATAGCGGGCCGACCGGTCCGCTGGAACAGTGAACAGAAAGATGAAAACCCAAACACTCTGATTAAATAAAAGTCGGCACTTATCTTTATTAACGAAGATACAGAAACACGGTAGTGAACTCCGTGTCTACAGAGATCTGTCTAGTTCGAGTCGGAGCGGCTAGGTCAGCGTCGGCTGACGACAAACAACAACTCTACTGCGATGAACACACAACTGACTAGCAAGTACACAATTCGGTGGCGAGTATACAACTGAGCGGCGAATACAGAACTGTCCTAGCGCTCGAGACTCCAGCGCTTAAGAAGCCAGAAGCCAGCGGTGGCGCGCGCAGACTTGCGGCGATTTCCTGTCTCGCTGGCGCTGCTTATGCGGACGGCGTCCGGACTTTGATGCTGCCAACCTTTTGGCAGCGGGCTCGGGTGGCATTACTGGCTAGGATATAACACCGGCTCCAGACTGTAGCGCCCAGAACCGCACGGCCACTCCGGCCGGCTGTACAACTTCATGTGGTTGCTCCGTACACATGTTCTCGCATTATACCGGTTCATCTTTCCCTTCAAATGTAATGTTGCGTCGTCAATAAACACTAAGCGTGGAAGAAAACTGTCATCCTCCATCTTGCAAAGAACGATATTACAGAACTCCACACGTTGTTGTTTGCCACCTTCAGAAAGAGCTTGCAGTAGCTGAATTTTGTGCGGTAAACGTCGACGCAACACACGCCAGACGGACATCGGGGGGCATGCTGAGCTGCCGAGCTGCACGGCGGACGGATTTCTGCGGACTCCTTGTGAAACTGTGGCGGATGCGTTCGACGTCTGTGTCAGACACTCGGGGACGGCCCGGCGATTTGCCTTAACATCCTGTTTCTCGGAATTGTTCGTGCCGTCGCCTAATGCTCTGTGCTGTAGGAAGATCCACACCGTACTTAGTACAAATATCACGTTGCACAGTTATTACTGACCCGCATTGCGCAAAACGTAGAACACAAAACGCTTTCTCTTGTCCCGATCCATTTTTACTAGAACTGAAGTGGGCGCACACTGCTGCTACCTAGCGGGAACCGTGTAAAACTCGGGAGTTTGCTTTCTCCAACAGCACGTTGTTCACGTAGTAGTTATGATTCTTTAAATCGAGTGATTCTTTTAGATACACCCTGTATTTTCTCGGGTATACCCTCCACTGCTAGTGCTGCCACCTGCGGTCAGTGAGTGGTTGTTGCACGCCGATGTCGGACACAGGCGGCGGTCACGTTGTTCTGCTGGTTTCAGTGCTGCTTTTGTACATACGTAGTGTTTCAATTTTGTGTACAGTCATTGGCAGTAACAACTCGCTCTTTATTTGGGACTTGATCGGCAGTAATCTAATTGGATGCAAGAACAACGGAAGGTTGGCATGCGGCTAAGAACTGTGTGCAGAATTCTCTTTCCGTGGCTGGGATTAACGTAGCAAGAAGCTTCATCATATTACGGAACTTAAAGTGCAGTCCTCTATTCTGGTCGTCAAAGTAATGAAGTATAATGGGGATCATTGTAATATCCTCATCTCCTGTTGCATTAGTCGAGACAACACCAAAAGGGCTGTAACTTCATGATGTATTCTACTGAATAATATACAGACCGAATACACGATGGCTTCAGTTTTAATGCGTCCATACGTGATTTTCGGCGATGTGGATGCGTCGGGGAAAATTCCTCTCGATAGTCTAGGAGTACACTCCACAGATTTACAGCTGCTGTGGTGTGACTCAGTACGGTAAGCAGGAGTGCCTTCAGCAGTACTTATTTTAGTTAGCAATTTAATATTGGGTCTCATAACAAAATCAGTCACTTGAATATTTATGGAATATTCTGTCCGTTCTTGAAGAAACACAGAGTTGTTATTGCGAAACATTAATACTTTGTATTCGAGTCATTAATTAAAATTAGTCACTTTACTTGATGAACTCGCATCCCTAACACACTGCATATGTTTCTGTTGATTTGGTTGGTTGGTTGATTTGGGGGCAGGCGATGGGGGGGGGGGGGGGGGGAGGACCAGACAGCGAGGTCATCGGTCCCGTCGGAGTAGGGACGGATGGGGAAGGAAGTCGGCCGTGCCCTTTCAAAGGAACCATCCCGGTATTTGCCTGAAGTGGTTTACGGAAATCACGGAAAACTTAAATCAGTATGGCCAGGCGTACGTTTCTGTTTTCGAGTTCCGTGACTTGGTGGTACTGAAACACGGCCCATCGCTCCCCGGGCAACAAACCGTACTACTCTTCCGCGATGAGGGGTCCGACGTTGTTCTCGATGTTCATCGGTAAACGAGCATGTTCTCTTCGGCATGATGAGAAACTATCAGATTACCTTAAACAAATGCGGAACAAGGAACAGGGTGATTTATTCGGTGAGAAATTGTAAGTTACAGAAGATGCAGGTGGATAGGTTCACTATTTCGCAAAAATTACTTTTGCCGTATAAAAATAAACTGTTAAGTGAAAACAGGAGAGAGGCAAATAGCACTACAGACTTACGCACTGAAGTTCCTTGCAGCCAGCGCCGCCATTTTGGATGCCTTAGGACAGGGGCGGGCAGGAATTCTGCACGTGTGCGGTGCACATGCACGTGTGCAGTTAACAGGTGTTCTGCGCGTACACAGGGGCAAGATGGCCACCCGCTTCTCTCCCCTCCCTACCATACCGTCTCTCCGCTTCTTCCTCTGTAATGCGTTTTGTTTCCTGGCCTGCTTTATTGAATGAAGGAATAAGGGTAGTAGGAGTGCTTGAAAGTAATCATCGTTTGAAAGAGTACCTATTACCTACGATACGTTTTATTTAATTATCACAGGTAGAGTTCACAATACGTTTAATGTCTGGAACAAAATTTCTACCTACAGACAAACGCAAACAGTTACGCAAATTTTCATTACTGATGGTTTTTTTTTAAATCTTTATTCAATCCATTACATTATACATAATAACCCACTACCTGACTACATTAGTGGATACAGAGAAAATGCAGCTTTCTGTTCTACACTACAGGTAATTTTATTATTATTTACTCTAATCTTACCGCTATGAGGCTCTAAGCTACTTAATCTACGAGGAAACTACATGCTACCTGCAGCGTTACAAGTGTGCCAGTGCTACTATAAACCTACTAGTTGTTGGCCAGGCCCACTGAGCTAATCCCAGTGGGCATGCCCCTGGCACTGGGCTGGCCCTTAACTTAGTATAGCTGCAGTCTATTCTAAGGTGTTATCCTGTCTTCTACATCTACTCTAATTACATAAGTCATAATCGGTGTGCGTTTTAGTCCGATGTTTATGTACCCCCCTCCCTCCTAGTCCAGGGCAAGGCGGATTCCAGCCGTGAAGCGGCTGGCCAGTCCCTACCCGGCGATACAGGAAGGGTGCAAGTTTTTTGCCTTTAATGATGATTGTCCCTCAAAAAGTTCTTAAGTACCTTTTTTGATATCTCATCTGTGAGTTTATTTAGGGTGTTAAAAGTGTTGTCGTGCCTTAATAAGTGGTACGTGTCATTATTTGGTAGCTGTTGTCTTAGCTCATGGGCTACATCATCGAAGAGGTGGCACTCATACACCACATGTTCTGGGGTGCCTTGCACTGCACCACAGTCACACGCTGGTGTAGCCTGCTACCCAAACCTACATAGATATGTTGGATATGGTCCATGTCCAGTAAGAAAGTGCAGCATTCCTCTCGTAGGCGTGAAAAATGTCAGTTTTATTCTTTCCTCTATATCCGGTAGCAGCTCGTAGGTTCTGCGTCCCGTATCCTCATTGTTCCATTGTTCTTGCCACAGTTCGATCCCTCTCTTTTTGATGGCGTACTTGTCCCCAGCATAAACCCCAAGTATCTCCCTGATTTTGTCCCTGTTCTCCTTTTTCGCCCAGTACCAGGCAGCCTGCTCACGAATTTTTATGTCCAATGGACAGATTCCCATTAGCACTAACAGCGCTCCCCCAGGTGTTGTCCTGTAGGCCCCTGCTGAACGTAGAAGCATGTTCCGCTGCACTCTTCTTACGGCCATGGCAGGCATGACCCTCGTGAGTCTGTGTGCCCAGACTCCTGATCCGTACCCTACTATGGAGGTCAAGATGCTATTGTGGTATAACTTGATTAAGTTGGGTGGAAGGTGAAACCGCTTATGACCAATTCCGATGAGATTGTTTAATAGAACCAAAGATTTCTGAGATACGGTATCAATGTGTGATGCAAAGTTCCACCTCTCATCGATGATTACACCCAGGTATCGGGCCTCGCGGCGCCGAAGAACTGGCGTGCCATTAATTCTTACAGTGGGGTTTCTGACCAATTGGCCTTTGAGGAGTAGGTATGTGGATTTATTGGGCGCAATCGTCATTTTGCTTTTATGACACCACGATGTAAGTACAGTTAAGGCTCTCTCCACTTTCGGCTCTAAGTCCTCGCGGCTTCGGCCGCCGACCAGCAGGAGGAGGTCGTCAGCGTATGCTATGACTTCTAGCACATCGTCACAGTTCTTTAGGTCTTCAAGTAGTGGCTCCATATTGATGTCCCAAAAGAGAGGTCCTAGGACAGAGCCTTGAGGACATCCTTTGGTAACAGTCTTCCGGACTATGCCGCTAGGGGCCTATAGCCAGACCTCCCTGTCTGCACAATAGCTCCTCAGACAGCCGTATAGTAGCCCTGGGCAGTTCTTCTCCCGCAAGCAGGAAAAGAGTGAGGGCCACCACAGGTTGTCGAAGGCGCCACTGATGTCCACCATGATGCCGACGACGTACTTGTGCGGGGTGGAGCCACAGACCTCGGCGACCAGGGCGATTGCGTCAGACGCAGAACGCCCAGACCGAAAACCGAATTGTCTGTCACTCATCCCGCACAGCATGCGGTGTGCTGTCAGTCTGTTCGTCAGTAGCCTCTCAAGAAGTTTGCCCAGTACGTCTAGATTACACTAGTTTTTTTCCATATTTCTGGGAATTTCCCGAGTTTCAGATACTCGTTGTATAACTTAGTGAGAGGAGCTACGAGCTGGGGGGCAAGGAATTGCACCACTTCCGCAGTAATGCCGTCCGGGCCAGGAGCTTTTCCTCTTTTGAGGGCCTTGATCTGGGCAGCAACCTCCTCCTCAGAGAAGGGGTAAGTTCTAATGTTATTGTTGTAGTCCCTTCGGTCTTCTCTTCTTATTCTTTTTTGTTCTTTTGTCTCGTTTTCCTCCACATCGTCAAGTCACTGGACCCGAAGGAGGGCCTCAGCAGTTTCCTGCCACGTGCCCGTCATCCGGTCCCCGTCCCAGACGGAGGATAGCACCGTAGGTGATCTTATCTTTTCTCGTACCAGTTTGTACGGGACTACCCCATGTGTCTGTAGCCAGTTGGCTTTTTACGTAATTTTCCCAGCTTCTAAGTCTGACTGCCCTTAGCTCCTGTTGAAATTGATCCTTGCTTTCTCTATAGATCTGCAGCCATCTTTGTTTTTCTCTCCAGACGACACTCTGCTGGTAGTACCTCCTTGCCCTCCTCACAGCCTGGCGCATCTGTCCTAATTCGACCGACCATGGTGTGGGGGTGGCCGCAACGGCTCTCCTCCTGGTTGGTACAGCAGCTCGCACCGCCCTGGTGATCGCCTGTACCAGTCCTTCAGCGCAGTCTTCCACGTTTTCGTCACCTTCCAGCAATGTCGGGATGTGGCACTCTTCCGCGAGACGGTCCCAGTTGGTCTTGTTGTAGTTGAGCTGCAGCTCCCACCCCATGTCCCAGTGGCACTCCCTTTCCCCAATAGTGAATGTAATTAAATTATGATCACTGGTGGTTGCTCTGTCCCACACTTTCCAGTTGTCGACTTTTGTGGCCAGGTTTGGTGTTACTAACGTGACGTCAATGTTTGTGCCTTCTCCCCGCCGCCAATATAGGTGGGGGGTTCCCTTGTTTGTTGGCAACCACCAGTTGCAATGCCATGATAGTCTCCTCAGCCTTTAGCCCCCGATCGTCGTGCGTGCCACTGAACCATAGGGGGGACTTTGCATTCATATCTGCCGTCACGAGCATCCTGCGTCCCAGCAATGCCGTGGCAATTTGTGTAGTGTCTCCAAGAACTCGTCTATTTCTCTTCCATATTGGAAGTATATGTTGGAGATGTATATCACTCCTGTAGGTGTTTCAAGTTCCACGGCATTGCAGTGTTCGCCAGAAAACTGCGCAAGGACTGTGGCTCTAAATGATCTGTTGGTAATTACAACTGCAGCTTTTGGCTCTATGTCAGAGTGTATGACTTGCCAATTGGCAGCCATGAATAGGATCCGCCCCGCTTGGGAGTACGGTTCCTGTAAACAGAGTACATCTACACTCTTCTCTTCCACCACCTTCCGGAGTTCCTGCAAGACTAGTTTACTATTGTGAGTGTTTGTCTGACCCGCGTTTAGTTGGCTCACGTGGGAAGTAAGTATGAATGTGTGATTCCGGCCAGTTTTTGGACCAGTCGTGGGCTATTCTGCCATTAGTTATCACTGATTGATAATATAATTCATCCGTGTCGAATTTCTCATTTCTTCTTTCGAAGACCTTTTTGACTAGATCTCGCAGGGCTCCGAAGTCGGTGGGGAGATTCATTGTGTTGAGCTGGATTCTGTCCACAGCCTCCATTACTGGAAAGGTGACATCTCTACCATACTCGTGGCCGACACGTACCACATGTCTCAATGCAGTTGTGAGGATTGCCGGCTCCTCTAATCTCGATAGCTGCAATGCATGCTCCAGGTTGGGGTATATTCGTTGGGGATCAATTCCCATTACACCCTGGGATGGTGAGTCAGAGGATGGATTTGAGCTGCTCACTTCATTATACTGGACATGTTCGGTGGTTACTACTTCTTTGCTGTGAAATTGTGAACTCCCAAGTACAGGATGCCTGTGTGGTCGAGAATGCTCTTGGTTCGACCGAGGTCCCCAGCAAGGAGGAGATGGAACGTCTTCTTCACATGGATCAGTTTGTATGCAAACGTCTTTCATTATTATCACCAGAGATCGTGGTTGCGTGATTTTTTGTATAAAGTCTTTGAATTTGTTCGCCCTCAGAGCGACCCTCAGCCTCTTGCTTGGGGATTTCCTTTTTGGCTTCCTGAGTTCAGGTATGGCCTGAGCCATAGTGAATTCGAGAAATTAATCTCTGTTCTAGCATCCTATACGTTGGGCAGTTCCTACCAGTGGTGTTGCAGGGTTCCCTTCCCCTTTTCGTGCATGGGATGCAGGTTGCGTTTTTATTGCAGTTTTTTCTTGTGTGGTCCTCAGCCGCACACCTGGAGCACGCTGGCTTCCTTTCACAGTGCTTATGGACACGGTCCAAATCGCCACAGTTGTGGCATCGGGGGACTACTAGGTAGTCTCTAACATTGATTGCGTGAAATCCTATATAAATTCTCCCCATAGTGGTAAGTTTGCGCCACATCTTGCCGGAGACCTCGGCGACGTGATGGACAACATCCCTTTCCCGAGGTCCCGTTTTAAAACGCAGCTTGAATTCGTTTTTTAATGTTTCCCATTCAGTGTCATCAAAGTTTTGATTATACATGGTTTCATAAATGTCACTTTCAGTTAGGGCCACAGGTACATCGTACAATATCACCAGAGGATTTCTTTTCTTAGGTGGTTCACATTTAATAGCGTTATTAAGTTTAGAATTATTTAATATTTTGTCTCTGTCTTCCTCGGTGGCAAGATCTACAACAACTACATTTTTTGTGGCCTTTACTTTGTTGATTTTTATTTTGTCTCCTGTCGGGTCGATTGTTGTTGTGAAGATCTCCTGTACCTTTTTGATAGTCTGACGAGGCAGGAGTCTTAAAAATACTGCCGTGTCTGGTTTCTTTGAGATCTTGGCGATTGTTTCCTTAGTTGTTTGGGCTTTTGTGGCGGCTTGCGCCACCACTCCGGCCCACGTCTTGACTGGCATTCTCCTTCTCCAGCTCTTCGAGACGCCCCTCGAGCTTCGCGTTTGCAATAGCCCAGGCAGCGAGCTCGTTCTTTATTGCCAGGACCGCAGCCTGGCTAATTTTACCGTTCTTGATGCTGGAGTCTAATATTTGACGGATGCGACAGTGTCTCTCATAAAAATTCTCATCGTCATGTCCCACTTGCTCCTGCGAGGTAGGGACAACAGACATACTCGCCCTCGAAATCGCACTCGAATCACTCGTTTCTTGTTCGGCCATGTTGATTGACGAGTGAAAAAAGGTTGGGAGCCCGTCTCTTTCCCCGGACCGGGTCCTCTGGCATGGGGGGGACTATTGCAGCTCGCCCACCGGCCTCGCCCCAAGGCCAAGGGCACTCTTCGAACTGCAGGGTTCAGCGCGCCGTCGCCAGCGCACTGGTCCCCGTCGGTGGCTCCGTCATCGCCGATTTCACGCGACGCTCCTCGGCAGCTGCACCCCGCACTCCGGAGAGGCGGATGCACCCCTCGCCCTTCGCCGCCTACTTGCCCGAGTTTCCACCTGACTCCCCACTCCTACTCAGGTGGTGGGTCGGTCACCCAGTCGTTCGGCGATCTGGACCCATCTAACCTGGCCCAGGCGATGTCACCACCTCCTGGGTTTGGCAGAACACGCCCCGGTTACCCAGGGGCGCGGCGAAGCACCCTTGCCGACTCGCGCCGCGATCCCACGCCGACAAACGAAGTCGCCGGCATGCAGAGCACCTGCTGGTCTGTGCCCTGCGAACAGAAAGGGACTGGTGTTCGGTCCCTCGACACAGCTCCCCCTGTGCCACGCACCCTTCGCTTTCGAATCAGGTTGGGTCGCAGCTCTCCCTTTTGTCGCAAGGCAGAATGCCGAGCTTAACGTCTGGCACCACGGGAAGCACTAACTACTGGAAGCGATACGCCGCAGTGCGGGCTCCCACACACACACACACACACACACACACACACATATATATATATATATATATATATATATATATATATATATATATATATATAAGCGATACGCCGCAGTGCGGGCTCCCGCGCCGGCAGCGGCCGGGCCCACGCCGACACGCGCCGCGCCGTCTGGCGACCGACCTCACGCCAGACTGATGTTTGCTCTTAACCGAGATTCATTAATTTTCATAACAGAAAAAAATCTCTCACAAACGTATGTCGAGCCAAACATTGACATTATCTTCGTGGCTTCACGATGGAGACGAGGAAACTTGCTGTGGAAAGTCGTGATAAAAATCTATCACACGTCTTGCCAAAAGGAACCTGTCTCTCAGACGACAATTACGCTATTAATTCCATTTGCAAACTGGCATGAATATCATCTACAGAAACAGCAGATTGTCTCGAGAACTATTCAAAACCTTGGGATAAGTAAGATATATCCCCAAATCGCTTCAGAAATTCCTCTTATATTGCACTAAGAACGGCAACATACTGAAATTTATTATAATGGCGTTCAATATTAAACTTCCACTGACCAGCGAGAATACTGTCACATACTATACATTTCCAATTTTCACGTTTTTGCTCAGAGAAAAAATTATTCTCCCATTCCTTTTTAAAAGATAGCAAATCTCCAATTCTCCGTTTCCTTGATTCACTCTGCATTTTCCGGTCTCTGAAATTCACTACGTAGTGGTCGCTTCGCTTCAACGTCCGCAGCTTGCCCGCCCCTGCCTTAGGACGTCAGCAGAGTACTGTTTCCGACCGCTTTTTGTTCTTCATTTCTGTCATACGCATGGAACATTTGTTTTAAATAGTAAATTTTACAGTGCTTTCGAGAACAACACATTGTCAGGAATCGATTTTCAAACGTTTTTCTGGTTTGAAACGCGTATTTGGTACAGTAATAGTACGCATCTCGCCTCGTTAACGGAACTCTCTTTATCTTAGACGTTTCGAATGACCAAGAAGCGAAGTATATGATGTGAAAAGGCTGCTTTCATAGGCCATAGTTTCCCTTAATACGGACTGACGAAACAGATGTTCGGGCTATGTCCTCTTCCCGAAAATGCTGAGAATATATTTTACTATATTTGGTCGCTTTCTAATCTTTCCTTCCCACAGCGTTCATAGAGAGAGCTTTTCGAGATGGACTGACAGGAAATACAAAGTTAGATGACAGGAATCAAACCACTAAAGCGGGACCAAAATTCATACATATTAAAGAAAATATCGCTCGAACGAGTCCGCTTGCGTATGGAATGTGATTAGTTTATGTTATAGTCTATAATCACAATGATTATTACATCCGTAAATGACCCAATCTGGCATTTTTGCTCAAGACACTTCCGGGAGGAGGTAATAAATGGGTTCAAATGGGTATGCAATCTTATGAGACTTAACTGCTAAAGTCATCAGTCTCTAAGCTTACACACTAGTTAACCTAAGTTATCCTAAGGACAAACAGACACACCCAGGCCCGAGGGAGGACTCGAACCTCCGCCGGGACCAGCCGCACAGTCCATGACTGCAGCGCCCAGCCGGCACAGCTAATCCCGTGCGGCGGAGGAGGTAATATTTAGGGCAACTAACATACTGCATGAATATCAAGAGCTCAGATGGAAACCCGATTCTAAGCAAAGAAGGGAAAGCAGAAAGGTGGAAGGAGTATATAGACGGTCGATAGAGGGGCGATGTTCTTGAGGACAATATCACGGAAATGGAAGAGGATGTAGATGTAGATGAAGAGTTTGACAGAGCACTGAAAGACCTGAGTCGAAACAAGGCCCCGGGAGTAGACAACATTCCATTAGAACTACTGATAGCCTTCGGAGAGCCAGTCCTGACAAAACTGGTGACCAAGATGTATGAGACAGGCGAAATACCCTCAGACTTCAAGAAGAATATAATAATTCCAATCCCAAAGAAAGAAGGGGCTGACAGATGTGAAAATTACCGAACAATCAGTTTAATAAGTCACGGATGCAAAATACTAACGCAAATTCTTTACAGACGAATGGAAAAACTGGTAGAAGCCGACCTCGGGCAAGATCAGTTTGGATTCCGTAGAAATGTTGGAACACGTGAGGCAATACTGACCCTACGATTTATCTTAGAAGAAAGATTAAGGAAAGGCAAACCTACGTTTCTAGCATTTGTAGACTTAGAGAAAGCTTGTGACAATGTTGACTGGAATATTGTCTTTCAAATTCTGAAGGTGAGGGGTAAAATAGAGGGAGCGAAAGGCTATTTAGAATTTGTACAGAAACCAGATGGCAGTTATAAGAGTCGAGGGACACGAAAGGGAAGCAGTGGTTGGGAAGGGAGTGAGACAGGGTTGTAGCCTCTCCCCGATGTTATTCAATCTGTATATTGAGCAAGCAGTGACGGAAACAAAAGACAAATTCGGAGTAGGTATTAAAATCCATGGAGAAGAAATAAAAAGTTTGAGGTTCGCCGATGACATTGTAATTCTGTCAGAGACAGCGAACGACTTGGAAGAGCAGTTGAACGGAATGGACAGTGCTTGAAAGGAGGGTATAAGAGGAACATCAACAAAAGCAAAACGAGGATAATGGAATGTAGTCGAATTAAGTCGGGTGATGCTGAGGGAATTAGATTAGGGAATGAGACACTTAAAGTAGTAAAGGAGTTTTGCTATTTGGGCAGCAAAATAACTGAAAGTATTTGTATGGAGCGTAGGCATGTATGGAAGTGAAACATGGACGATAACTAGTCTGGACAAGAAGCGAATAGAAGCTTTCGAAATGTTGTGCTACAGAAGAATGCTGACGATTAGATGGGTAGATCACGTAACTATTGAGGAGATATTGAATAGGATTGAGGAGAAGAGAAGTTTGTGGCGCAACTTGACTAGAAGAAGGGATCGGTTGGTAGGACATGTTCTGAGGCATCAAGGAAACACCAATTTAGTATTGGAGGGCAACATGGTGGGTAAAAATCGTAGAGGGAGACCAAGAGATGAGTACACTAAACAGATTCAGAAGGATGTAGGTTGCAGTAGGTACTGGGAGATGAAGAAGCTTGCACAGGGAACCTCCCCAACGCACCCCCCTCAGATTTAGTTTTAAATTAACACAGTGGATAAGCCTTGAAAAACTGAACACAGATCAATAGAGAAAACAGGAAGAAGTTGTGTGGAACTGTGAAAAAACAGACAGATCGTTGCGTGCAGACAGGAGATTTGCACCTACATGAGGTGTGTGCAAACCTCGAAGCCGGAGTTGGAGGTTTGAGCGAATCGTCTCAAATATGTGGGTGCAAACCACATCTGCGCAGACAAGTTGGAGCGTGTGGACAGGAGATCGCCGCAAATCTGGCGCGAAGCAGCTGCTTGTTTAGTCTAGTGTTTGTGCGCACGGAGCATTGAAACGGCTGACGCTCGACAGTGTTCTAGACAGTTTATCAGTGAATTCATTGAACTTTATAGAAATGACCCCTGTTTATGGAAGATTAAAAGTAAAGAGTACAGTGACAGGAACAAAAAGACAGCTGCATACAATGCATTAACTGAAAAATTACAAGAAGTTGCACCGGCGAACTGAGAAACGGCAATAATAAAAATCGTCGTGGACTGTTTACTGTAAATAATTATCAAAAGTTCAAAAATCTCGAAGATCTGGTGTTGGAGTGGATGAAATATACCAGCCAAGTTTGTGGTATAACACGTCTAAAACAGAAAAATATTGTGATTCTTCATCAGCAAAAATATTATTTGTAACTCGACAGAATTAATGCACTTGACTTGCCTTCGTGAACTCATCCTTCAGGACAGCGTAAATAGCTTCACTTGTGTTGGGTATAATTTCACTCAATGCTTGTTTAGAAATTGCAGTTGAAAATTTAAAGCCCTTATAGGTCCTTCCTGTTGCGAGGAATCTTAATGTCACCGTCAGCCGTTCATGGAGAGAAATTGCTCTTCTCATTCGAGTATTATTTCGTATAATATGAGAGGTTACGAGAGTGAAGAGACAATTATAAGTTTCGACATCCATCTGTAAATAATTACGCCAGTTGTTAGGTTCGCCCTGCAACTCTCGCAGTAAATGTACGTGCGAAAAATGCTTTCGCTTTACCAGCCACTATGTATACCATTTTGACCGCTCTCTCTGTTTCCTGCGTTTTGTCTGAATCTTTTTGCAGCACAAGTTGCGAACACAGACCAGAACAGAATTTCTTCAGTTCCTAAACTTCAAAATAAATTAATTAAACTTCTGACGTTTTCGGCGAACGTAGTCGCTTGCCACTGACATTTCTTTTCTCCACCGGCAGATGGCAGGCGAGTAGTAGATTGGAGTTTGTGTCGTGTCAACACAACACATTTGCAACGATCTTTTGCATGTACAGACATATGCACCGATATCTGCGCAGACATATCGCTGCGTGTGGACCGGCCTTAAAGGGCAGCGAATGACGACGGTCTGCGCGGCATTGCTTGCGCGTTCCCAGGCCCACCGTGACAGTTTGCTGTCCGACATCGTCACAGGCGATGGAACGCGGGTTCTTCACTTCGAACCGGAAACTAAACGGCAATCCGCGCAGTGACGCCACACCAACTCTCCTCCGAAGAAAAAGTTGAAAACCGCGCCTTTGATAGGTGTCAGATATAATTTTGTTATCTGAATCGATTGTGAGCGAGCAACGATGTTGTAAAGCTGCGTCGCAGAAGTTAGGTTGTTATCTTTGAGGTGCGCGGAGGCGCAGGACCACATAATGTTAAGCTCTGTTGGAGTGCGGAAGCAATTGTAATGTTATGTTTCAAATGTAAAGACTCAATTTATCAATGTGTTGTAACGAAAACTGATTTGTGAAGGAGGAAGTTTAATGCAACTAAGTGTATACCAGTAGTGGAATGCCAGTGGAAAATATTGTATTGATGTTTCTTTTTTTGTTTTTCATTGTTGCTGCGCCATCGGACTAACTAGAGATTCGTGCTGCTGTAAAAAAAGTAATGCGCCAAGCATTCAACTACTACCAGCGTCATACCTTAGCAAAAGATCTTGCTGAAAACCCAAGGAAATTCTGGTCTTACGTAAAATCGGTAAGCGGGTCGAAGGCTTCCAGCCAGTCACTCACTGATCAGTCTGGCCTGGCAACGGAAGACAGCAAAACGAAAGCTGAAATTTTAAATTTAGCATTTGAGAAATCTTTCATGCAGTAGGATCGTACAAACATACCGCCGTTCGAGTCTCGTACAGATTCCCGTATGGAGGACATAGCGATAGACGTCCCTGGAGTTGTGAAGCAGCTGAATGGGTTGAAAATAAATAAATAGCCAGGACCTGATGGGATTCCAATTCGGTTTTACAGAGAGTACTCTACTGCATTGGCTACCAACTTAGCTTGCATTTATCGCGAATCTCTTGCCCAACGTAAAGTTCCGAGCGGCTGGAAAAAAGCGAAGGTGACGCCTGTGTATAAGAAGGGTAGAAGGACGGATCCTCAAAATTACAGACCAATATCCTTAACATCGGTTTGTTGCAGGATTCTCCAACAAATTCTCAGTTCGAATATAATGAATTTCCTTGACACAGAGAAGTTGCTGTCCATGCATCAGCACGGATTTAGAAAGCATCGCTCCTGCGAAACGCAGCTCACCCTTTTTTCACACGATATCTTGCGAACCATGGATGTAGGGTATCAGACGGATGCCATATTCCCTGACTTCCGGAAAGCGTTTGACTCGATGCCCCACTTCAGACTCCTAACTAAAGTACGAGCATATGGGATTGGTTCCCAAGTATGTGAGTGGCTCGAAGACTTCTTAAGTAATAGAACCCAGTACGTTGTCCTCGATAGCGAGTGTTCATCGGAGGTGAGGGTATCATCTGGAGTGCCCCAGGGAAGTGTGATAGGTCCGCTGTTGTTTTCTATCTACATAAATGATCTTTTGGATAGGGTGGATAGCAATGTGCGGCTGTTTGCTGATGATGCTGTGGTGTACGGGAAGGTGTCGTCGTTGAGTGACTGTAGGAGGATACGAGATGACTTGGACAGGATTAGTGATTGGTGTAAAGAATTGCAGCTAACTCTAAATATAGATAAATGTAAATTAATGCAGATGAATAGGAAAAAGAATCCCGTAATGTTTCAATACTCCATTAGTAGTGTAGCGCTTGACACAGTCACGTCGATTAAATATTGTGGCGCAACATTGCAGAGCGATATGAAGTGGGACAAGCATGTAATGGCAGTTGTGGGGAAGGTAGATAGTCGTCTTCGGTTCATTGGTAGAATTTTGGGAAGATGTGGTTCATCTGTGAAGGAGACCGCTTATAAAACACTAATACGACCTATTCTTGAGTACTGCTCGAGCGTTTGGGATCCCTATCAGGTCGGATTGAGGGAGGACATGGCAGCAATTCAGAGGCGGGCTGCTAGATTTGTTACTGGTAGGTTTGATCATCACGCGAGTGTTACGGAAATGCTTCAGGAATCCGGGTGGGTGTCTCTAGAGGGAAGGAGGCGTTCTTTTTGTGAATCGCTACTGAGGAAATTTAGAGAACTAGCATTTGAGGCTGACTGCAGTACAATTTTACTGCCGCCAACCTACATTTCGCGGAAAGACCACAAAGATAAGATAAGAAAGATTAGGGCTCGTACAGAGACATATAGGCAGTCATTTTTCCCTCGTTCTGTTTCGGAGTGGAACAGGGAGAGAAGATGGTAGTTGTGGTACGAGGTACACTCCGCCATGCACCGTATGGTGGATTGCGGAGTATGTATGTAGATGGAGATGTAAATGGAGGAAAAAATTCCTGCATCAGCCATGAGCATTTTTTCACAGTACACAAAAAAAGTTTGTGTTCTCATTTATGCCCATATTTCATTTATGACCTACCATTCTCTAAGAATTTTTTATTGATCGTGGTTTTTTTTCAGAAGTAGAAAAGAAAGCAAGTGTGTACCAAAAATAATTCGATTTGCAACTAACAGAGAACTCATTACACCTCACGAGTGTACCTGTGTATTTGTAATTTGCAGCTTTAATATAGCGGCGTGCAAGACAGAACAGTACTGAAGCGCGTTGTCTATATGTGCGCAGATTAGAGGCAGGACTAAATATTTCGATTTTTTTAAAATTCAGGGCTATGATTTTCTATGTTGTGTATCACTTTTAGTTCTGGGATCTGCTAGCTTTACCGGTAGTGCTGGAATTTTTCGTTTTTAAATGAACCCTTTTTAAACAACGAGTAACTTTTATTTATAAAATTTACACTGTTTCCAAATCTTGCGTTATTATAGGAAACAGAAAAAGCGATCAGCCATTATTTTATAACAATGCCTACAGAAAGCAGCAACAAACGCATAGCATAATAATTGGTGCAGCATTTCTAATGTAACAATGTACGTGTTTGCCACGTGGCGTGGCCCGATAGCTGGTACACGTGCACATGACGCGGCCGGCCTGTTCCACGTCGTACTTTCCCACTCTAGCCGCCGGGCGCCATCCAGAGTCTCGAAGTATTTTACGAAGGGCGGCATGAATGAAGTAGAACGCTGCATTTGCTTTAAAAGATCTATGTATCTTCAAACTGAGGAGTCATAATTTTTGAATGTTTGTTCAATATCTATGTTTATTATAGGAATTACACTGCAGAGCCAAAGAAACTGGTACACCTGCCTAATATCGTGCAGGGCCCGCGTGAGCACACCGAAGTGGCGCAACAAGACTCGGCATGCACTCGACTACTGTCTGAAGCAGTGCTGGAGGGAACTGACACCCATGAATTCTGCAGGGCTGTCCGTGAATCCGTAAGAGCACGGGCTGGAGAAGATCTCTTCTGAATGGAAGGTTGCAACGCATCCCAGATATCCTCAATAATGTTCATCCTTGGGAAGTTTTGATGGCCAGCGGAAATTTTTAAAGTCTGAAGTCTGTTCCACGAGTCACTCTGTAGCAATATTGGACGTGTGGTGTATCGCATTGTGCTGCTGGAATTGCCCGAGTCCGTCGCAATGCACAATGGACACGAATGGATGCAGGTGATCAGACAGGATGCCTACGTACGTGTCACCTGTCAGAGTCGTATCTAGACATATCAGGTGCCCCATATCACTCCAACTGCACACGCCCCACACTATTACAGAGCCTCCGCCAGCTTGAACATCCGCCTGATGCCATGCAGAGTGCACGGATTCATGAGGCTGTCTCCATACCGTTACACGTCCAGCCGCTCGATGCGATTTGAAACGAGACTCGTCCGACCGGGCAACGTGTTTCCAGTTGTCAGCAGTTCAGTGTCGGTGTTGACGGGCCCAGGCGAGGCGTAAAGCTTTGTGTTGTGTAGTCATCGAGGGTGCACGAGTGGGCCTTCGGCTCCGAAAGCCCGTAACGATGATGTTTCGTTGAATGGTTGGCACGCTGACACTGGTTGATGGCCCAACATTGAAATCTGCAGCAATGTGCGGAAGGGTTGCACTTCTGTCACGTTGAACGATTCTCTTCAGTTGTCGTTGGTCGCGTTCTTGCGGGATCTTTTTCCAGCCGCATAGTTGAAAAATGGTTCAAATGTCTGAGCACTACCGGACTTATCATCTAAGGTCATTAGTCCCCTAGAACTTAGAACTACTGAAATCTAACTAACCTAAAGATATCACACACATCCATGCCTGAGGCAGGATTCGAACCTGCGACCGTGGAGGTCGCGCGGTTCCAGACTGAAGCGTCTAGAACCGCTCGGCCACATCGAGCGGCTAACGGAGTTGTTGCTTTACCGGATCCCTGATATTCATGGTGCACTCGTGAGATGGTCGTACGGGAAAATCGCCACTTCATCGTTACATCGAAGATGCTGTGTCCCATCGCGAGTGTGCCGACCATAACACCACGTTCTAGCTCACTTAAATCTTGATAGCCTGCCGTTGTAGGAGGAGTAAGTGATCTAACAAATGGGCCAGACACTTGTTGTCGCAGTGCCGTATTCCGCCTGTTCCCATATCTCTGTATTTGAATATGCTTGCCTATACCAGTCTGTTTGGCGCTTCAGGAACAGAAAAAGAAGCAGACCGGTTATTTTGAGCGGTTTTAACAGGTCAGTTAAACTGGAATAATATATATATATATATATATATATATATATATATATATATATACTCCTGGAAATTGAAATAAGAACACCGTGAATTCATTGTCCCAGGAAGGGGAAACTTTATTGACACATTCCTGGGGTCAGATACATCACATGATCACACTGACAGAACCACAGGCACATAGACACAGGCAACAGAGCATGCACAATGTCGGCACTAGTACAGTGTATATCCACCTTTCGCAACAATGCAGGCTGCTATTCTCCCATGGAGACGATCGTAGAGATGCTGGATGTAGTCCTGTGGAACGGCTTGCCATGCCATTTCCACCTGGCGCCTCAGTTGGACCAGCGTTCGTGCTGGACGTGCAGACCGCGTGAGACGACGCTTCATCCAGTCCCAAACATGCTCAATGGGGGACAGATCCGGAGATCTTGCTGGCCAGGGTAGTTGACTTACACCTTCTAGAGCACGTTGGGTGGCACGGGATACATGCGGACGTGCATTGTCCTGTTGGAACAGCAAGTTCCCTTGCCGGTCTAGGAATGGTAGAACGATGGGTTCGATGACGGTTTGCATGTACCGTGCACTATTCAGTGTCCCCTCGACGATCACCAGTGGTGTACGGCCAGTGTAGGAGATCGCTCCCCACACAATGATGCCGGGTGTTGGCCCTGTGTGCCTCGGTCGTATGCAGTCCTGATTGTGGCGCTCACCTGCACGGCGCCAAACACGCATACGACCATCATTGGCACCAAGGCAGAAGCGACTCTCATCGCTGAAGACGACACGTCTCCATTCGTCCCTCCATTCACGCCTGTCGCGACACCACTGGAGGCGGGCTGCACGATGTTGGGGCGTGAGCGGAAGACGGCCTAACGGTGTGCGGGACCGTAGCCCAGCTTCATGGAGACGGTTGCGAATGGTCCTCGCCGATACCCCAGGAGCAACAGTGTCCCTAATTTGCTGGGAAGTGGCGGTGCGGTCCCCTACGGCACTGCGTAGGATCCTACGGTCTTGGCGAGCATCCGTGCGTCGCTGCGGTCCGGTTCCAGGTCGACGGGCACGTGCACCTTCCGCCGACCACTGGCGACAACATCGATGTACTGTGGAGACCTCACGCCCCACGTGTTGAGCAATTCGGCGGTACGTCCACCCGGCCTCCCGCATGCCCACTATACGCCCTCGCTCAAAGTCCGTCAACTGCACATACGGTTCACGTCCACGCTGTCGCGGCATGCTACCAGTGTTAAAGACTGCGATGGAGCTCCGTATGCCACGGCAAACTGGCTGACACTGACGGCGGCGGTGCACAAATGCTGCGCAGCTAGCGCCATGCGACGGCCAACACCGCGGTTCCTGGTGTGTCCGCTGTGCCGTGCGTGTGATCATTGCTTGTACAGCCCTCTCGCAGTGTCCGGAGCAAGTATGGTGAGTCTGACACACCGGTGTCAATGTGTTCTTTTTTCCATTTCCAGGAGTATATATATATATATATATATATATATATATATATATATATATATATATATATATATATATATATAACAGAGAACCTGTTCTTTCAGCGATAATCGCCATCCATAATGAAGTAACGAAATTCCAACTAAACCATCCTATGAGAAAATTTCATCGAGCAATCGGCTGGGGAGTTTCTTCGATACGCAGACTTGCAAAGGGGACAGCAGCCGTGGATCCCGTTTACATTATCAGGCCAGATGGTCTGCTGCTGAAGAAGTGCGGACGAGGCGATGGCGGGCGGCATGTCGTCACACGCTGCCCTCGGCCGCTCATCAGGGGCCGCCACAGGCGCCAGGGACGCGTAAATACAGGGTGTTTCAAAAATCACCGGTATATTTGAAACGGCAATAAAAACTAAACGAGCAGCGATAGAAATACACCGTTTGTTGCAATATGCTTGGGACAACAGTACATTTTCAGGCAGGCAAACTTTCGAAATTACAGTAGTTACAATTTTCAACAACAGATGGCGCTGCGGTCTGGGAAACTCTATAGTACGATATTTTCCACATATCCACCATGCGTAGCAATAATATGGCGTAGTCTCCGAATGAAATTACCCGAAACCTTTGACAACGTGTCTGGCGGAATGGCTTCACATGCAGATGAGATGTACTGCTTCAGCTGTTCAATTGTTTCTGGATACTGGCGGTACACCTGGTCTTTCAAGTGTCCCCACAGAAAGAAGTCACAGGGGTTCATGTCTGGCGAATAGGGAGGCCAATCCACGCCGCCTCCTGTATGTTTCGGATAGCCCAAAGCAATCACACGATCATCCAAATATTCATTCAGGAAATTAAAGACGCCGGCCGTGCGATGTGGCCGGGCACCATCTTGCATAAACCACGAGGTGTTCGCAGTATCGTCTAAGGCAGTTTGTACTGCCTCAAATTCACGAAGAATGTCCAGATAGCGTGATGCAGTAATCGTTTTCGATCTGAAAAATGGGCCAATGATTCCTTTGGAAGAAATGGCGGCCCAGACCAGTACTTTTTGAGGATGCAGGGACGATGGGACTGCAACATGGGGCTTTTCGGTTCCCCATATGCGCCAGTTCTGTTTATTGACGAAGCCGTCCAGGTAAAAATAAGCTTCGTCAGTAAACCAAATGCTGCCCACATGCATATCGCCGTCATCAATCCTGTGCACTATATCGTTAGCGAATGTCTCTCGTGCAGAAATGGTAGCGGCGCTGAGGGGTTGCCGCGTTTGAATTTTGTATGGATAGAGGTGTAAACTCTGGCGCATTAGACGATACGTGGACGTTGGCGTCATTTGGACCGCAGCTGCAACACGGCGAACGGAAACCCGAGGCCGCTGTTGGATCACCTGCTGCACTAGCTGCGCGTTGCCCTCTGTGGTTGCTGTACGCGGTCACCTTTCCAGCACGTTCATCCGTCACGTTCCCAGTCCGTTGAAATTTTTCAAACAGATCCTTTATTGTATCGCTTTTCGGTCCTTTGGTTACATTAAACCTCCGTTGAAAACTTTGTCTTGTTGCAACAACACTGTGTTCTAGGCGGTGGAATTCCAACACCAGCAAAATCCTCTGTTCTAAGGAATAAACCATGTTGTCTACATAACACGTGCACGTTGTGAACAGCACACGCTTACAGCAGAAAGACGACGTACAGAATGGCGCACTCACAGACTGCATTGCCTTCTACACTCCTGGAAATGGAAAAAAGAACACATTGACACCGGTGTGTCAGACCCACCATACTTGCTCCGGACACTGCGAGAGGGCTGTACAAGCAATGATCACACGCACGGGACAGCGGACACACCAGGAACCGCGGTGTTGGCCGTCGCATGGCGCTAGCTGCGCAGCATTTGTGCACCGCCGCCGTCAGTGTCAGCCAGTTTGCCGTGGCATACGGAGCTCCATCGCAGTGTTTAACACCGGTAGCATGCCGCGACAGCGTGGACGTGAACCGTATGTGCAGTTGACGGACTTTGAGCGAGGGCGTATAGTGGGCATGCGGGAGGCCGGGTGGACGTACCGCCGAATTGCTCAACAAGTGGGGCGTGAGGTCTCCACAGTACATCGATGTTGTCGCCAGTGGTCGGCGGAAGGTGCACGTGCCCGTCGACCTGGGACCGGACCGCAGCGACGCACGGATGCACGCCAAGACCGTAGGATCCTACGCAGTGCCGTAGGGGACCGCACCGCCACTTCCCAGCAAATTAGGGACACTGTTGCTCCTGGGGTATCGGCGAGGACCATTCGCAACCGTCTCCATGAAGCTGGGCTACGGTCCCGCACACCGTTAGGCCGTCTTCCGCTCACGCCCCAACATCGCGCAGCCCGCCTCCAGTGGTGTCGCGACAGGCGTGAATGGAGGGACGAATGGAGACGTGTCGTCTTCAGCGATGAGAGTCGCTTCTGCCTTGGCGCCAATGATGGTCGTATGCGTGTTTGGCGCCGTGCAGGTGAGCGCCACAATCAGGACTGCATACGACCGAGGCACACAGGGCCAACACCCGGCATCATGGTGTGGGGAGCGATCTCCTACACTGGCCGTACACCACTGGTGATCGTCGAGGGGACACTGAATAGTGCACGGTACATGCAAACCGTCATCGAACCCATCGTTCTACCATTCCTAGACCGGCAAGGGAACTTGCTGTTCCAACAGGACAATGCACGTCCGCATGTATCCCGTGCCACCCAACGTGCTCTAGAAGGTGTAAGTCAACTACCCTGGCCAGCAAGATCTCCGGATCTGTCCCCCATTGAGCATGTTTGGGACTGGATGAAGCGTCGTCTCACGCGGTCTGCACGTCCAGCACGAACGCTGGTCCAACTGAGGCGCCAGGTGGAAATGGCATGGCAAGCCGTTCCACAGGACTACATCCAGCATCTCTACGATCGTCTTCATGGGAGAATAGCGGCCTGCATTGCTGCGAAAGGTGGATATACACTGTACTAGTGCCGACATTGTGCATGCTCTGTTGCCTGTGTCTATGTGCCTGTGGTTCCGTCAGTGTGATCATGTGATGTATCTGACCCCAGGAATGTGTCAATAAAGTTTCCCCTTCCTGGGACAATGAATTCACGGTGTTCTTATTTCAATTTCCAGGAGTGTATATCTTTCACATCACTTGCAGCGTCATCTGTTGTTGAAAATTGTAACTACTGTAATTTCGAAAGTTTGCCTGCCTGAAAATGTACTGTTGTCCCAAGCATATTGCAACAAACGGTGTATTTCTATCGCTGCTCGTTTAGTTTTTATTGCCGTTTCAAATATACCGGTCATTTTTGAAACAGCCTGTACTTGTCGCGCGTCAAACGCTACGAGCACATTCCGAACCGCACACAAACTGTTTGTGTGTACTCCGAAATTTGTGATCCTAGGGAAAAGGTGTTCCAAATATACTTGACAGTAATCCGTCCCTAGGTCTGAAGACCCCGAGGCAGCTTACAGGATCCGTAACTACGGACTCGACGTGCTGACGCGTTCCTGCTTCGCCGCGTGCTGGTATCCTCGTGGCGGTGTCGGTCTGAGGTTAAGCAGTTGCCCGTGTCTCGCTGATTACGTCGACCGAACTGTCCACCTGCCTGGCTCAAATAAACTAATAAAAGGCGTTCGCATCCTTAGTTTACTCGCTGATTCCACCGGAAGAGCAGCCCGCTGAATGGTGCCGGCACGGTAGCTCAGCGTGTTCGGCCAGAGAGCCAGCTGGTCTCTGTAATAAAAACACCGAGTCAACGGATCGACAAGGAACTTCAACAGATGTCATGCAACGTCCACTACGACCAATTACAACGAACGATAATGAAAAAAAAAGTGTAATCGTCGTGCTTTCTAAGTTAATAGATAAAAAAAAAGAAAAAACAAAACTGGTCAGCGCGACAGAGTGTCAACCCTAAGGGCCCAGGTTCGTATCCCGGCTGGGTCGGAGATTTTCTCCGCTCAGAGACTGGGTGCTGTGTTGCCCTAATCATCATCATTTCATCCCCATCGACGCGCAAGTCACCGAAGTGGCGTCAAATCGAAAGACTTGCACCCGGCGAACGGTCTACACTACGGGAGGACCTAGTCAGGCAAAACATCCTCAGACTTCAAGAAAAATATAATAATTCCAATTCCAAACAAGGCAGGTGTTGACAGGTATGAAAATTACCGAACTATCGGTTTAATTAGTAACGGGTTCAAAATACTAATGTGAATTCGTTACAGAAGAATGGAAAAACTGGTAGAAGCCAACCTCAGGGAACATCAGTTTGGATTCCGTAGAAATGTTGGAACGCCTGAGGCATGGTTCAAATGGCTCTGAGCACTATGGGACGTAACATCTATGGTCATCAGTCCCCTAGAACTACTTAAATCTAACTAACCTAAGGACAGCACACAACACCCAGCCATCACGAGGCAGAGGAAATCTCTGACCCCGCCGGGAATCGAACCCGGGAACCCGGGCGTGGGAAGCGAGAACGCTACCGCACGACCACGAGATGCGGGCTGCCTGAGGCATTACTGGCCCTACGACGTATTTTAGAAGATAGGTTTAGGAAAGGCAAACCTACGTTTATAGCATTTTTAGACATAGAGAAAGCTTTCGACAATGTTCACTGGAATACTCTCTTCCAAATGGTGGCAGGGGTAAAATACAGGGAGCGAAAGGCTATTTACAATTTGTACAGAAACCAGATGGCAGTTATAAGAGTCGAGGGGCATGAAAGGGAAGCAGTGGTTGGGAAGGAAGTGAGACAGGGTTGCAACCTCTCCTCGATGTTATTCAATCTGTGTATTGAGCATGCAGTAAAGGAAACAAAAGAAAAATTTAGCGTTCGAATCAAAGTCCACGGAGTTAATCGAATGTAGTCGAATAATATCAGGTGATCCTGAGGGAATCAGATAAGAAAACGAGACACAAAGTAGTACACGAGTTTTTCTATTTGGGGAGCAAAGTAACTGATGATAGTCGAAGTAGGGGGGATATAAAATGTAGACTGGCAATGGCAAGAAAGCCGTTTCTGAAGAATGTTAACACCGGGTCAGGAAGTCTTTTCTGAAAGTATTTGTACGGAGTGTAGCCATGGGAAACATGGACGATAAACAGCTTAGACAACAAACGAATAGACGCATTCTAAACGTGGTGCTACAGAAGAATGCTGAAGATTAGATGGGTAGATCACGTAACTAATGAGGAGGTACTGAATAGTATTGGGGAGAAGAGGAGTTTGTGGCACAACTTGACTAGAAGATGGGATCGGTTGGTAGGACATGTTCTGAGGCATCAAGGAATAACCAATTTAGTACTGGAGGGTAGCATAGAGAGTAAATATCGTAGAGGGAGACCAAGAGATGAATACACTAAGCAGATTCAGAAGGATGTAGGTTGCAGTAGGTACTAGGAGATGAAGAGGCTTGCACAGGATAGAGTAGAATGGAGAGCTGCATCAAACCAATCTCTTGACTGAAGACCATATCGACAACAACAACAACAACATGTCTAATTTTTCCACAAAGAAATTTTCACACAGCACCGGAGTTTGCGCTGATATGGAACATCTTGACAGATTAAATCTGCCTGCCGGACCGAGACTCGAACTCGGGGCCTATGTCGTTCGAGGGCAACTGCTCTACCGACACACAGCTTCAATCTGCCAGGAAGTTTCCAGTCTAATATTTCACACGTAAACAACATGCAGTGGTCTGTCACACCTCCGAAGTTTATTTCAGATAAATAGGAGCCATCTTTGCTGAAAACTATTTAATTGCCAAAAGTGCAAATGCACTGACACACCAAAGAAACTGGTATAGGCATGCGTATTCAAATACAGAGATGTCTAAACGGGGAGATTACGGCGCTTCAGTCGGCAACACCTACATAAGACAACAAGAATGTGGCGCAAATGTTAGATGGGTTGCACGTTATAAAGACTTAAGCGATTTTGAACTCGGTGTTATAGTCGGCGCACGAGCGATGGGACACAGCAACTCCGAGATAGCGATGAAGTGGGCATTTTCCCCTTCGACCGTTTCACGAGCCTACCGTGAACATCAGGAATCCGGTAAAACATCAAATCTCCTGCATTGCTGCAGCCGGAAGAAGGTGCTGCAATAATGGGACAAACGACGACTGAAGAGGATCGTTCGACGTGACACAAGTACAACCCTTTGCTGCAGATTTTAATGCTGGGCCATCAACAAGCGCCAGTGTGCGAACCATTCAACGAAGCATCATCGATATGGGCTTTCGGAGCCGAAGGCCCAGTCGTGTATCGTTTATCACTGCACGACACAAAGCTTTACGCCTCGTCTGGGCCTGTCAACACCGACGTTGGACTATTGATGGCCTATTGATGCCTGGTCGGACGAGTCTCGTTTCAGATCGTATCGAACGGATGGACGTGCACGAGTACGGATGCAACCTCATGAATCCGTGGACCCTGCATGTCAGCAAGGGACTGTTCAGGCTGGTGGAGGCTCTATAGTGGTGTGGGGCGCGTGCAATTTGAATGATATGGGACTCCTGATACGTTTAGATACGAATCTGACAGGTGACACGTGTATAAGCATCCCGTCTGATCACATGCATCCATTGACTTCCATTGTGCATTCCAGCGCTCTTGGGCAATTCCAGCAGGACAATGCGACACCGTACACGTCCATAAATGCTGTAGAGTAGCCCCAGAAACACTCTTATGAGTTTATACACTTCCGCTGGCCACTAAACATAAACATTATTGATCCTATCTGGGATGCCTTGCAACTTGCTGTTCAGAAGAGATCTCCACTCCCTCGTACTCTTACGGATTTATGGACAGCCCTGCAGGATTCATGGTGTCAGTTCCCTCCAGAGCTACTACAGACATCAGCAGAGTCCATGCCACGTCGTGTTGCGGCAATTCTGCGTTTCCGTGGGGTGCTACACGATATTAGGCAGCTGTACCAGTTTCTTTGGTTCTCCAGTGTATTACATATTGAGAAAAAACGGGCACTTTACACTGAAGTCCATGACTGACTGAATAAAGACACGCTTCTTTTTCGTTTCAAAGCACATTTTACACATTTATTCAAGACGTACTGCACGTCGACACTGTTGACAAGGATATTTAGTCTTCCTCTTCTGTTTCGGAGAGCAAAAGTCACAGGTTTTTCTTTTTTCAATAGGGTCCTCAAGAGCGTGAAGGTGGGGACGTTCTTCATCTGGTATCTGCGTCTGATTGAAACAGTAAGTTCCTTTGTAAGACTTCTTGTTTGCAATCGGTGCGACATAAGGGGATATGTTGGAGCCTTTCCTAACGGCTTCATGAAGTTCAAAAATGGTTCAAATGGCTCTAAGCACTATGGGACTCAACAGCTGAGGTCATCAGTCCCCTAAACGTAGAACTACTTAAATCTAACTAACCTAAGGACATCACACACATCCATGCCCGAGGCAGGATTCGAACCTGCGACCGTCCAAGCAGCGCGGTTCCGGACTGAAGCTCCTAGAACCGCTCCGCTACCACGGCCGGCTTTCATGAAGTCAAGACATGTTATGTCTGGAGTCTTCTTGAAAGACTGGTATAGGCGATAAGCGTTTACAGCACAGGCAGTATTCACCAGTGCGAAAAAGGACGCGGCAGGCCATCGCCTTGTGCTTCGGCTTGCGGTGTAAGCTGCACATTTTTTATCCAGGGAATCCACACCGCCTTTTGTTACGTTATACAATGGGATAATTTCTGGTTTACCACTCTCTGGATAGGAGCTACGACAAGTTACTTTGCCATTAATATTGACGAACATTTACACTTTCACGAAAACGCCAGGCTGGCAATTAACAAATCGACGAAACTCCTGCACAGTCTTGCAAGAGTGAGCAGTGTAAGGTACAGACTACCCTTCCACACAACGAGGACGTATTACACAGCACTCTTTGAGTCAATAACTAGTTTTCCGGCTAGTCTTGTGCACTTCAGTTATGCTTAGGTACACAAAAAGCCATTGTGAGCCGCGGCCACAGCAGTGCTCTACTCACAAGTTGGCACAGTGGATAGGCCTTGAAAAACTGAACACAGATCAATCGAGAAAACAGAAAGAAGTTGTGTGGAACTATGAAAAAAATAAGCAAAATATACAAACTGAGTAGTCCATGCGTAACATAGGCAACATCAATTACAGTATGAGCTCAGGGGCGCCGTCGTTTCGTGGTTAGCGTAAGCAGCTGCCGAGCGAGAGGTCATCGGTTCAAGTCTTCCCTCGAGTGAAAAGTTTACTTTCTCTTTTTTCGCAAAGTTATGATCTGTCCGTTCGTTCATTGACGTCTCTGTTCACTGTAATAAGTTTAGTGTGTGTGTTTTGCGACCGCGCCGCAAAACCGTGCGATTAGTAGACGAAAGGACGCGCATCTCCAATGGGTACCGAAAACATTTGATCGCAAGGTCATAGGTCAACCGATTCCTCCACAGAAAAACACGTCTGTTATGTTCTATACGACACTGGTGACGGCATGTGGTGTCACCGCCAGACACCACACTTGCTAGGTGGTAGCTTTTAAATCGGCCGCTGTCCATTAGTATACGCCGGACCCGCGTGTCGCCACTGTCAGTGATAGCAGACCGAGCGCCACCATACGGCAGGTCTAGAGAGACTTACTAGCACTCGCCCCAGTTGTACAGCCGACGTTGCTATGAAAGGTTCCCTGAGAATTACGCTCTCATTTGCCGAGACGATAGTTAGCATAGGCTTCAGCTAAGTCCATTGCTACGACCTAGCAAGGCGCCATTTATCCTTTGCTATGTATCTAATGAAGCATGTACAGTAACAAGACCAATGTTCACCAATTGTGGATTAAAGTTAAGTATTCCAGCAGCTACGTACTTTTCTTTATAGTATTCATTACGTATCCTGTTTCAGACCTCACGCCAGCCTGCGTGAGTTTAAGCGTGTGCCTTTCGGCTTCCTCTCATTGTATCTAGGCTGTCTTGTGTAGACGGCATGTGCGTCACATGACAGCAATATGTTGTCGACCCACCCAACTTGTACACTTGGCGAATGGGTAAAGAGATTTTTCTACCTTGCCCGATTTAGGTTTTCTTGCGGATGTGATAATCACTCCCAAAAAAGTGATGAAAACGTAAGAGTTGGTCACATAAACTGCAACAAATGAATGCAACAGTTTCACAGTCGGCGCAGTTACCTCGCATCGGACGGACGGACGGACAGATAACAATTGTCTGAAAATAAAATGTTTAACTTTTCACTCGAAGGAAGACTTGAACCAAGGACCTCCTGTTCCGTAGCTACTCACTCTAACCACGGGACCACGGCGCTCCTGACCTCTCATTATCCTTGATGTTGCCTATCTTGCGCATGGACTACTCAGTTTGTATTTTTTGCTTATTTTTTTTATAGTTCCACACAACTTCTCCCTGTTTTCTCGATTGATCTGTGTTCCGTTTTTCAAAGCCTATCCACTGTGCCAACTTATAACCAAATCTGAGGGGGGTGCGATGGGGAGGCTCCCTTGTCAGAATTTCGGGGGCTTTCGGCACGATCTCGACTGAGGCCCTGTGCGTGGTGCTGTGAGTCTTCCCTGCGGATAACACAATTCGGCACAGAGCAGCGGCCTACTGGCTGAAGGGGGAAGACGCGACGCAATAAGAGAAATAACTGGACAAGACGTAACCGACAGAGGGAAATTAAACAAGTGGAGAATAGATTCATGGCAGACGGAATGGGACACACTGTCGAGGGAAGACGAGTTTACTATTTCTTCTCCAGTATACGAGAGCGGATGGACTTGGAGTACATAAATCCAACACGCGGGAAGGTGCACATTGTCACGGGCCACGGAACCTATCCCGTGCATCTCCCCACGTTTGGCCTCAAACAGACTCACACTCATGGCTGCCGTGAGGACGGCACACCTGTGCACATAGTGCTCATCGTCGATGCCCTAGGACACACAAGACCGAGTTCAGGATACCACGAGATATCAACAATATCGCAGACGAAGTTTAGGGAGCACTATATGCGGCGTACAAACAGGCGTCGCTATACGCTAGAATAAGACAGGCTTCACATCGGTCAGATCGCCAGTACGTAGTGTAATGGTACTTGAATTACGTAGCCATTACGGCACCTCACCTCAACCTCTCGATATCAGCAATATTCTACCATGTTTCTGTAAAATAGTTAACATATTTCTGTGACAACATTCAGATTTGATTTCATTAATGGTTCAAATGGCTCTGAGCACTATGGGACTTAACATCTGTGGTCATCAGTCCCCTAGAACTTAGAACTACTTAAACCTAACTAACCTAAGGACATCACACACAGCCATGCCCGAGGCAGGATTCCAATCTGCGACCGTAGCGGTCACGGGGTTCCAGACTGAAGCGCCTAGAACCTCACGGCCACACCGGCCGGCGATTTCATTAATGTAGAGGGTACTTCGATACATCGATATGTATATATTGCAATGATATTCTTCTTATGTGTATTCTTTCTTTTGTCACTATGATATTTGACGTACTTGTAACTCTGATTTTTGGGCGCGTAAGCGGTAATTAGACAGTCAGGCTTTGGTAGTCATTTTAAAAAGAAGTAAATTGTAGTCAGCTTATTAAATGTGAACTTTAACAGTGAGGAAGGTATTTTCAAGTATGTTTTATATTGTGAAGTGATATTTGGAACGAGTTACGTGATATTGCAACAAAAGTAATAAAAAGAAGTGTAACTTAAATTCGGAGTGCTGATTACTTTTTTTACATTACCATTGTCCTAACTTGCATAAGTTTACTCTTCAAGAATGGTTTATGAAACACATCTATAAAGCTTTTGAATATCGCAGAATAAGACGTAGGCCTCTTTGCATCCGAGCTTGGAATCATCACTACCTAGATTTTCGACTATTGAGCCACGAGTTCACAACGAGACCAGTGTGGGAAACACGAAAAGATGAGTGCGTAGTTTATCCATTATTCCAAGAAATGACTTTAATAACTGTGCTCTAATGACACCTGCCACATAATATAACTTTGTTGTTGCCCGAAAATGCAATACTTAGCAGCGTGAGCAAGACTACAATCATAATTAATTTTTGATCTCTGTTGTGGTAGGGTTGTTAGAGTAGTAAAGACACAGACAGAGACACAGAATCGGATCCTGTATCACACAAGGAGGTGAAGACGAGATAAACATACAAATATAGTATAAGTAAATTAAGGTTCTCCAACACTAAATCTAATCAGTCCGAAAATGTTGTTGTCTGTGTAGCTGTTTTTTATACCATTTCATAGCATGTAACACTATCTGTAGTTATGACATATGTCTTATTTCGCTGCGTCGGGTGTGACTCGGTCGAAGTTTTACCAAGCGCTCGCACTTGCTGCAGCTGATTATGACATTTCAAATCAACTACCAATCTCCACTGTTACCTTAAGTTCGGAAACACATTATAACCTTACTAATCAGTACATTAAATTAAGTATTACCACTGTCAAGACAACATATTTTTAATATAGAAGGTACAAAAAGGAAGAATTGTCAAATCATGTCAATTTTCCACCTCTCGTTTGTTCCATCAAATACACTTTTTATTTTAATTTAATTTAATTTAAAAATCCACAACTTCTTATGCATCTTATTTATTATCATTCTCTAAGTTAGCAACAAGTTTAAACATATATATAATACAGGGTGAGTTAGGAGGAAAGGTACATGCTTTGATTGGTGATTCTGAACAACAGCTGAAAACAGCTACGAAATGGAAAGGTGCAGGTGACGGTAAATTAAGATACTGTTGTCTTACGGTTTGTTTAATTGAGTACGTTTGCTCACAGAAGAAGTTCAAACAGCCCAGCGTCAAGTTGAGTGCACGTTGCTGCTCTTGCAGACAGGTGTTGTCGCCGGCCGGAGCTCAGTTTTGGACTCCTCTACCCGGGCTCAAGCACGCAAAATACGAGCGAGAAATTCCTCGTCTCCACTCTGCGCTTGTGGACGTCACTCTGCAGCCACCCCCACGACCAGTAATCCAATGGGGCAGTATCGGGTGAGGTCGGTGGCCAAGCAGTGACTCCGATACGTTGTGCTGAGGTACTGTATCGCTGGACATGACAAGACCTTGTAGGAGCTCCGTCATGCTGAAAGTACATACGAGCTCGTGTCGCCAAAGGGATATCCCCCACGTTTGCTGGCAACACATTTTGAAGAAACTCGAGACACCGTGTCCCAGTAACACGGTTATCTAAAACAAATGGACCGATGAGTTGGTCATCGATAATACCGCACCACACGTTGATTGAGAAACGTCGTTGAAAATTCGTTTCCACAGTAGCGTGCGCATTTTCATTTGCCCACACATGAGAGTTGCGCGTGTTGTTGATTCCGTTGCGGGTAAATGTTGACACATCAGTGAGCAGAGTACGTGGAATTAATCGCTCACTGCCAATGATCCACTGACAGAATTCTTGCAGACGTTCTACAGCCTACACTATGCCGATGAAAGGGATACAGGCCGTGCTCGTGTACTGTGCGTAACAATCGTGTTTGTGGAATACCGCGATGGGCAGCAATTCTTCCAGAGCGAGTAGCAGGACTGCGCTCCGCTACTTGAAGAATGTTCTCAACTTCATTAAGAGTTTGTTGTACGGGATGTTCAGAGACAACATCTACACTGGGAACAGTACCACGCTCACGCAATCCGTGGAACTATCTGGCACTCTGCGATTCGGAAATTGTTGTTGGTGTTCTCGCACACAAGCTCTGGAATTCCTATTAGACAAACCATAGATGAACACCATGTCAGCATACTCTGCATGTATGAAGGTCCGTGGCATTTTCACTACACAAAATTGTACTCGTCTTTCACGTAACAATATATATATATATATATATATATATATATATATATATATATATATATATATATATCCTACGAACATTAGGTTTTAATAATACAAGAATAATAATGCAAAAATAAAGTACATGATACAAGAAAATGTCACTAGACTTTTTTGTCAAGCACACCGCGATGTACCATGTGCTTATACGGTTTACACCCTATATATATATATATATATATATATATATATATAGTGTCACTGTATGGAGAGTGCTACGGGAGAACCAGTTGTTTCCGTACCATGTACAGCGTGTGCAGGCACTGTCAGCAGCTGATTGGCCTCCACGGGTACACTTCTGCGAGTGGTTCATCCGACAATGTGTCAATCCTCATTTTAGTGCAAATGTTCTCTTTACGGATGAGGCTTCATTCCAATGTGATCAAATTGTAAATTTTCACAATCAACATGTGGGGGCTGACGAGAATCCGCACGTAATTGTGCAATCACGTCATCAACACAGATTTTCTGTGAACGTTTGGGCAGGCATTGTTGGTGATGTCTCGATTGGGCCCCATGTTCTTCCACCTACGCTCAATGGAGCACGTTATCATGTGCTGCTAGAACATGTGCCTTGACAAGTACGACACAACATGTGGTTCGTGCACGATGGAGCTCCTCCACATTTCAGTCGATGTGTTCGTACGCTTCTCAACAACAGATTCGGTGACCGATGGATTGGTAGAGGCGGACCAATTCCGTGGGCTCCACGCTCTTTAGATTAGATTAGATTTACTTTCATTCCAATTGATCCGTAGTGAGGAGGTCCTCCAGGATGTGGAACATGTCAGATAAACAACAATACATGACAAATATTTACAACTCAAACAAAGAAGCTAATGTACCACTCCACAGGTCCCAAGTGGAATGATCGTCATTTTTTAATGAACACTATATGAAAGTCATTTTACAACTACTAATGCACTGAACTTAAAATAAAAAAGTTTTTTATTTATTTATAAGGTAATAAACATGTAATACAACTACTGTAATACTTATTTACAATAAACACATTACTGCACTGAAATGGTGCAGAAGTTAGATTATACTTACACACACACACACGGACACACAAATTTTCAATAAACACATTACTGCACTGAAATTGTGCAGAAGTTATGTTGTACTTATATACAAATCAGTTGGTTTTACTAAGAAATTCATCAATGGAGTAGAAGGAGTTGCCCCCAATAAATCCTTTAGGCTTCTCTTAAACTAAATTGGGGGGGGGGGGGGGGGGGGGGGGGCTTTCATTTATGGGAGCATTTAAAAGCTCTTGTCTACGCAACGCCGGTACCAAATGTAGAGACTTCGTGCTCGTATTGTAGACGGCTGTGATGTTGTTTGTTGTGGTCTTCAGTCCTGAGACTGGTTTGATGCAGCTCTCCATGCTACCCTATCCTGTGCGAGCTTCTTCATCTCCCGGTACTTGCTGCAACCCACATCCTTCTGAATCTGCTTAGTATATTCATCTCTTGGTCTCCCTCTACGATTTTTACCCTCCACGCTGCCCTCCAGTACTAAATTTGTGATCCCTTGATGCCTCAGTACATATCCTACTAACCGGTCCCTTCTTTTTATCAAGTTGTGCCACAAACTCCTCTTCTCCCCAATTCTATTCAATACTTCATCTTTAGTTATGTGATCTACCCATCTAATCTTCAGCTTTCTTCTGTAGCACCACATTTCGAAAGCTTCTATTCTCTTCTTGTCCAAACTATTTATCGTCCATGTTTCACTTACATACATGGTTACACTCCATACAAATACTTTCAGGATCCACTGCAAGTACTATGACAGTACAATGCAAGTAGTCTCCAAGTACTATGGTAGAGCGGCTGCTCATAAGCCGCACATCAGGCCAGTAAATTCCAAACGACGTCTCGCTTGGTTTAAGGAGCGTAAACATTGGACGATTGAACAGTGGAAAAATGTTGTGTGGAGTGACGAATCGCGGTACACAATGTGACGATCCGATGGCAGGGTGTGGGTTTGGTGAATGTCCGGTGAACGTCATCTGCCAGCGTGTGTAGTGCCAACAGTAAAATTCGGAGGCGGTGGTGTTATGGTGTGGTCGTGTTTTTCATGCACCCCTTGTTGTTTTGCGTGGCACTATCACATGATGTTTTAAGCACCTTCTTGCTTCCCACTTTTGAAGAGCAGTTCGCGGATGGCGATTACATCTTTGAACACGATCGAGCACCTGTTCATTATGAACGACCTGTGGCGGAGTGGATACACGATAATAACATCCTTGTAATGGACTGGCTTGCACAGTGTCCTGACCTGAATCCTATAGAACGGCTTTGAGATGTTTTAGAACGCCGACTTCGTGTCAGGCCTCACAGACCGACATTCATACATCTCCGTGAAGAAAGGGCTGCCATTCCCCGGGAAACCTTGCAGCACCTGATTGAACGTATACCTGGGAAAGTGGAAGCTGTGATCAAGGCTATGGGTGGGCCAACACCATACTGAATGCCAGCATTAACAGTGGAGGGCGCCACGAACTTGTAAGTCATTTTCAGCCAGGCGTCCGGGTACTTCACATACTGTACCAATTTGTGGGTTTTGCTGTAGTCTTTGAGGACTTACACTGGTCCTAACGTACTAAGGTGACGAAATTTGAGCAGCGTGCAGTAATTATCTGACAGATTGGCACACTGGCGGCTGAACGGGCCGCGACCGAGCCAGCTAATTCTGATCACAAAAACTCACTGCCTCATCTGTGAGATAAGCTCCTGAAACGTAATGTTGACGTTAACTCGGACAAGCAGAACACAATGAATTTCATTTATCGCTATTTATTATTCGAGAAGATCTACATGGACAATATGTCTGTGCAGATGCAAGTAGGAAAGACACCACAAGAACATCTACCAAGAGAGGAATGAAGCAACCGACAAAAAAGACAAGAGAGTCTCGTTTTTACCCATGGAGTCAAAAATTAAATCAGTGCTTTTACTATCCAAGTCCAGACACGATGACTGTTATTTTCTCGTCGCAAAAGTATTGTTTTACGTGCAATAAAACACGAGTGTCTACTCAAGGAAAGTTATAGAAGCTAAGAAAGAAAGAAATCGTTGTGATGCTTCAAGTTGCGTTCATTTGTGACAGGCAGCATGAGCACCGCAGTCGTCCGTGTGCAGCGTTGTTAAGGGACCTGGTAAGGTTCACAAGGGGCGACCACGTAGCCCAGCCCTACATACAGGGGACAGTGGACAGTGGACAGTGGTAGTCTGACGGTCAACAACGCAGGCGAGGCGCGTGTCGCGCTGGACTGCTCGTGTTCAGTACGGACGAGGCGCCAGTGCAGGTTGGTTACGAGTAGTGCACACTTCGTGTTTGCATTCAGAAGCCGAAGTCGACGTGCAATGCCAGAGTTACAGAGAGCGCAGATTGTGGGGGCCCGATTAGCTTGGGCATCAGTAACTAAGACAGCCAACTTACTGAATGTTTCAGGAGCAATTTTTTCAACAGTCATGACAGTCTGCTCAAGACATGGAAAGACATCATCGTGTAAACGTAATAGTGGCCGCAAATCAAAATTAAATAACACAGGTCGACGTACAATAATACGAATTGTGTCAAAACAACACTGAGCCGTGGTAAAATTTGCTGTTTTGAAGAGCGCGCCGCAGCGCCTAGTGTAAAGCAGTCACCCTCCGCTTCTGGCGGTGGCGCCGCTGTGGTAATCGCAGCTTTGGTGTCTCCCTCTGGTGGGAAAGCGGAAAGGTTGCGTGTTCAGGTGCATTTGAGGCGCGCTATCAGCTCGTTAGGGGGTCAGTCGGTCGGAGGCGGTAGGTCAGCCACGGCAGTCTCTCACTCTCGCCGAGTCTGGTCAGTTGGTCAGCCAAGTTAGTCTGGGTCTGTCTCTCGTCCGCATTGATGAGGAGCTAAGTGTCTGTCTGTCGTCCGGAGTGCCAGTATGTGTTAGGCCGCCAGTCTGCTCGACTTGCTCAGGCGACGGTCATTGGCGGTTGGATCGATCGGTTGGTCGGTCGCGCACTGACACACGAGATGACTTGTCCGCCTTGAGCGTCGGCGCATGTGAGGTCGCCACGTGAGTCCAGTGGGCCGCGCCTATAGCGAGGGGTAGTGGCTTCGCGTCGGACACGAGAGCAGCAGGAGTCAACCCACGACGTCGGTGTGGCCGGTGCGAGCTGCGACGCCGTGAGACGGGAGATCGGCGCGCCTTCCGGCGTCCGTTGAAGAAACTGGCAGCGGACGGTTCGGGAGAGCGTTTTGGGGGTGCTGCGCCAGGTCTTCTCCAGAAATCGCTGTTTATTTGAAGTTAAGTGATTGGTGATATGTTGTTTCATTTACTTATTACATTCTACTTGTTTTCTTTGTCAGTCTCTCGTCCCCAGCTTGCTCGTCTGTCTCTCGTCCGCATTTGTGAGGCAGTTAGTGTCTGTCTGTCTCTCTGTCTGTCGTACGTTAATAGCTGCCTCTGTCATGTTTGTCGGATTCGGTGTTAACGAATTTATTGCTTAAATTCTTACCGAATTCTTGAAATATGTTTTCATCTTGCCTATCAGCTTGCGAGGTGGTATATGTGTAATGTAGAGCATGTTGTACATTTTATGTAAGTCTGCATTTTATGGCTTTTATTTAAATAGTCATTTTAGGTTATAAGGTTGCCACCCGTCCACCATAAGAGTCCTTAAAAAAATAAACAAATTGCACTTTCGGTGGCAAATAATTTGAGTGTTGTACCATTTCCATCCCTGTTACGGGGTGCATAGTTTACGTGTTTGTGTGAATTGTTATAAAAAAATTTAGTTTAAAGTAATCTGGTGTGTTGCAGATTTGCACCAGTGTACTCTTTCAGGGGTCGTTGTGAGTGGTCATGACTACGGCCGTGTTGAGAGGGAGCAGGCAAGCTTCTCAACCCGAAGGCTGCTACTGTTAATATTGTTCTTTCTGCCTCTAAATAAAATTGTAACTTAATATTTCGAGGGTGCTTTTCTGGTTATAATTTTAAATCTGTTTTTGAAATAGCTTTTACGAATAAAATTCACATTTGTTAAAAGTAGTTCCATTTTCCATCAGTTACTTCCTGGCAACTACTTCCACGCTCACCTCGTGTGATTAAATGTGTTAATGTTCTCGATGAATCGCTAGTAAATAAAGTAAATTCTTTAAGAATAGATTTTGAAAGTTTAAATTCACGGTTCAAACACAAAACTATGGCGGCTATAGTGACTGCAGAGTTCAGGAGCCACCTTTGAGACCCCGTACCTATTGACACTCTCCCCTGAGAACTCCGTAAAGCGAATATTCGTGGAGGAGTTGCTATACCGAAACCATTAGTGACGGCAACCAACACAACGAAGCTTAGAACATTGTGTCAGGAGCATAAATCCTGGACGGCTGGTCAGCGGAAACACGTCATATGGTCCGACGGGTCAACGTTTCTGTTATTTCCAACATCGGGCCGGGTTTACGTCTCGATAACGCCAAAAGAAGCCTACAATCCTGACTGCTTGATTCCAACGGTTAAGCGTGGAAGTGGTAGTGTGATGGAGGGCAGCCATATCATGGAACTCTGCTGGTCCCATCACTACTCTCAAAGGCCATGTTGCAGCCAACGATTATGCGAACATTCTACGTGGTCAGGTGCACCCCTCGATTTAAATGTTGTTCTCCAACTTTGATGCCGTATTTCAGGACGATAATGCACTCATTCGCACAGCCAGGACAGCATGCAACTGAACGGCAGCGTCTTCCCTGGCCAGGACAGTCCCCGGACTCGAACATTATGGAACCCTTGTGGGCGGTATTGGAGTGCAGACTCCGGAGCAGATTTGCGCCTCCCTCGTCACTACAGGCTCTGATCGGATAGAGGCATAACATTCGACTGGAGAAAATACAATCGTTATGAGCCAGTATTCCAAGAAGAATCGCAGCTGTATTACGGGCAAATGGCGGTCCAACCCCTTATTAATAAATAATTGTGTAACCCCTTATTAATAAACTGTTCGCAAGTAAATACGGGTGTTCACATTATTTTGTGTATCCCCTGTAGCTGACATCCAGGAACAAGGAGTGGACTCCCTGGAACACTTCATGTCATCCTGCATCTCTGGTCACAGACCGGCGCCAGGGAATTGGCGTATCGTACGTAGACTGCGACTGGCACAACAGTGCGACAGGTAGCGTTTCGGGTGGCGTAGCGACCCAGAAGCACACACAGCTGACGTATCGCGTTGCGTCGTGCTGGGCGTGCCGGACGAACACCGCTGCTGAGAACGGCGGCGACTCGGGGAGCGTTCTCGTTCACCCGGCGCTTGACACAGCCACGGCAAGGGATGCGGTGGCCCATACGCAGCGACCAGATGTCATCCGAAGCGCTGGGCGTGTCCGTTCGTTTGTTCGGAAGGGCAGGTCGACACCTCTGCTATCTGTCGGCCGGTCGGCGATGACAGAACCGAGGCGCACACTCTGCAGTCTTTCTCAAACGATTTTACAGAAACTATTCGGCACAAAAATGTTCACTTTTGCGTTACCAATAGCTTTATATCTCAGGTTCATGATGATGTGGCCGTCATTGTCACAGTCATTGTGATAGTTACACGAAAGTAAGACACTGTGCGAAATTCGAAAAACTTTGCAGTGAAAAATAAGGCTCGGCTATGATTTTGCGTTTGATGCATATTACACAACATGTTGCTGTGTATGAAATTTGGCTAATATTTTGAATTTCCGAGAACGAAATTTTCACTCCGCAGCAGCGTGTGCGCTGATATGAAACATCAGGACCTCGAACTCAGGACCTTTCCCTTTTCGAGGGAAATGCCCTACCATCTGAGCTACACAAGCACGAGTCAGTACCTGTCCTCACAGCTTTAATTCCACCGGTACCTCGTCTCCTACCTTCCAAACTTCACAGAAACTCTCCTGCATACCTTTGCAGAACTTGCTCTCCTGGAAGAAAAGATGTTGCCGGTATATGGCTTAGCCACAGCCTGGGGGATGTTTCCAGAATGAGATTTTCACTCTGCAGCGGAGTGTGCGCTGATATGAAACTTCCTGGCAGATTAAAACTGCGTGCCGGGACCTTCTGCGACGTTTGGAAGGTAGGAGACGAGCTACCGGTGGAATTAAAGCTGTGAGGACAGGTACTGACTCGTGCTCGTGTAGCTCAGATGGTAGGGCATTTCCCTCGAAAAGGGAAAGGTCCTGAGTTTGAGTCTCCGTCCGGCACTCAGTTTTAATCCGCCAGCAACTTTCACTGAATTTTTCTTTAGCCTAGTGTGGAGGTCTCTGCCGGTTAGCAGTCTTGGGAAAATCGATCTGCACCCTCATTTGCGCTCGCGTCACGCCTTCGATAAAGCCAGAGTGAAATATCCACAACATTCCTAGTATTTCATAAATGGTCTGAGACATCGAAATGAGGATTTGGCAAATAATAGCACACAAAGAGGATAGTGTTTTCGCACATGGCTACTATGCAACACCGTGTTATTCCATTAACTAGAGACTTTCACCGTGAAAGAATGTTATTTTTAAGGGCCGTCAACTGCTGGTGAAAACATTAGATGTTTGTTTTGTACCGACGATGTGCTTTTTCATCAGATACTGGCCTTACTTTTTCTCAGTTCTTCACTCAATAAACTTAAAAATCCACTCTTTCATAGCTCTCTCTCTCTGTTGCGTCTGAGTGTAACATCCACGAGATAAATTTTAGCTACAGTGCGACGAGAGGAAATTATGCCTCTAACAGTTATAAACATATCTATCCGACATGTGAAAAAATAGTGAATTAAATGTTAATTATTTATATAATATTTTATGATGTAATTGAACATATCGATGTGTATCATACAAAGACAATTAGAATTGTAAATTCCTTTTATGATCTGCGTTTGTCTTCCTTTGTTTTTACCTTTTGTTGGTTGGCTTTTGTAGGTTCAGGACGCAAGACGCGTATCAAACTGAGATCTGTTAAGAAATTGTAATTATTTGTTAATTATTACTTGAGAATAGAGTTCATTATTATTATTATAAATATGAGTGAATAATTATTTGTAACTTTAATTCCTCTCTCAGTAAGCATTATCTGTGTTAATTATTTCTTTCCACTGCAACGAGCGCAGCCATTGATGATAGCGATTTATGTCGGGTTTTTTTGTCTGTGTTTTCCTTAGAAAAAAAATCAAATGTTTGCTTGATGAAGTCTAAATAGTGCACAATACGAAAGTAAAGTTTAATAAGCATTTCAAATACTTATCCTACTTGCTCTAACAACAGAAAGTCTCTATCAATTGTCTGCCGCCATCTTAACAATTATCTCAGCGGCAAATTCAAATAACGCAACTCTGCAGACATAAATGCCGAAGGTAATAAAAATGTGTAAAAATAAATGTGCACCGGTGGTCCTGAACTCATTTTAATGAAAATATTTCGAATCAGATTAGTTCTTTAAAAACATTGCTCATAGCACGATCGTTATAACAAACTTTTCTAGCTGATGTATGGAGCCGAAATTAATTAAGCACGAGTTGCGAAGAATATTGTTTCAGGTAACATAAGTCAGTGTTGTGCGCGGCTGATATTCGGTGGTTTTAATGATCATTTTGCTGAAGATAACTATTTCCATCATAATCAATAGTTGTGTAGAATCTGTTGTATGAACTGTGATTTAGTGACACTTTCACAACTTACAGGCAACACTTTAACACGACGTTAACTTGGAGTTCTTTAGCAACTTGACCAAATCTTTAGCCGGAAGAAAAATTATTTAGTAATTACTCAATGTAATAAAATAAGATTATCATTTTCATTTACAAATTAATAAAATACCAAACCACCGAATAACACAGCGAACGCCACATGAGACTGTGTAAACTCCGCTGTGTTTTCGCAAAGAAGTAAGTTTTAACGTGGCACCAGGAGAAACTGTGTGGGTTTTGCTCAAAGTTCGCTACTCGTGGCGGTTATCTGAAATTTACAAGTGTTTAACAAGTGAGGTGAAAATAAACCGCTGCATTTCTCTTTAGACAGTACACGATGTGCAGGCGTGTTGTCCAGAGACCAGCCCCAGCCCCAGCCCCAGCCCCAGGCCGGCTGTGCTGTCAGCTGCACCGGATGGACCGGTACGCGACCTCACCTCTTCTGAGCAATTATTCTCTACGTTTTGCAGATGCGTATTTTCAAAAAAGGCGATCTTAAATACTGATATTGTAAATACCAATTTCAAGCTCATTTTCGTACTGGGATATATTGCAGTTTGTTTCTGTTGTCAAGACAACGACAAATGCTCGCGCATATTACAGTACTGGCCATTAAAATTGCTGAAGATGACGTGCTACAGACGCGAAATTAAACCGACAGAAAGAAGATGCTGTGATACGGAAATGATTAGCTTTTCAGAGCATTCACACAAGGTTGGCGCCGGTGGCGACACCTACAACGTGCTGACTTGAGGAAATTTTCCATCTGATTTCTCATACACAAACAGCAGTTAACCGGGGTTGCCTGGTGAAACGTTGTTGTGATGCCTCGTGTAAGGAGGAGAGATGCGTACCGTCACGTTTCCGACTTTGATAAAGGTCGGATTGTAGCCTATCGCGATTGCGGTTTATTATATCTCGACATTGCTGCTCGCGTTGGTCGACATCCAATGACTGTTAGCAGAATATGGAATCGGTGGGTTCAGGAGGGTAATACGCAACGCCGTGCTGGATCCCGACGGCCTCGTATCACTAGCAGTCGAGATGACAGGCATCTTATCCGCATGGCTGTAACGGATCGTGCAGCCACTTCTCGATCCCTGAGTCAACAGATGGGGACGTTTGCAAGACAACAACCATATGCACGAACAGTTCGACGACGTTTGTAGCAACATGGACTATCAGGTCGGAGACCGTGGCTGCGGTTACATTTGACGCTGCTTAACGGACAGGAGCGCCTGCGATGGTGTACTCAACGACGAACCAGGGTGCACGAATGCCAAAACGTCATTTTTTCGGATCAGGTTCTGTTTACAGCATCAGGATGGTCGCATCCGTGTTTGGCGACATCGCGGTGAACGCACATTGGAAGCGTGTATTCGTCATCGCCATTTTGGCGTATCACATGGCGGCACTTTGAACAGTCGACGTAACATTTCAGATGTGTTACGACCCGTGGCTCTACCCTTCATTCGATCCCTGCGAAACCCTACATTTCAGCAGGATAATGCACGACCGCATGTTGAAGGTCCTGTACGGGCCTTTCTGGATACAGAAAATGTTCGACTGCTGCCCTGGCCAGCACATTCTCCAGATCTCTCACCAATTGGTTACGTCCGGTCAATGGTGGCCGAGCAACTGGCTCGCCACAATACGCCAGTGACTACTCTTGATGAACTGTGGTATCGTGTTGAAGCTGCATGGGCTGCTGTACCTGTACACGCCATCCAAGCTCTGTTTGACTCAATGCCCAGGCGTATCGAGGCCGTTATTACGGCTAGATGTTGTTGTTCTGGAAACTGATTACTCAGGATCTATGCACACAAATTGCGTGAAAATGTAATCACATGTGAGTTCTAGTATAATATATTTGTCCAATGAATACCCGTTTATCATCTGCATTTCTTCTTGGTGTAGCAATTTTAATGGCCAGTAGTGTACTAAACAGTCAAGCGCATAGTAACGTTGAAGATATGTCTGATTCGCGTAACGTAAGCATCAAAATATTTCACTTTACACTATCAATATGCCGCAAGCTTTAAAAAACTGTCAAGAACTTTCAGATTAACTTTACCTATTCCCAATGTTTTCCAAAAACACAATCATGAGAAGAAATTAATGATGTCTTTAAGCAAAGAAAACCTAAGTACTCATGTGATTGTCGAATGTTTGTTGGTTGCATTTTATTTAACACTTCATCTCTCCTGTTTAGCCGATTAGGATCTTGATTCAGTTTTGAAAACGAGCTCCAAGTTCTCACTCTTACAAAATAAAAAATCTATAGCAGCAGGCTTGCTCTTTTCACAATAATTACCTTCTCTGTTGCGTTACTGACAATTCTTCAGAGTGCAGATAGTATGATACACATTTCCATCCGACGGCTGATTTCAGTGGAATGCAGACATGAACTGAACAAAATTACAATAGTAACAGGTTCTGTTTAGTATTAGCAACGTCATAATTTATTGTGTGTCTAATCTGCTGGCCAAACGACGTCGTCCTCTGACGTGGCACGCTTGTCGGCTCAGCACGTGTAGCGATGAACGAAGCTGCCGTTACCGTGTTGCTGCCAGTCCACCGAGTCCTCGAACACATGGACCATAAGGACGCAAGCAAACTCTACACACCGTACAACTTTTACATAATTCTAAGCTATTACATTTATGAATATGAACCATGAACCTCCGTAGCTACATGCTACTTAATACACACAAACACACACACACACACAAAAACACATCAAAACAAGTTTTGCATCACCACACATCCCAGAACTCCTGAAGACAGACGTCGACTGTGGATACTGTATATTTGGCTGTTCAGAGATGTCACTAAACCCACCCAAAGATGTACACAACCATGTATGAGGAGACCCTATTAGATGGAGGGGGTCCGACAGCCGATCAGTTCCAGTCATTCCACCAGGCAGGAGGTACACGGCTCGTGTTGTCTGTAGATCAACCATGCCTAGATGGTCAATTCAGAGGTTCGATCGCGTCCGCGTTGTTACTTTGTGCCAGGAAGGGCTCTCAACAAGGCAAGTGTCCAGGCGTCTCGGAGTGAACCAAAGCGACGTTGTTCGGAAATGGGGGAGATACAGGAACTGTCGATGACATGCCTGGCTCGGGCCGCCCAATGGCTACTACTACCTATGGATTATGGCTCGGAGGAACCCTGACAGCAACGCAACCATGTTGAATTATGCTTGAGCCGTGTGTGGCTCGTGTTCATGCCATCTCTTATTTAACATCCTGTTTTTGCCTTACTGCCACCTCGTTATGTTAGTTTCAGTTACTTATGTCACTGCATTGCTGCTTTGGCTGCCCGTGAGTGGCAGCAGCAGCGCTTATATGCCCTGCCGTATTATCTTTGCTGGACTGCTATTACTTACCGGTCGTCGTGTGTCGGTCAGTCAGTTGGAACGTGTCAGCAGTTAGTTTGGACCTGGCGGTGTCTGAGTTGGCACGCGGCGCAAGTTGAGTCGGGCCGCGGCAGCAGTGAGGTCCGGACTGCCACGTCACGCCCTACACGACTGGAGTGGCGACGACTTTGGTCGGTCGTCGGTCGGTCGTCTTGCTGGACGACGTGTATTTGGCCGGCGATCGCTTATGGGTTGGCTGTGTGTGTGCCGTATCGTGATTCGTCCCTGTTATGTCGGTCGGTTGGCGTGGAGCAGCGAGGAAATCTCTGCGGGAGGGGGGGGGGGGGGGGGGGGGGGGAAGCTTGGCCGGGCCCGCTGGCGGTCTCTACACAGTGTCGGAGTGTGTGCGGCTGTTCCCATTGCCACGAAATCGTGGCTCACCGACCCTGGACACGAAAGTTCAGTTTGGATTTAATTTACCAGCAAGTCAACAGTGTTCACAGTGCGCCATTTGGTTCTTGTTGTTGGCTGTTGGGACAACGTGTGTGTTCGAGTTGGCTAAGGCTTAGCCACCGTCCGGTGGAGTCTAACTATATTTGATTATTTGCAATTGAAGTGCACCAGCGGAATTTTCTGCCGTGTGGCCGTTGACGTTCCGGTTACCTGCCCTGACCGTTGACGTAAATTCAGGCAGTGTCCTTTCCCCACCGTGTTGCCGCTGTCCAGCACGGTGTGCAGTTCGACAGCTTAATGTGCTCGGTTATGGGCGTCCACGCCTTTTACGTTTGCGTTCAACTCCCGGTTGTGTGCTGGTCGAGTGGAGCGCAAGTTACCTTGTCGGTGGGTCCGTTGACGGTCTGTCGGTTGGGTTGTCGTCGGATCGAGAATGGTTGGTCCGACTGCCTGTCTCACCTAAGTGAAAGTTAGCTTTTCAAGTGCTGGCCGACCCCCGAAACTTCTGAGCGCCGTTAGCTGCACTGCCTTTTCTTATTTGCTGTTTTGTTTATTTGTATGGCTCATAGCCGATGGTTTTAAATTAAAGTTGAATTGTTTTTAGTGGTGTTTCAAGTTATGGGCTTTCAGCGGCTTTAAAATTAAAGTTCCTTGCTTTTCAAGTGTTAGATTGGTTGGGCCTTCAGCCTGATTAAAATATTGTTTAAATATAAAGTCATGGGACTTCTGCCTAGTAAAATTATTTTAGTTCGTTTTAAGTTATGCGCCTTCAGCCATTTTATAATTAAAAGTTTCTTGCTTCTCAGGAGTTAAATTATTTGGACCTTCAGACTCGTTAATAAATTGTTTAAAGATAAAGCCTTGGGCTTTCTTCCTGATAAAAATTATTTTAGCTATGTTTTAAGTCATGGGCCTTCAGCCGTTTATAAATTAAGGATCTTTGTCTTTCGAGCATCAGACTGTTTGGGGCCTTCAGCCTAATTGAAATTAAGGCCTTCTGCCTTGTGTTTTTTATTTAATTTTACCTCGAGTCATTAAATCGTCGGCCTTCAGCCAATTTATAGAACTGCATTCTAAATATTCTTTTTGGCGTCTCAATTTTGAGTTAATGGCTTTCAGCGATTTTTTTTAAATTAACTAAAGTGGTTGTGCCCTTAAGGCATAAGATAGTGTGTCGTGTTCAGCCGATAACTAAGTTCAAGAATTTGTACTGTAATATTTGGTCAAAAAAATAAAGTTATATGTGTTCGAACGTAACTGACAGCCTCTCATTTCGGCCTCTTTCCACAATTCCAACTACCTCTCCTATCCTGTGGGTTTATCGCCGCATTTCAGTGCTTTTCGTGCAGCCATAGGACGTCGTTTTACGACTCAAACTGTGGCCAATAGGCTGCATGATGGGCAACTCCACTCCCGACGTTCGTGGCGAGGTCCACCTTTGCAACCAGCGTGGTACAGATGGGCCCGACAACATGCCGAATGGTCCGCTCAGGATTGGCGTCACGTTCTCTTCACCGATGAGTGTCACATGTACCTTCAACCAGACAGTCGCTGGAGAAGTGTTTGGAGGCAACTCGGTCGGGCTGAACGCGTCAGACACACTGTCCAGCGAGTGCAGCAAGGTGGAGGTTCCCTGCTGTTCTGGGGTGACATTATGTGGAGCCGACGTACGCCGCTGGTGGCCATGGAAGGCGCCGTACCGGCTGTACGATACGTGAATGCCATCCTTCGACCGATAGTGCAACCGTATCGGCGGCATATTTGTGAGGCACTCGTGTTCATGGACGACAGTTCGCGCCCCCATCGTGCACATAGCTCGACTAGTGGCCAGCATGTTGTCCACACACTAATCCTATCGAACATGCCTGGGATAGATTGAAAAGTGCTGTTTATGGACGACGTGACCCACCGACCACTCTGAGGGATCTACGGCGAATCGCCGTTCAGGAGTGGGTCAATCTGGACTAACAGTGCCTTGATGAACTTGTGCATAGTATGGCGCGACGAATACAGGCATGCATCAATGTAAGAGGACGTGCTAATGGGCATTAGAGGTACCGGTGTGTACAGCAATCTGGACCACAACCTCTGAAGGTCTCGCTGTATGGTGGTACAACATGCAATGTGTGGTTTTCATGAGCAATAAAAAGGGCGGAAATGATGTTTATGTTGATCTCTATTCCAATTTTCTGTACAGATTCCGGAACTCTCGGAACCGAGGTGATGCAATACTTTTCCTGATGTGTGTATTTTACCTTAGTTGCGCTTTTAACATAAAGACAAGCTGTATTCAGACCAATTACAGTTATGTTCGAATTAGGTTCTGTTTAGTCAAAGGTTAGCATCAGACTTTAAGATGGATAATTCCGACTTACATTGGAACGATCACATGCCCAAAGCTGGAAGGGGGGTAGTGCAGTCTGAGATGGCTGTTCAGTATGCGTAGGTACTACCTAAAACGAGGCTGGAATTTTACTGTAGCAGACAGGTTTGAGAAATGTGACTCGTTTCGAGATAGGAGAATGCCAGAAATGTGTGGGTACGTAAGTTATGATAAACGTAGATTTGTATAGAGTGGGGGTAAAGTTGCTCTAAAGTACAGACGCAGACAAATATAGTGGGGAGTTTACACGTTTGTCGGTTAGTAAGACTCCTCTGCGCGTAGACGTGGTACAGATATTTAATATTTGTACTTAACCTATTCCATTTAATAATAATAACGAATTTTATACCATTCAAACACTATTATTACTGATGTTCTATTTTTGCATTCACTGCAGCACGGGAGCTATTAGTCTAAAGAAAAACTGAAGTCGTCCTTTTTGTAGCAAATTTAATGTAAGTGGTAGAGCACTTGCCCGCGAAAGGCAAAGGTCCCGAGTTCGAGTCACGGTCCGGCACACAGTTTTAATCTGCCAGGAAGTTTCATATCAGCGCACACTCCGCTGCAGGGTGAAAATCTCATTCTGGAAATTTAATGTAGTTAGTTCGCTACAAGCCGTGGTTTTCGAAATATTCAAGAAAAACGTAAAGAAGCTCCTCGAAGCCCTAGGTCAGTGTTTTTAGTATGTGTTTTATGGCGCTGCCGCCTATCACTGTCCAAAAATATTCAGCTACACCAATTTCTTCCTCCTATTCGAAATTTTTTGCTCTTGTTGACTGGGACAATATGCGTATGAGGTGATACGTGAGTTTTCTGAAGATATCACGGACTTACATCACGGCTTCAAAACTTTCTTCCCCTGTCTTCACACCCCGTCCATCGTGATCGCCCGTCTCTAGTGTCAACTATCTCAAACCTAGGCGATATTTTACTGCTTACTTTTTTCGTTTCAAGCAATTTAATTACTGAGGAATTTCTCGAGTGTGTCGCGTGTCAAATAAAAACTTTTATGTGAGCTTACAATTTTTGCATCACACTAATACACTGGATGGCAGCAAGCTGACATGTGAAACAAATGGAAAGTTGGTATACAGGGAAATTCGGGTATACAGAAATACAAGTCGCCGAGGAATGAAATATATAGGAAGCTAACAAGAAATGGATGCTTGAAAAAAGTGAAGAGACTGAAAAAGATATGATTGTCGAAAGGATTGACTCAGCATACAGGTAAGTCAAAATAACCTTCGGTGAAGTTGAAACAAGAGTGCAACGGGAATTCTAGTGCTAAATGAAGAGGAGAGAGCGGATAGGTGGAAACAGTACACTGAAGGCCTCTACGAGGGGGAAGATTTGTCTTATGTGATAGGACAAGAAACAGGAGTCGATTTAGAAGAGACATGGATCCAGTGTCGCAATTAGAATTTAAGAGAGCTTTAGAGGACTTAAGATCGAATAAGGCAGAAGGGATAGGTAACATTCCATCAGAATTCCTAAAATTATTGGGAGAAGTGGCAAAACGACCATTGACGTTGGTGTGTAGAATGTCTGAGTGTGGCGACATACCGTCTGAGTCGGAAAAATACGATCCACACAAGTCGGAAGACTGCAAGAGATGCCAAGTGCGAGAATCATCGCACAATCAGCTTAACAGCTCATGCATCGAAGTTGCTGACAAAATCATATACAGAAGAATGGAAAATAAAATGCGGATGTGTTAGATGACGATCAATTTGGGTTTAGAAAAGGTAAAGGCACCAGAGAGGCAAATCTGACGTTGCGATTGACAGTGAAAGGAAGACTAAAGAAAAATCGAGACACGTTCATAGGATTTGTCGACCTGGAAAAAGCGTTCGACAATGTAAAGTGGTGCAAGTGTTCAAGTTCTGTGAAAAACAAAGCTATAGGGAGAGACGGATGATATACAATATGTACCAGGGCCAAGAGTGGACGACCAAGAACGAAGCTCTCGGATTAAAAAGGGTGTAGCCCTTCCCCCCTACTGTTCAATCTGTACATCAAAGAAGCAATGGTGGAAATAAAGGAAAGGTTCAGGAGTAGAATTACAATTCAAGGTGAAAGGATGTCAATGATGTGATTCGTTGATAGCGTTGCTATCCTGAGTGAAAGTGAAGAAGAATTACATGATCTGCTGAAAGGAATGAACAGTCTAATAAGTAAAGAGTAAATCTAACACATACGAAAGTAATGAGAACTAGCAGAAATGAGAACAACGAGAGACTTAAGACCGGGGTTGATGGTCACGAAGTAGATGAAGTTAAGGAATTCTGTTACCTAGGCAGTAAAATGACCAATGACGGACGGAGCAAGGAGGACATCCAGTGGAGACTAGCAACGGGAAAAAGGGCATTCCTGGCCAAGAGAAGTCTACTGGTATCAAAGGCCTTAGTTTGAGGAAGAAATTTCTGACAACGTACCTCTGAACCACGGCATTGTATGGCAGTGAAAGATGGACTGTGGGAAATCCGGAACCAAAGAGAATCGAAGCATCTGAGATGTGGTGCCACTGACGGATGTTGATAATTAGGTGGACTGATAAGGTTAGGAATGAGGAGGTTCTGCGCAGAATGGAATAGGAAAGGAATATGTGGGAAACATTGACAAGGAGAATGGATGATAGGACAAGCGTTAAGACGTGAGGGAATGACTTCCACGGTAGTAGAGGGAGCTATAGGGAAAGACACAAACTGGACTACTGCCAGCCAATAATTGAAGACGTAGGTTGCAAGTGCTGCTCTGAGATGACTAAGTTGGCGCAGGATAGGAATACGTAGCGTGCCGTATCAAACCAGCCAGAAGACTGGTGCCCCCCCCCCCCCCCCAAAAAAAAAAAAGGCGACAAATGTAGTCACTTGGTGCCGAGCGTGTGAAGTCAACGAAGCCACAGGGCTGTCCCAAGGTCCCGTGTGATGCGTGTTAGATAACAGCTACACACAGCTCTCAGGGCGCCGATAAGAACACACCTGTGACGCAAATCCTCGGCTATCAGTTCCATCTCACAGCGTGCGCTCTTCAATCTCTCGGAGCTCCAGCTCTTCACTGTGGCGTCTCAAGTACTTAAACACCCACGCGGCACTCGATAACAGTTCGCCCATCGTCACGAACACATTGTAATGCAATGAAATTACGAAACCGCCGAAACTGGACAGAAGTTTGTTTGTATTTAAGTGGCACCAGTTTCGGACCTTATTCGCCACTTAAACACACTCACAGAAAAAAATCGCAACACTAGAAAATAATTAATGTAGCATAACGAAATTTCGAGAACACATTTGTCTAGGTATTAAGAGATTAACTTTGAATGATCACAAGTTTGTGTCAGCGCGAAGTAAGCCATTGCAAATGTGTAATGCTGGTACATTAATAACCGGTGTAACAGCGGGTACGTTGGATGCAAGCGTGCAGACGTGCATGCGTTGTGTTGTACAGGTGCCGGATGTCTGTAGTTTGTGTGACGGAGTTCCAGTCCTGTTGCGCTCGGTCGCTCAATAGAGGGGCGTTTAATGCTGCTTGTGGATGAGGCTGGAGTAGTCTCCCAGTGACGTCGCGCTCCAGCACGCCAAGGCAGCATGTCGACATTTTGTAGAGCGTGTTGAATTACAACAGCAGTATGTCGATGAGCGTTATCCTGTTGGAAAACTCGCCCCAGAATGTTTTTCACGAATGGCAGCACAACGGGTCGAATCATCACGCTGGCGTACAGATTTGCGGTCAGGATCGGTGAGACAGCCGCCGCAGTGCCCTTGCTGTCGTGCGAAATCGCATCGCACACCGTAACACCGAGCGTGGGTCCGGGGTGGTTTGGGGTGAGTGGAATGCACGCGACACGACAGGACAGCTGGCACAGAACCGCCGTCGAAGTAACCGAGTCGTGGCAGTTGCTTGTGTCACTGTGCTGCCAAGTGTAGCGCAAACTGCTGCCGCAGGTGCAGCGCGATGCGCCAGGGACGCACTCGTACTCCGGTCTCTGCGCTCTCCCAGCTCAGAAGCGCCACGTGGTCGTCTCGAGTCCAGCCGCCTTGCGCCGTACATTCTCTCGACCGCCACTGCTCGTGATCACGTACAATGACTACATGCCTGCCAAGACTTTCCGCAGTATCACAGAAGGAACAGCCGTATTATATGACCTCGTAAAAACTCAGTCAAGTGTTGATAATGGCATCTTTGTCGTCTTAAAGTCGACTAACCTGAATTCACCACGTCCAATCTCGAAGGCAACTTACGCTCGTGATCGTTACAGCACGTATTTAAAGCAAACCTGGCGCCACATTTATGCGACTGGCATGTAAGGTGAATAGACATCATCTTTCAGATAAGGAAACCCATGTATACTGTTTCGTTTATGCTGCACAATTCATTCTCGATGACGCGATTTCCTTTTGTCAGCGTAAAAACAAGCTTCCGTACAACATTTACAATTTTTTCTTTCAGTGGATCACAGTAAGCTGCCTCCCACTGCCATCCAGCATGCTGGAAATTTGGAAATTCCTCTGGGACCAAACTGTTGAGGTCATTGGTCCCTAGGCTTATACACTACTTAATGTAACTGAAACTAACTTATGGTAAGGATAAAACACACACACACACACACACACACACACACACACACACACACACCTATGCCCAAGGAAGGAGTCAAACGTCCGATGTGGGGAGCCACGCGAACCGTGGCAAGACACCTCACACCGCGCAACTACAGCGTGCAGCAGCTTGCTGGAAGTGAGTAAATGTTGTCTAGTAACGATTGAGGGTGAGACGTTACAAGTTACGGTGACTGCAGGGAGTCGACACCAGGATGCTGTTGGACTGCCACCTCACCCTGGGTGTGGGTGAATAATGGCTTGGGTACAGCTGCCTCTCCGACACTCCATGGGTGCTAGTGAAACAATATTAAAGAGCCGAACATTTATTGCGGAACAGCAAACAGCACACGGACGATGCAACGACTTCCCACATTGTCGGAGGGGACGAGGGGACGGCCGCCCAGGAATGCGCCGACGTCAGCACTGTCGCAGCGGGGGCCGCCGAGGCTGCCGAGGTGGCAAGACGGCGGCTGGTGCGGCGCGCGACAGCCGCTCTGCCCAGTCGCATTACCGGGTGTAGCGGAACGAAACCGGAATTTGGTTGCAATGATAACACGTCTGTTGGTTGAAACTGAGAAACAATATTTTATTCAAAATAAGCTCCATTGCTATTTATACATTTCTTACACCTCCCTGGCAGGCTATGAATGCCACCCCAAAAAAACAGTTTTTCTTTTGAAGTGAACTAGCCAGTGAGCCATTGTCATACATTTTCATACGAATTGAAGCGTTGTTCAGTGACAGCACATCCCAGTGATGTAATCAGACGGAGCCAAGTCCAGAGAATAAGCCGCATCCCCTAGTATTTCCCAGGTGAATGCCTCGATCGTTTCCCTGACCGCCGGCCATTGTGCCCGTGCGGTTCTAGCCGCTTCAGTCTCGAACCGCGTGATCGCTATGGTCGCAGGTTCGAATGCTGCCTCGGGCATGGATGTGTGTGATGTCCTTAGGTTAGTTAGGTTTAAGTAGTTCTTCTAGGGGACTGATGACCACAGATGTTAAGTCCCATAGTACTCAGAGACATTTGAATCATTTTTTGTTTCCTTGACCCGTTCTGCTGTGTGTGATGGGGCATTATCATGCAGCAGTATGACTTTGTGTTGCCTTTTTCCGTATCCCGGTCGTTTTTCACGGAATGCTCGATTTAAATCGATCATTTGCTGTCGGTAGCGAACAGTGTTAACGGTTTCACCAGGTTTTAGCAGCTCATAATAGATGACAACCTTCTGATCCCGCCGAGCATAGAGCATTGTCTTCTTTCGAAAGCGATTTGGTCTTCCAATGGATGTCGATGGCTTACCTGAATTCACCCACGATTTTTGACAATTGCGATTCTGAAAATACGTCCATTTTCATCACCTGTCACTACTCGATAGAGAAACGAGTGTCTTTTATATCTGGCGAGCAGCGTATCACAAGTGGTTTTTCGACTTGCATGCTGTCTTTCGTTCAGTTCCTGCGGAACCCATCTGCCCACTTTTTGCACCTTTCCCAAGCTTTCAGCCGAAGAGAAACGGCTTTCGGCTTCACATTCAATTGTTCCGCGAGTTCCTGTTGCGTTTGAGTACCACGTTCATCCATTAAGGCCTGCCATTCGTTGTCTTCGAACTTTTTTGGTGGTTTTCCACGCTCGTCATTCCTCACGTCAAAATCCTTTTGAATGTTTCGAACGTATCGTAACACTGTTTTCCCAAGAGCACGTTCGCCGAAAGGTTCGACAAGCATTCGATGCGACTCCGCAGCAGTTTTTCTTGAAACGATAACAGAAAACCAATGCTGTCCACAAATCGTAGTTCGTAGGCACAACACTGGGCGTGTTCACGGTTCCCAAACAGATACCACTGTTTCCGTGTGCTGACATTCGGCGTCAGCCTTTACAGGAGGCAGATGGCGGCCGAGACGCGCTCGCATGTCCCCACACTGGCGACCAGCACCGTCCACAGGCAGACCCCGGCCTCGTACCTCTGTGCCTGGTATGCGGGACGCGCCCGGTGCGCTGGCCCCGAGACGGCAGGGCCAGCCAGCAACAGCGGAAGGAGAAGAGACTGCTCGCCCTTCCAATGGCAGACGAGGGGGTGTGCTAGGGTCGTGCTGGAGGCCGCCGGGTGGCCCCACTTCTCCACACTGCAGCTGACAGTGTGCAAGTCACGTAGAAGCCTGTAGACTGCTGGACTAGTCGACCGTGGACCGAGATACCTTCCTCGTCACTGTAGGGCGCCGGCAGAACACCTACATACATACGCCGTAAGCCACCATATGGTGTCTGCCGGATATTACTTGGAAGCAGCACTGGTGATTCTTTTTCTTGTTCCACCTGCAAACAGATTGAGGGGAAACGAAGTGTCTGTATGCCTCTGTACAAGGCCTTATGTTACCTTCGTCCTCCTTACACCAAATGTACAGAGTGATTGTAATTAAACTTTCAAATCGCTGTAGAAATAACACCACTAGTCAGAATGATGTCAAATAGCAACGGAATATAATCGGAGAATCGGAAAAATGTATGGCAGAGGAATAGTTACAAAATGTAGCAACAGATGGCGCTGTAAAGATGAAAATTTAATAGTGGTCGACTGCAAATGACAAATGAATCATACGTAATGCCTAATGTCTACGTTTGACGTCAAACAAACTCTACCACTCAGTGTGCATGGGTGTACAGGTGTGATACTGTTAGTTACATAAGGCCATCCACCACTGCAAGGTCATTTCACATCGGATGGGAAATATCGGTTTTTAATTGCCTTGTGCCCAAAAACTGCATAAAAAACATCACTCACATCGGTTTTTCAGTGTCCTGGGGCCAAAAACCGCATAAAAGCCATCAATCAAAATCAGATCGAGAAACAGCATGTTCCACAACTGATCCAAGTCTTTCCGGGATCACGTTCAGAATATGTTTCGCAATGCGTGCCTTCAGTCCATCTAAGTTTCCAATCGGAACACTGAACACGACATCTTTCAGATAGCCCAACAGCCAGAAGTCACACAGATTAAGATCAGCTGATCGGGACGGCCAGGCTGTAAGGAAATGGCTGCTGGTAATTCTAGCATCTCCGAAACGGCGCTACAGCAGCTGCTTAACTGGGTTTGCAATGTGCTGAGGAGCGCCATCGTGTATAAAAATGATCCCATCCACACATCCACGCTGTTGGAGAGCTGGAATGACGTGGTTGCGCGAAAGGCACTCTTAGCGCTTACCAGTGACGGTACAGGCGACAGGACCGAACGCATGTGTCTCTTCGACTAATATGGCCTCATGATAAATGATGCCGTAAACCCGCACCACACAGTGACAATTTCAGGATCAAGTCCTACTGATTGATTTGCGTGTGGATTTTTCGTTGCCCATTGACACACACAGTGGTTACGGTTACTACAAGCCACACCAAAAGTTCGGAAACGGGGCCAAATTTGTAGTAGTTTACTGTCTAGTTGAGATTTTCACAAATGTTTTATTCGTATCTTACAGAAACTAGCAGTACGGCAATCAAGTAATTTATAGCAGTACAACAATTTTAAAAAAATATTAAAGAACATTAGTAAACAGGCTACTAAAGTAAATGCAGAACTTTGTTAATAAAGTACGGTGAGGTAGTGAAGCTACCAACACCGCCATTAAAAAAATTAAACAGGTCTCAGCAAACACACGATTAATGGCAATAAAAGGAATTTACAAAGTTAGAGGAATTTAAAAAAGTTTTTAAACAAAAGTGTCCTGGAATATCATTAGAACATAGCAGATATGGCGGACCCGTGTAAGGCGGCCACAAATCACCCACTCAGGGATGCTCAGGCTAGGCAGAATACTGACCAATTTAAATACGCCCGTAAACACAATTGCCACTCTCAGGCTGGTCACTGCACCGACTTTTAGCCAGCGAAAACTTGTAATAAGATGGCTTAACTTGCTGACAGAATTAGAGCTAACCTCGTGCAAGGAAACATTACACCACACAGTCCTGAATGAGCGACCACACGATCGACCAACAAGAAACACGAATTTACTCATAACACACGACAGAATAGAGAAACAATTAAACTGCCAAAACTACACCTCCCATCAAACAGTAACGAGAGGAGGAAAGATCACTGTCTTCAATTACACCGGTGCCAGGGACAGGAAACCCGATCGCCGGAGGCCACAAGGCAGAAGAGACGCTGGTTACACAAAATTATTACTTAATGATTAAACTTTCCGCGAACTTAACTTGCAATTATGTTCGAACAGGCAGTACACGACCTCCGATGGCCAGGATCCACACATCCGACCGCGCACGCGTCGCCAGCGTACCCGACACGCCACGGTCACGCGACAACACGCTCTGTCACCGGAGTCCACGTCTTCTCTGCAACTCTGTATACAACCAACACGCGGGGATCTCTTCCGTCAACTCGACCCGCTCGTTACACACAGCCGACACACATCACGTGGCGACTCGGTACAACCGACCACGCCTGGTCCGCGCTGGAGCCACACTGCCCTCCCATGTCCAGCACACTCTCTAAGAACACCCCCCTACTTCCGCGCCACCACACGAAGTTTACAACCGGTCAACGATCTCACTTCCTCCATAGCAGTTTCCCGGAAGCAGAAACGCAGATATCGATAGCAGAGGGAAAAAGACAACCAAGCAGCCACTTGAGGACAGACAACATATCAAACAAACGTGTCAGGGGAAGAAAAGGAAAACCAAAGCAGTCTAAACACGAGGTGTAGCACGAGTCGACACACGGCTCACCCGTATTCGACATTTCTGTGTTCTGACCTATCCTGTCAGATGGAAGAGGGCTCCGCCTGTCCACAAAATCTTCCACGCCATCATTGTCCACTTCCATGCGAGCAAGAAACTCTGCAGCAAAGGTCTCTCTTGTTAGCAGGTCAACAGGAACCAACTCGTGCCCATGGGTAATTTTGAATGGATAGCAAAGGAGGATATTTCGTAGGGTTTTATTCACCGTGCTCACGGGTATGTCCAATGCTCGGGCAGTTCTCCGTGCACCACACGTTTGCACACCACCACTCGTCTCCCCCTGCATTGCTGTGGCCGCTGCTTCCACTGACGACGAATCAATTCGTTTCGTCCCTCTACCAGGTTGCACACCAAAAAAACCGGTCTTTTCGAATTTCCGCCTCATTTTCTCCATACCGACGGCAGCCATCGGACCAACGCCTGTTTCCAAACCCTTCAGTGTCCGGAACTTCTGCAGAGCGACGTGTGCGCAGACAATTTTACAAGCAGAGCGCGATCCTGCATTGAGGCAGCCGTGGCGAACGTAATAGCGAGAGAAGAGGAAAAGCCGTGTACCCAGCGTGTTTATACCAACTTCAGCGGGTCGTGCGCATCACAGCTGTTTTCATTTACTTATTCCGACACATACAGTGCCATCTATTTATGAATTTTCACACAAGTTTTTTCTTCTGGCATATGTTTTCCACCTTCTGCGACAGTATTCCGTTGCAATCTGACGTCATCCTGACAAGTGCTGTTATTTCTACAGCGTTTTTAAAATTCGACTTTAATTATAATCACCCTGTACATTGCTGGCAATACCATCGTTCTGCAGTCAGCTTCAAATACCAGTTCTCTAGATTTTATCAGTACTGGTCCACCTCTGAACTGCCTTGATGTTTTCCTTTAGTCCGGTCTGGTGGGATCTCTATCCCATCAATAAATTGTTAAATGAAACTGTTGGAATGTGTAGCTAAAAAACCACCGATTTAAGTGTATTGTTCCATTTTTTGCGGCACTCACGTAGTGCGATTACTTTCGGTTCTAAATTAAACTTTCCTCCACCTTCGTCTCTTTTACAACTACGATACCGGCAGACGTTATGATGGCTCCACTCGAAAAAGAAAAGTTGACACCGATATCTGTGTAATTAATACAGTCACCAGCACAAAAACGATCATATGCTCCTGTTTACTGAAACACTCTGACTGAAAAATTGGATACCAGATGCCTCATTCTACCTTCACTAGCACCTTTAAAGACTTTCAAAAAAACTTTGGCATGCGAACATATTCGTCCTCTTTTTAACACGCAGCTCACCGCCTACTCCCACAAGCTCCCCTAACTGTAACTCACTCACACCACTAGTCCATCGTTGTAAGTTGCTCAACCCACCCATTCACAGTTGCCCTAACTCACTCACACATTCGCCTATAATTACTTGGTCCTCTCTTTGCCATTGTGAATGTCTCCTTCTCTCTCAACATAAAAAGCACTTGTATGTTCGTATATTATTTTTAGCGCAACTTTTAAAGATGGCGAGGAAGATATTATGAGGCTGCTAGTATTCCACTTTTCAACTAACCGCCGGCCGGAGTGGCCGAGCGGTTAAAGGCGCTACAGTCTGGAACCGCGCGACTGCTACGGTCGCAGGTTCGAATCCTGCCTCGGGCATGGATGTGTGTGATGTCCTTAGGTTAGTTACATTTAAATAGTTCCAAGTTCTAGGGGACTGATGACCTTAGAAGTTTAGTCCCATAGTGCTCAGAGCCATTTCAACTAACCTTTTATTCACTGAAGCGCCAAAGAAATTGGTACAGGCATGTGTATTCAAATACAGAGATATGTAAACAGGCAGCATAAGGCGCTGTGGACGACAACCCCTATAGAGCTTTAAAATAAAGCCAAACGCGTCCGGTGTAAATAATACTTTTATTACAGTCGCGAAAGACGGAATATTTCTCAATATTACATACGACACCTATGTGGTACTTAAATTAAATGAGATATTGTTATACAGTAAATTTTATATGAAATTTAGGTATCTCGTCCACATTTCATTCTCAACATTGTGGCAACTAAAATCGACCATACGGAAAGTATACGCTATGGACTTTTACCTCTGCAAACTCTTCAAAATTTAGTGCAATGGTTTACTTCATTTAATGCTGCATAACTGCGTTGAACATCGAAACAAAACTACGTCATTTATGGGGGGAAGGTATCAGTCAAGAAGACGTGTAAAAATCAAATTTTTGGGCCAAATTGTTTTTGTGAAATCGAATGATAAGTATGTCAAAGCAGTGGGAACACCATGTGTCTCCACAGGCGAGCAGTGCAGTGATGACAAAATGGCGCACAGCGCGGAATGCGAGGAGCACGTGTCTGCAGCAGCGAAAGGGTTAATGAAGAGACACTAGAAATTTCAAAAAAATTGCATTCAAACGAATAAAATTCGTGAAGTAAGACACTCCGATGTTGTTGTTGTTCTTGTTGTGGTCTTCAGTCCTGGGACTGGTATGACGCAGCTCTCCATGCTACTCTAACCTGTGCAAGCTCCTTCATCTCCCAGTACCTACTGCAACCTACATCCTTCTGAATCTGCTTAGTGTATTCATCTCTTGGTCTCCCTCTACGATTTTTACCCTCCACGCTGCCCTCCAATGCTAAATTTGTGATCCCTTCATGCCTCAGAACATGTCCTACCAACCGATCCCTTCTTCTAGTCAAGTTGTGCCACAAACTTCTCTTCTCCCCAATCCTATTCAATACCTCCTCATTAGTTACGTGATCTACCCACCTTATCTTCAGCATTCTTCTGTAGCACCACGTTTCGAAAGCTTCTATTCTCTTCTTGTCCAAACTATTTATCGTCCATGTTTCACTTCCATACATGGCCACACTCCATACAACTACTTTCAGAAACGACTTCCTGACACTTAAATCTATACTCGATGTTAACAAATTTCTCTTCTTCAGAAACGATTTCCTTCCCATTGCCAGTCTACATTTTATATCCTCTCTACTTCGACCATCATCAGTTATTTTGCTCCCCAAATAGCAAAACTCCTTTACTACTTTAAGTGTCTCATTTCCTAATCTAATTCCCTCAGCATCACCCGATTTAATTCGACTACATTCCATTATCCTCGTTTTGCTTTTGTTGATGTTCATCTTATATCCTCCTTTCAAGACACTGTCCATTCCGTTCAACTGCTCTTCCAAGTCCTTTGCTGTCTCTGACAGAATTACAATGTCATCGGCGAACCTCAAAGTTCTTACTTCTTCTCCATGAATTATAATACCTACTCCGAATTTTTCTTTTGTTTCCTTTACTGCTTGCTCAATATACAGATTGAATAACATCGGGGAGAGGCTACAACCCTGTCTCACTCCTTTCCCAACCACTGCTTCCCTTTCATGCCCCTCGACTCTTATAACTGCCATCTGGTTTCTGTACAAATTATAAGTAGCATTTCGCTCCCTGTATTTTACCCCTGCCACCTTCAGAATTTGAAAGAGAGTATTCCAGTTAACATTGTCAAATGCTTTCTCTAAGTCTACAAATGCTAGAAACGTAGGTTTGCCTTTTTTTAATCTTTCTTCTAAGATAAGTCGTAAGGTTAGAATTGCCTCACGTGTTCCAACATTTCTACGGAATCCAAACTGATCTTCCCAGAGGTCCGCTACTACCAGTTTTTCCATTCGTCTGTAAAGAATTCGCGATAGTACTTTGCAGCTGTGACTTATTAAACTGATAGTTCTGTAATTTTCACATCTGTCAACACCTGCTTTCGCTTTTATTGCCACTTCTCTCACTGACCATCACGATCTACTCTCTTCTCGATTCCCACTGCCGTTGTCTTCATCCATCGATCTTCTTCATTAACTGCCATTTCCCTCTCTCCTTCCTCTTTCTCTCGCACTGCCACTGTCTCCTTTCTCTTCCACGAGGTGACGCAGTGGTTAGCACACTGGACTCGCATTCAAATGCTCGTCCAATCATCCTGATTTAGGTTTTACGTGACTACCCTAAGTCGCTTCAAGCAAATGCTGGGATGATTCCTTTGAAAGGGCACGGCCGACTTCCTTCCCCATCCTTCCCTAATCTGATGGGACCGATGACCTCACTGTTTGGCCGCCTATCCCAACTCAACCAACGACCCAGTCCTCTCTCTTCCACAGTTCCTGTCTCTCTGAAACTCTCTTTCGGCCCAAAACAGCTCCAGTATGTTTGCATAGGAAAATTTTTGGTAAAGCAGGCGGAATGAGGTTTGAGACACAACAGACGGAATTAGAAAAGAGGGGGGAGATCATATTCAGTCCTAAGCTGTGCCTTAGAGGAAGTGAGTTGCAACAGAGCCAGCTGTGGTAGGAGAGAGTGTTATCTGTTGCAAAGCAATACACGGCCGACTGGTGCTGTGAAGTGGAGCCAGCTGGGTGTGGTATAGCAACAGCTGACAATGCAGTACGATAGTGGAAGGACAGAAGCCTTTCCTCATTTGCTGCTACAGAAGTGTTTAGAGTGCGTGCCTCAGGCGCTAAATGAACATAGTCTGGAGCATATAAGTACTCGGCCATTCGTGTACTAAATCATTCCCGTCTGAGTACAGCACGAACCTGCGACACACAGAGCGACATCCCAGCACGCAGTGCGTGCTTCCTAAATCTCTGTCTTACCGTTACATAATCTATCTGAAACCTTCTAGTATCTCCAGTGTTCTTCCATGTATACAATAGCTGGATAGCTGGAGAAAATGTTTAATGTTTAAGTTTGGACCCTGTATTGTAGGACAGCTCCAATATGCCCATTCTTCCGATATGTATAGAAACGGCCGCTAGGCGAAGGACTATCCAAAACACTTGGTCTCTTATCTCTGTGATCAGTACAACTAGGGATATGAGCCCCTGAAAAACCTCATTTCGCACGGACCTCTTGGAACACATTCTGGGGCACAGATCGATACCAGAAGAGAAAATGAAATTCATTACTCCACAGTAAGGTTGTCTTTAGCACAAAAAAGGGCGCACAACACTCCAACAAAAAATTTTGATCAAGTACCCAGTGATACAAAGTGTGAAATGAAACTCAAAAAATTTCTTTTTGACAACTCGTCCCGTTCCGTCGAAGAATTTCTATTGTTGTACTGTGTAAACCGTGCAGGGAAGGAATTAGTCTCAGGTGTATACTTAAAAAGAAACATATTTAAATGGTCAGCAAGACGCATATTTACAAAATAAGTTTTTGATGCAAAGAGAAAGGGACTCGTTCCGTAACATTACGGTTTATCGTGCAGATGCTAGTTGGAGCGTGAGACAAACTACCTAACTGCTTGTACATCTTTTACTCCTTTCGCCATCCCACAGATCGCACTGCTTGGGGTGCTCGGAGTACGACTGACGTAGACCTAATCTAAATGAAAGATTTGGAGAGTCTGTGGGAAGGTCCGCGGCATCGAGACGGTGACTTTGCGAGTTTATCGCCGCCGCTCGCGTCATTGCGACCAGCAGCACGCCTCGATACCAGAGGGTGATCGATATCTCTGAGAGGGCCGTCGCCGTGTGGAGATGGCCGCGGCGATAGCAGCGCCTCTCACACGCGATCACTCGTCGCGGTGCTTGAGACAGCTGGTAATGCGCTCTCCAACACCGCTAATTAATTACCTCACGCGCCTTCACGACATCGATTAGTGACTGCGTTATCATGTGCCCAAGGTGACCCTAACTGCCGTGTTGACAAACATTCCGGAAGGCTTACGCACTGGCGCTCATGGCTAGGCGGTCAACCAGAAAACTTACATTACTCAAGACTCAATCCATACATCTTCGTCTGTAGTTATTTCTCTCTTTCTTTCTTTCTTTTCAGTCATCAGTCTTCTGCTGACTTGTTTGATACGGTCCGCCACCAATTCCTCTCCTCTGCTAACCTCTTCATCTCAGAGTAGCACTTGCAACCTACATCCCCAACTATTTGCTGGATGTATTCCCGTCTCTGTCATCCTCTACGGTTTTTGCGCTCTGCACCTCCCTTTGGTACCATGGAAGTCATTCACTGACGTTTTAACAAATGTCCTAACATCCTGTCCCTTCTCCTTCTCACAAGGCAACCTCCCCATCGCACCCCTCTCAGAATTAGTTATAAGTTGGCACAGTGGACAGGCCTTGAAAAACTGAACACAGATCAATCGAGAAAACAGGAAGAAGTTGTGTGGAACTATGAAAAAAGTAAGCAAAATATACAAACTGAGTAGTCCATGGGAAGACAGGCAACATCAACGGAGCAAAGGAGCGCCGTGGTCCTGTGGTTAACGAGAGCAGCTACGGAACGAAAGGTCCTAGGTTCAAGTCTTCCCTCGAGTAAAAGTTTAATTTTTTGTTTTCAGTTTATGTGACAAACTCTTATGTTATCATCACTTTTTTGGGAGTGATTATCACATCCAGAAGAAAACCTAAATCGGGCAAGGTAGAAGAATCTTTTTACCCATTCGCTAAACTGTTCAAGTTAGGTGGGTCGACAACATATTCCTGTCATGTGACGCACATGCCGTCACCAGTGTCGTATAGAATGTAGCGGACGTGTTTCCCTGTGGAGGAATCGGTTGACCTATGACCTTGCGATCATATGTTTTCGGTTCCCATTGGAGAGACACGTCCTTTTGTCTACTAATCGCACGGTTTTGCGGTGCGGTCGCAAAATACAGACACTAAACTTATTACAGTGAACAGAGACGTCAATGAACGAACGGACAGACCATAACTTTGCGAAAATAAAGAAAGAAAAATTTTCAGTCGAGGGAAGACTTGAACCAAGGACCTCCAGTTCCGCAGCTACTCACGCTAACCACGGGATCACGGCGCTCCTTGACTCCCATTGTCCTTGGTGTTACATATCTTGCGCATGGACTACTCAGTTTGTATATTTTACTAATTTTTTTTCATAGTTCCACACAACTTCTTCCTGTTTTCTCGACTGATCTGTGTTCAGTTTTTCAAGGCCTATCCACTGTGGCAACTTTTAACTAAATCTGAGGGGGGTGCGACGGGGAGGTTCCCTTGTCAGAGTTTTCCACATATTCCTTTCCTCTCCGACTCTGCACAGAACCTCCTCATTCCTTACCTGATCACTCCACCTAATATTCAACGCTGATCTGTAGCACCACATCTCAAATGCTTCGATTCTCTTACGCTCCGGTTTTTCCAAGTATATTGACATGCTCCAAACGTATCTTATCAGAAATTTCTTCCTCAAATTAAAGACTGTGAAACTACAAGACTTCTCTTGGCCTGTAATGGCTTTTTTGCCAGTGTCCTTCTTCCTCCGTCCGTCATTCGTTACTTCGCTGCCTAGGTGGCGAATTCCTTAACTCCATCTACTTAATGACCATCAATCCTAACGTCAAGTTTCTCGCTATTTTCATTCCTGCAACTTCTCATTACTTTTGTCTTTCTTCGATTTACTCTCAATCTGTATTCTGTAGCCATTAGACTCTTCATTCCATTCATCAGGTCATGTAATTCTTCTTCACTTTCACTCAGTATAGCAATGATAGAAATAAACGAAAAATTCAAGGGTGGAATTAAAATACAGTGTGAAAGGATTTCAATAATACAGATTGAACAGTAGGGGCGAAACACTGTATCCCTGTCTTACACTCTTTTTAATCCGAGCACCTCGTCCACTCTTATTATTCCTTCTTGGCTCTTGTACATATTGTAAACACATCAAAAAAAGTTTTGCATCACCCCGGTTCCCGGAACTCCTAAAAATAGACTTTGACTGTGGATACTGTATCACAGACACAGTCCCTTTGACTGTTCAGAGATGTCACTAAACCCGCCCAAAGATGTAAACAATTATGCATGAGCAGCGCCTATTAGACGCAGGGGGTCTGACAACCGACCAGTTCCACTGATTCCACCAGGAAGGGGGTACACAGTTCGTGTGAGAGGTGGCATGAGCCCCCTCTCATATTTCTATCTTACGATTCTCCTCTCTAATTGCATGCGGTGGAAAGTTGCAATTCCTTCACACGTGGACTTCCCACGCAGCGTCTCTCGTCACCCGGGTGGTCCGGTGACAGGCGGGCTCTGCTGATCTGGAAAGCTTTAAGCCGACGGGTGTGAGGAAGTCGAGTGAATGCTTTGCAGACACCGACATTGTCAAGTGGCTCGCCCGCAGAGCTTGAAGTAGCGGCTGGGCTAGAGGTTCCGTTACTTCGAAGAAACTTAGCGAAAACACTTTCTGGCGGGCTACCAGCGAGGCGTGGGAATGACTTGTGTACCCAGGCAGCTGTGGCGGGAAAATTCCCGCACTTTCTGCAAAATAGTAACTGTGATTGGCTTGCTCAGGGCATAGCTCCGTGACGTAGCAAGATCGGCGCAGAAATTGGCGCCAAGAATCTCCATTGGTGGAATGGTAGCGTTCCGGCAATGGAGTGGATTTTTCCGCCGGTTTTCGAGTTGCTGATTGGAACGTTTAACCACGGCCACTGTCGTGGGGGCGGGAATGTTCTGTGTTCGGTTTTTGTACGGGTGCTCTTGTAAGTAGTTGGCTCTCGCTTTTCGGTCGAGGACGTCGAAGCAACCAGCCAACGGCTCCGGTACGGCAGATCGTGTCCTGGGAGTCAAGAAGTCGGTTTGGTAATGTTTGTCCGCAGCACCGGCAGATAGGGATTTTCCTAGGTGACAATCAGAGCTCAGCAGAGCGCGCCTGTTCGTCTTTTTTTTCTAACTTTGTTCTGTCTTGGGTAGCAGCAATTAATGTTGGGTTGGCTATGTGTTTTCCCTAAGAATTGAGTTGCTAGGAATTGGCTGCACATACCACTTCGTCATAATCCTCACAATCTAGTTTAGGGACAACTTCACATTCACAGCGTTTGTTTAAGTATCCAATTAGAGCCAATTTGATGTATTGTTAATGTTTCATGTGTTGTTGTTTATCATTTTGTGTTTAGTCTTAATAAATCATATTGTTATTTTGGACAGAACTTTCATTCTGTTAATAGGTAGAACAACCCCATCATTCCTCACTATGTTAATGAAACCTTCGTTTAATTAACTTATTTATCGAATTAAATTATTGCAGGTGCCAAACTCTCTTCTACTCCACTGGCAGGGTTGATTAGAGTCAGTTCGCGTATTTTTTTTATCCTTGTGCAACAGGAAAAGTTGGAGTTAGAATAGGGGGGGCTTAGAGCATCATGTACATATGTAAATTCTCTAAGAATTGAGTGTTAAAAACACTGCTAGCCCCGGCACCTCGCACGTGTTCGTAGCTGTGAGCTTTCCCGGCGTGAACTATTGAAGGTTTCTCGGGTCTCCAGCCGGGTGGTAGCGTTGATATCTCGCTACGTCTCGGGAAATGTCATACTACCCACAAGCCATCTTCTGGCAAAGTCAGTCTTCGCGTTGATATCAACGCTACCACCCGGCTGGAGACCCGACAAACCTTCATCCACAGTTCGTATTGTCTGTAGTTCAACCATGCCTAGACGGTCGATACCGCGGTTCGATTGCGTCCGCATTGATACTTTGTGCCAGGAAGGGCTCTTAACAAGGGAAGTGTCCAGGAGTCTCGGAGTGAACTAAAGGGATGTTGTTCGGGGAGATATAGAGAGACAGGAACTGTCGATGACATGCCTCGCTCAGGCCGCCCTAGAGCTACCACTGCAGTGGATGACCGCTGTCTACGGATTATGGCTCGGAGGAACCCTGACAGCAACGCCACCATGTTGAATAATGCTTTTCGTGCAGCCACAGGTCGTCATGTTACGACTCAAACTGTGCGCAGTAGGCTGCACGAAGCGCAACTTCACTCCCGACGTCCATGACGAGGTCCATCGTTGCAACGACGACACCGTGCAGCGCGGTACGGATGGGCCAACAACATGCCGAATGGACCGCTCAGGATTGGCATCACGTTCTCTTCACCGACGAGTTTCGCATATGCCTTCAACCAGACAATAGTCGGAGACGTGTTTGGAGGCAATCCGGTCAGGCTGAACGCCTTAGACACTCTGTCCAGCGAGTGCAGCAAGGCGGAGGTTCCCTGCTGTTTTGGGGTGGCACTATGTGGGGCCGACGTACGCCGCTGGTGGTCACTGAAAGCGTAGTAACGGCTGTGCCATCCTCCGATCGATAGTGCAACCGTATCGGCAGCATATTTGTCAGGCATTCGTGTTCATGGACGACAGTTCGCGCCCCCATCGTGCACATCTTGTGAATGACTTCCTTCAGAATAACGACATCGCTCGACTAGAACAGCCAGCATGTTCTCCAGACAATAAACCCTATCGAACATGCCTGGGATAGATTAAAAATGGCTGTTTATGGACAACCAGGGATCTACGCCGAGTCGCCGTTGAGGAGTGGTACAATCTGGACCAACAGTGCCTTGATGAACTCGTGGATAGTATGCCATGACGAATAAAGGCATCCATCAATGCAAGAGGACCGGCTACTGGACATTTGAGGTACCAGTGTGTACAGCAAGCTGGACCATCACCTCTGAATGTCACTCTGTATGGTGGTACAACATGCAATGTGTGGTTTTCGTGAGCAATAAAAAGGGCGGAATTGATGTTTATGTTGATCTCTATTCCAGTTTTCTGTACAGGTTGTAGAACACTCGGAACCGAAGTGATGAAAAACTTTTTTTGATGTGTGTATTACCCTCCTCCCCCTATAGCTTACCCCTGTTTTTTCACAGAATTTCGAACATTTTGCAACATTCGACATTGTCGGACGCTTATTCCAGGTCGACGAATCCTACGAACATGTCTTGATTTTTCTTTAGTTTTGTTCCCATTATCAACATCAACGTCAGAATTGCGTGTCTGATGTCTTTACCTTTCCTAAAGGCAAATTAATCGTCATCTAACACAATTAATCTTTATTAATATAAGGAAGCCAAATATCTTCTTCTTCCCAGGAGTACACCCATGGCTGTTCCACTTAGAGTGGAAGTTGTCTTCAGAATTTCCTTACACTACCACTCTGTCCATGCAAGGTGTCCAACTTATCTTGACCATCGCAGGTAACTTTTTGTCCAGAAGCAAAATAAGAAGTGTATCACATAAATGTTGTTTGATTTCATATATAATGTATATGAGGTCGTGGTTGTTAGAAATCTGTGTTAAAGTGTAGGCTCAATCATCTTTCACAATGCAGAAGCAGTAGAATTGCCGCGATCCGAAGGAAAAAGCTTTCATTGTCACAATTATTTTACAAGAATCTTACAAAAGAGATAAAAAATATGCTGACAGTAATCGAGTGAAACTAGGCGACAGGGTGTGACAAAATATCGAGTTCAACTAGGCGACAGCGTGTGAGAAAACCTCTTACATAAGAATGTTTCTTATTAATGTTACTGTATTACCTGTACATTCTAGCAGTAGTACTAACTTTTATTTTGATGTCTCTACAGGAATGCAGAGTAACAATATATTCCTAGCAATGTGAAACCAAGGGTACTAAATCCGATTACAGACGCACCCACGTGTTCCGATCTAGAACAGCCTTTGCCATCCTACTTTTTAATACAAACATTAAGTGTCCAAATTACTTTTTATGTGCGCCGTGCCACTTACTGTCAACTGAATATTTCTTGTTGTCTTGTTCGTTTTTCGGCCTCTTTTTCCCGCAGTTGCAGGCATATAAATTTTACAAGTTTTTTAAGCAAAGTTGTAAGAGAAGAGAAACCGTATTGTTATAGTGATCACTGGAAATACTTTAGGACAAAGCGAAACGTGTGGGATCGTAATAAGACTTTGAAAAGGCGGTATTTAACCTACAGAACTTGGATCTGACTGTCTATAAGTGAATTTTAATACAAAGAATGCCTATCACTAATGTGCAGAATGGCTTCCTCGTCTGTCAATCACAACACACTGGAGTATTGTCACATACAGAAACTGTGCCTTGTTCGAGAAATTGGTCTACTGAATTATATGAACAGAATATTGCAGAAGAATATTGTCTCCTAGTTCTATCTCACATAGTTGTTGGTGCTCTACAAATGTCTTATCGAACGGATAACTCAGCTCATCTCTCCTGTCACGCAAGAATGTGACGTGCTGTCCTGCATGATCCTGAAATAATCCACCGCGCAGCTGACTGACTTACCGTGCAAAATGATGGGTTGCGCAGAAAGAGTTGCCGCTCCTTTCGCAAAGCTGGTCGCAGGTGATGGTGACTTTAATTTGATTCCGAAGACGAAGGAACCACTTCGTGGCATTCGCCTCAGAACTGTTCCAGAGATTCGACAGGCAGTAGACAGCTCCATTCGCGCCATCAACAGAACAGGCTCTGCTAACTGTATTCTACAGTGTAGTGCAGTGCACAATTGTTGGTAGTTGTGTTTATGCGAATACCTGCGTCATCGTACAAGACGAGAAAAAATTCATCAGGTTACCCTCCATTCAGAGACTGTTGCACGCAGCGAGTGTTATATAGCCTTGTAAAAAATAGATTTCAGCTATCAGTTGTCCTCTTCAACTTTTATAGTCCTGTCTTCCTCAGTTGCGTGTAGCATTACGGTATATTGATAATTTTTACTTATGGACCGTCTGACAGCAACTGAATAAAACGCAATTTTAGTGCCATACGCCTTTCGCCTTTATTTTCTGCAAGGCATCGTCAGTGGCCTGGAATATGTACATATGTTAGCTATTTTATTTACACGAACAGACCACAGATACTTCAATAGTTACACTCATAAGTTTGGCAATAACATTCGATCTTTGGCCAAAACATTTGACAGTCGGCAACAGAAACCAAAACATTGCATTAAAACAAACGTTCAGTGCATAGTGCTGTGGAATGTGGAAAAAAACCGCAAATTGGCGTTCATAAGAAGAAGAACAACACCAAAAATGCAACAGGAGCGTAATATGTAAGACATTGTACACGCAACCTGCAAGTACAGTTCAAAACATTGCTACTTAATAGGAAATACCAACCACCAATGACAAAAATGTAAATAAAATAGCTAACATATGTACATATTCCAGGCCACTGACGATGCCTTGCAGAAAATAAAGGCGAAACGCGTATGGCACTAAAATTGCGTTTTATTCAGTTGCTGTCAGACGGTCCATAAGTAAAAATTATCAATATACCGTAATCGGTTGTCCTTTTGAAATTTTATTCTCAGATCTAAATTTCAGACAGAAACTAGCCATTCTCAATGCACTATCATTTTTGATCGATGCATGTAATGCCTGTTGGTCGGTCTTCATCCACAGTTAATTGAATACTGATTGAAAAAATTAATAAGCTTAATTTACTCGTAGTTTACTTATTTAAATGTTTCTCCACGACTGACTTTCGCTAATGTCTACTCAACTATTTACAGACAACTACACAGGTTGGCGTAACGTCGGACAGTGCCGCGTACGTACAAAAGGAGGCTTGGTGGTCTTCCGAGGCGTAATTATGGTCCTGAAAATCTTGAAAAGGCGGTTGCTGCTGTAAGATCAGGAAAACCATCGTACAACAAATTTAATGTACCACGTTCAATGTTAGACAATGTTGTTGTTGTGGTCTTCAGTCCTGAGACTGGTTTGATGCAGCTCTCCATGCTACTCTATCCTGTGCAAGCTTTTTCATCTCCCAGTACCTACTGCAACCTACATCCTTCTGAATCTGCTTAGTGTATTCATCTCTTGGTCTCCCTCTACGATTTTTACCCTCCACGCTGCCCTCCAATACTAAATTGGTCATCCCTTGATGCCTCAGAACATGTCCTACCAACCGATCCCTTCTTCTGGTCAAGTTGTGCCACAAACTTCTCTTCTCCCCAATCCTATTCAATGCTTCCTCATTAGTTATGTGACCTACCCATCTAATCTTCAGCATTCTTCTGTAGCACCACATTTCGAAAGCTTCTATCCTCTTCTTGTCCAAACTATTTATCGTCCATGTTTCACTTCCATACATGGCTACACTCCATACGAATAGTTTCAGAAATGACTTCCTGACACTTAAATCAATACTGGATGTTAACAAATTTCTCTTCTTCAGAAACGCTTTCCTTGCCATTGCCAGCCTACATTTTATATCCTCTCTACTTCGACCATCATCAGTTATTTTGCTCCCCAAATAGCAAAACTCCTTTACTACTTTAAGTGCCTCATTTCCTAATCTAATTCCCTCAGCATCACCCGACTTAATTAGACTACATTCCATTATCCTTGTTTTGCTTTTGTTGATGTTCATCTTATATCCTCCTTTCAAGACACTGTCCATTCCATTCAACTGCTCTTCCAAGTCCTTTGCTGTCTCTGACGTACCACGTTCAATGTTAGACAATAAACTTAATAATGCAAACCCTCTACTGATTAGAAGGCCTTCTGTGTTAAGTACCTTTGAAGAGAATGCACTTGTTCGTGGTATTTTAAGGGCTGCCCATTGGGGTTTTCGTTTTACCTCTGATGATATTAAGTACACAGTGGAAGGATATCTTGATAAATGTGAACGAAGGGAAAAAGGCTTTTCTTGTAACATGCCAGGGATTGAGCGTTCGCGTTCATTCTTACAGCGTCACTCAGTCATATTAAGCTTCCGCCTTTCTGAGAACGTGCTGAAGTGAGTTATGAGGCAGTGAAATAATATTTCCAGAATGTTGGTGAAAAAATGGAAAATATCGATGCCATGTAATAAATTACGACAAACATCCATCTGTGTGACGACACTGGGACGAAGCATGTGGTAGCTAGAAGGGGAACAAAACATCCGGAAAGGATCGTAGATCCTACCAGGAGTAGGCTACTCCAGTAATGATGGCTGCCACTGGGAATGGAAAGCTATTATCTCATTACGTGGTCTACAAATCGGAGCATTTATGGGACACCTGGCAAGGAGGAGGTTCCAAAGGCACCCGCTGTAACCGCAATAAACGTGGATGGTTTGATGTGTCTACGTCTTACTGCTGCGCTGCCTTACCTGAAGTCAATGGAGGGGGAGAAAGTTATGATAGGAGGCAACCTTTCAAGTCACATTTTGCTGCGAGTAATTGAAGAATGTGAGAAGAATAAAATTTGGGCCAATATCGACAGATGCTTTCCCCTCACTTCTGTAGGAAACGCGTAAAAAAGTGTCAGCAACTGAAGAACACAAATAAAAGTGCCTTCGGTGCAGTGGGATTAGTTCCATTTGACCCTGAAAGTCATCAAAAAATTTCGTGGTGGAGATAATTCTCAAAAAAATTCTTTAGAAGTGTGGTCTTCGAGCTTTGGAGATATGCTATGGAATGAAAAATAACACAAGCGTCCAACGAAACCGAAAATTAGATGTTTCCCCAGGAAAACCCATTTTAGGCATCGATATAAGAAAGAGAGATAATGTTGACTCAGTGTCTGAATTGCTTGTGAATACTGATTCAGTACCCACTGGTGACGAAAGCTGCAGAGCAGGGGAAGCTGAGGCTATTGTTCTTTCGATTATCCACACATGATTGGGAGGGAGGGGGAACAGCGAAGTGGGCAGTTTGTCGGAAGTGGGCGCAAAAGGAGTGGAAGCCAGTTTTCTGCGTCCATATCGAGGCAGCAAATGTGTGTTTATTTTTCCTGCCATTCCAGACGATGATACTGTAGACAAAGGCCAAACTGTAAGAGTGTTGCCGACTTCAAGAGAAGAAAAGGATAAGTTTTCTTTCACTGACAACATATTGTATATTATTATTAATTTGTTGTATGAGTAGATTGTCTTTATTAATGAAATATTTTGTAAATAAGTGTGAGAAAGTTTCCTAAAAAAGTGTTAAATGTTTGCCGAAGATGTGTAGAATATTTTGTAACCATCTGTAAAAAATGTTTTCTAAACATGTTTTTAAGTATGTGTATTTTTTAAAAAAGATAGTCACTGTCCGAAATCACCCCATTAGAGGGTAATCTGGACCTTTGTGTGAAAATTCAATGAATGTCCGAAATTACCCCATGAAAGGGGTAGCATCGGATGGTTTTATTTGTTAGATTCTAACTAATTAAAAAAATATTTTTGACTTAAGTTCTGTGATCATATTATTCTCCAATGTCACCCAAAATATCTCGCACTTTTTGTAGTGAGAATTTAATGTTCTTTAGAAGTTACCTTAAAGAATGTGAAAATTCCGTTCGACATTACATTGCCTTACGGTAACAGAAACGTGAGCAGCCGTCTCAAGATGTCAGTTCGAAACCAATAACGGCGCTATTTGTGTAAATGTATAGCATTATTAACAGTGATCGGTTGCAGTTTTCTTCTCCGCAAGAGTCAACCTGTATTTTGTACACTGCCCCTTCTCATAAATGTCAGTTTCCGACAGAACAACAGGTAGTAAGTTTCTGTCCCATTTGCCATTAACAACGAGATGATACGATTTATTTGTGATAATATCACTACAGAAATACAGTATCAGGTTTTTAACTGGGAGAACTGTAGCCGACCACATCTTTTAAATTTAAAATTTCCAGCGAGAAGCATAGCTTGCCACAAGGACCACATACGCCACCTGCTAACACACGTTTGGAATACTTTCTCTATGGATGAAGTCCAGGGACATACAGCAGAATGCAGAGAAGAAAATAGCGCAGAAAACTCGTTTTGTGAAAAAATGGCAGCTAGAATGAGTTCCATTTCCACTCTTGTACTGCCACTAAAGACTCCACCCCCTTCAATATGATTTATTTTTGAACCACAGAAGCGGCATAGTGTAGTGTACGAATGGCCACTTGTGAGAGGCGTAATCCAGAGCTTCTGGCGAGGGGGACCAGATGGAAGGTAATTTTCTGCCGGTGACGTCATTGCCAGCTACCGCGAAGCCCAGTCCAACAACGCAAAAGCGACGCGCCCACACGGGGCATTGTTGCCGAGGCAGCTTTACGTTGCGCTTTTCAATTTCCTGCCGATACGGCGATACGTCAGCTGAAGAAAGAAAAAAAGCATAAAACACCTCGACCGAACACAGAACTACGTTCTGGGCGCCGTTCGTCTGCTATTTAGTACAGCATACACCCACACCGCTAGAATCCAGCCCCCACGCCGATATGCCGCCCGAACAACTTTTCATTGCCGATAGTGATCACTTAATTAGGTCATTTTCGAGGAGGCAATTAAAGCTGTGTGATTATCCATCGAAGTAAATGAAATGCGTGCCATCTTGGGAGCTACTGAGGGTGGGTCCCTTATCTACAGGAATAACAGCTTCTGCGAGCGCCAGCTTTTTTATGCAGGCTGTTGTGAGCGGCGAATATGCGGAGTAATTTAGCTGGCCCTACCCATGGGTTCTATGCAACCTGCAACGCCTTCAGATACAACGCGCGAGGTTTTGGTACTTCCTCGCCCGCTACGTGCAGACTGTTACTCCTAGTCCTGCGTTTCCCGCTGCCTGCCACGAACGATTTCGCCGCCGCCAATGAGATGCGAGCATCCCCTCTGTGCAGCTAGACCGGCGGGAGAACTTAATTTCGAACATTCATGCACTGACATCTTTTTGGGGCGCTTGCCAATTGAATAAGATTGACAGAATTTCATAGTGGTCAGGTCTCGACATCTACAGAAAAGTCATAGTGCTGAAGACTGCGTTTTTCTTAATAACCTTACATTGCCCTCCCTTAGGGAGGAGGGGCAGATCGAGCTTTTCTACCAGGCTTTCCCAAACCACCCATTACAATTGCTACACCAAGAAGAAATGCAATTGATAAACGGGGATTCATTGGACAAATGTATTATACTAGAACTGACATGTTTTCATGTCAGTTTTCACGTAATTTGGGTGCATAGATCCTGAGCAATCAGTACCCAGAACAACCACCTCTGGCCTTAATAACGGCCTTCATACGCCTGCGCATTGAGTCAAACAGAGCTTGGATACAGCTTCAACACGATACCACAGTTCATCAAGAGTAGTGATTGGCGTATTGTGATGAGCCAGTTGCTCGGACACTATTGACCAGACGTCTTCAATTGGTGACAGATCTGGAGAATGTGCTGGCCAGGGCAGCAATCGAACATTTTCTGTATACGGAAAGGCCCGTACAGGACCTGCAACATGGGGTCGTGCATTATCCTGCTGAACTGCAGCGTTTCGCAGGGATCGAATGAAGGGTAGAGCCACGGGTCGTAACACTTCTGAAATGTATCGTCCACTGTTCAAAGTGCCGTCAATGCGAACAAGAGGTGACCGAGACGTTAAACCAATGGGACCGCATTCCATCACACCCGGGTGATAACGCCAGTATGACGATGACGAATACATGCTTCCAATCTGCATTCTCGGTGATGTCGCCAAACACGGATGCCACCATCATGATGCTGTAAACAGACCGTGGATTCATCCGAAAAAATGACGTTTTGTAATTCGTGCACCCAGGTCCGTCGTTGAGTACACCATCGCAGGCGCTCCTCTCCGTGATGCAGCGTCAAGGGTAACCGCAGCCATGGTCTCGGAGCTGATAGTCCACGCTGCTGGAAACGTCGTCGAACTGTTCGTGCAGATGCATGTTGTCTTGCAAACGTCTCGATCCCTGAGTCCCCAGATGCGGACGTTTGCAAGACAACATGCATCTGCACGAACAGTTCGACGACGTTTCCAGCAGCGTGGACTATCAGCTCCGAGACCATGGCTGCGGTTACCCTTGACGCTGCATCAGGGAGAGGAGCGCCTGCGATGGTGTACTCAACGACGAACCTGGGTGCACGAATTACAAAACGTTACAGCCGTGCGGATAAGATGCCTGTCATCTCGACTGCTAGTGATACGAGGCCGTTGGGATCCAGCACGGCGTTCCGTATTACCCTCCTGAACCCACCGATTCCATATTCCGCTATTAGTCATTGGATCTCGACCATCGCGAGCAGCAATGTCGCGATACGTTAAACCGCAATAGCGATAGGCTACAATGCGACCTTTATCAAAGTCGGAAACGTGATGGTACACATTTCTCCTTACACGAGGCATCATAAGAACGTTTCACCAGGCAACGCCGGTCCACTTCTGTTTGTGTATGAGAAATCGTTTGGAAACTTTCCTCGTGTCAGTACGTTGCAGGTGTCGCCACCGGCGGCAATCTTGTATGAATGATCTGAAAAGCTAATCATTTGCATATCACAGCATCTTCTTCCTGTCGGTTAAATTTCGCGTCTGTAGCACGTCATCTTCGTGGTGTAGCAATTTTAAAGGCCAGTTGTGTATTACACTGTGGCAAAAGTGGCAGAAGGTATCTAAACCTACATCCGCAACTACATCTATACTCTGCAAACCACCGTGAGGTGCATGGCAGAGGGTACGTCCGACTGTACCAGTTACTATCGTTTCTTCCTTTTCTATTCACGCATGGAGTACAGGAGGCCTCTGTGCGTGCAGTAATTATCTTATCCTCACGATCCCTGTGTCAGCGGTACGTAGGGGTTTGTAGTATATTCCTAGAGTCATCACTCAAACCTGGTTCTTGAAACTTTTTTAACAGACATTCTCTGCCAGTTGAGACTCGCTCTGTCAGTCCAGTTCCTTTAGTATCCCCGTCACACTTTCCCACGGATTAAACAAACCTGTGACCATTCACGCTGTCCTTCACCGTGTATGTTCAACAACCTCTGTTAGTCCTGCCTGGTACAAGTCCCACTCACTTGAGCAATATTCTAGAATCGGTCGCACAAATAATGTGTAAGCAGTCTCTTTTGTAGACTGATTGCACTCCTCAGTATTCTACCAATAAACTGCAATCTGCAACCTGCTTTACCCCCTACAAAATGTTACACCCAGGAAATTGCGTGAGTTGGCCGATTCCAACACCGACTCATTGATATTATAGTTATGGGATACAACATTTTCTCGTTTTGTGAAGTGCAAAGTTTTACATTTCTGATCATTTAGAGCAAGTTGCCAATCTCTGCACCATGTTGAAATCTCATCAAGATCGGACTAAATATTTATGCATTTTCTCTCAGATAGTAATTTATTACACATAACTGATTTTACTATTAATATTGTCCGCAAGATCATGAACGTACAGCATAAAGAGCAAGCGTCCCAGTGCACTTCCCTGGGGCACATCCGACGTTGCTTCTACATCTAACGATGATTCTCTATCCTAGATGGCGTGCTGCATCCTCCCTACCAAAACATTATCAATCCACTGGATACACAATATGATCATATTTTTGACACTAAGCTAGATGTGTTACTGAGTCAAATGCTTTGCGGAAATTAAGAAACACTGCATCTACCTGGTTCATTTGATCCAAAGCATTCAGTATATCATGTGATAAAAGTGCGAGTTGGGTTTCACATGATCGCTGGTTTCGGAATCCGTGCTGGTTGGCATTGATGACGTCACTCTGTCCATGATACCCTATTTGTTTGAGCTCAGAATATGTTCTAAGATCCTACAACAAATCGACGTCGAGGATATTGGACGGTAGTTTTGTCTATCGCTTCTAGTCGGATACGACCTGTGCCCTTTTCCAAGAAGAGGCAACGGTTTTTTGTTCGAGGAAACTACGTCATATTATAGGAGAGGGTGCAAAACAACCGCAAATTCAGTATAAACTCTGGCAGGGATTCCATTGGGGCCCAGGAGCTTTGTTCACTTTCAACCATTTCAGCTGTTTCTGAACATCACTGCCACTAGTATTTCTTTCATTGATCTTTTCAGTGGTACAAGGATTGAATTGGTTCAATTCTCCTTGGTTTTCCTTTGTAAAGGAACATTTGAGAACGGAGTTAAGCATTTTACCTTTCGCTTCTTGTTGTTGTAGTCTTCAGTCCTGAGACTGGTTTGATGCAGCTCTCCATGCTACTCTATCCTGTGCAAGCTTCTGCAGCCTACATCCTTCTGAATCTGCTTAGTGTATTCATCTCTTGGTCTCTCACTTCGATTTTTACCCTCCACGCTGCACAAACTCCTCTTCTCCCCAATTCTATTCAATACCTCCTCATTAATTATGTGATCTACCCATCTAATCTTCAGCATCCTTCTGTAGCACCACATTTCGAAAGCTTATAATCTCTTCTTATCTAAACTATTTATTATCCATGTTTCACTTCCATACATGGCTACACTCCATACAACTACTTTCAGAAACGACTTCCTGACACTTAAATCTATACTCGATGTTACCAAATTTCTCTTCTTCAGAAACGCTTTCTTTGTCATTGCCAGTCTACATTCTATATCCTCTCTACTTCGACCGTCATCAGTTATTTTACTCCCCAAATAGCAAAACTCCTTTACCACTTTGTCTCATTTCCTAATCTAATTCCCTCAGCATCACCCGACTTAATTCGACTACATTCCATTATCCTCGTTTTTCTTTTGCTGATGTTCATCTTATATCCTCCTTTCAAGACACTGTCCATTCCATTCAACTGCTTTTCCAAGTCCTTTGCTGTCTCTGACAGAATTACAATGTCATCGGCGAACCTCAAAGTTTTTATTTCTTCTCCATGGATTTTAATATCTACTCCGTTCTTTTGTTTCCTTTACTGCTTGCTCAATATACAGATTGAATAACATCGGGGATAGGCTACAACCCTTTCCCACTCCCCTCCCAACCACTGCTTCCCTTTCATGCCCCTCGACTCTTATAACTGCCATCTGGTTTCTGTACAAATTGTAAATAGCCTTTCGCTCCCTGTATTTTACCCGTGCCACCTTCAGAACTTCAAAGAGAGTATTCCAGTCAACATTGTCAAAAGCTTTGTCTAAGTCTACATATGCTAGAAACGTAGGTTTGCCTTTCCTTAATCTTTCTTCTAAGATAAGTCGTAAGGGCAGTATTGCCTCACGTGTTCCAATATTTCAACGGAATCCAAACTGATCTTCGCCGATGTCGGCTTCTACCAGTTTTTCAGCTGTGACGTATTAAACTGATAGTTCGGTAATTTTCACATCTGTCACCACCTGCTTTCTTTGGAATTGGAATTATTACAATTTTCTTGAAGTCTGAGGGTATTTCGCCTATCTCATACATCTTGCTCACCAGATGGTAGAGTTTTGTTAGGACTGGCTCTCCCACGGCCGTCAGTAGTTCCAATGGAATGTTGTCTACTCCAGGGCCCTTGTTTCGACTCAGGTCTTTCAGTGCTCTGTCAAACTCTTCACGCAGTATCGTATCTCCCATTTCATCTTCATCTACATCCTCTTCCATTTCCATAATATTGTCCTCAAGTACATCGCCCTTGTATAGACCCTCTATATACTCCTTCCACCTTTCTGCTCTCCCTTCTTTGCTTATAACTGGGTTTCCATCTGAGCTCTTGATGTTCATACAAGTGGTTCTCTTATCTCCAAACGTCTAATTTTCCTGTAGGCAGTATCTATCTTACCCCTAGTGAGATAAGCTTCTACATCCTTACATTTGTCCTCTAGCCATCCCTGCTTAGCCATTTTGCACTTCCTGACGATCTCATTTTTGAGACGTTTGTATTCCTTTTTGCCTGCTTCATTTACTGCATTTTTATATTTTCTCCTTTCATCAATTAAATTCAATATTTCTTCTGTTACCCAAGGATTTCTACTAGCCCTCGTCTTTTTACCTACTTGATTCTCTGCTGCCTTCACTACTTCGTCCCTCAAAGCTGCCCATTCTACTGTATTTCTTTTCCCCATTCCTGTCAATTGTTCCCTTATGCTCTCCCTGAAACTCTGTACAACCTCTGGTTCTTTCAGTTCATCCAGGTCCCATCTTCTTAAGTTCCCACCTTATTGCAGTTTCTTCAGTTTTAATATACAGGTCATAACCAATAGATTGTGGTCAGAGTCCACATCTGCCCCTCGAAATGTCTTACAATTTAAAACCTGGTTCCTAAATCTCTGTCTTACCATTATATAATCTATCTGATACCTTTTAGTGTCTCCAGGGTTCTTCCATGTATACAACCTTCTTTCATGATTCTTAAACCAAGTGTTAGCTATGATTAAGTTGTGCTCTGTGCAGAATTCTACCAGGCGGCTTCCTCTTTCATTTCTTACCCCCAATCCATGTTCACCTACTAAGTTTCCTTCTCTCCTTTTCCTACGACCGAATTCCAGTCATCCATGACTATTAAATTTTCATCACCCTTCACTATCTGAATAATTTCTTTTATTTCATCATACATTTCTTCAATTTCTTCGTCATCTGCGGAGCTAGTTGGAATATAAACTTGTGCTACTGTAGTAGGTGTGGGCTTCGTATCTATCTTGGCCACAATAATGCGTTCACTATGCTGTTTGTAGTAACTTACCCGCATTCCTATTTTCCTATTCATTATTAAACCTACTCCTGCATTACCCCTATTTGATTTTGTGTTTATAACCCTGTAGTCACATGACCAGAAGTCTTGTTCCTCCTGCCACCGAACTTCACTAATTCCCACTATATCTAACTTTAACCTATCCATTTCCCTTATTAAATTTTCTAACCTACCTGCCCGAGTAAGTGATCTGACATTGCACGCTCCGATCCGTAGAACGCCAGTCTTCTTTCTCGTGATAACGACATCCTCTTGAGTAGTCTGGCCATTAAAATTGCTACACCAAGAAGAAATGCAGATGATAAACGGGTATTCATTGGACAAACATACTATACTAGAACTGACATGTGATTACATTTTCACGCAATTTGGATGCATAGATCCTGAGAAATCAGTACCCAGAACAACCACCTCTGGCCGTAATAACGGCCTTGATACGCTGGGCAATGAGTCAAAAAGAGCTTGGATGGCGTGTACAGGTACAGCTGCCCATGCAGCTTCAACACGATACCACAGTTCATCAAGAGTAGTGACTGACGTTTTGTGACGATCCACTTACTCGGCCACCATTGACCAGACGTTTCCAATTGGTGAGAGATCTAGAGTATGTGCTGGGTCTGCAACATGGGGTCGTGCATTATCCTGCTGAAATGTAGCGTTTCGCAGGGATCGAATGAAGGGTAGAACCACGGGTCGTAACACGTCTGAAATGTAACGTCCACTGCTCAAAGTGCCGTCAATGCGACCAAGAGGTGACTCAGACGTGTAACCAATGACACCCCATACCATCACTCTGGGTGATAACGCCAGTATGGCGATGACGAATACACGCTTCCAATGTGCATTCTTGGTGATGTCGCCTAACGCGGATGCGACCATCAGGATGCTGTAAACAGAACCTGGATTCATCCGAAAAAATGGCGTTTGCGATTCGTGCACCCAGGTTCGTCGTTGAGTACACCATCGCAGGTGCTCCTGTCTGTGATGCAGCGTCAAGGGTAACCGCAGCCATGGTCTCCGAGCTGATAGCCCATGCTACTGCAAACGTCGTCGAGCTGTTGATGCAGATGGTTGTTGTCTTGCAAACGTCCCCATCTGTTGACTCAGGGATCGAGACGTGGCTGCACGATCCGTTACAGCCATGAGAATAAGATGCCTGTCGTCTCGACTGCTAGTGATACGAGGCCGTTGGGATCCAGCACGGCGTTCCATATTACCCTCCTGAACCCACCAATTCCATATTCTGCTGTCATTGGATCTCGACCAACGCGAGCAGCAATGTCACGATAAACCGCAATCGCGATAGGCTACAATCCGACCTTTATCAAAGTCACAAACGTGATGGTCCTCATTTCTCCTCCTTACACGAGGCATCACAACAACGTTTCACCAGGCAACGCTGGTCAACTGCTGTTTGTGTATGAGAAATCGATTGGAAACTTTCCTCATGTCAGCACGTTGTAGATGTCGCCACCGGCGCCAACCTTGAGTGAATGCTCTGAAAAGCTAACCATTTGCAGCCGGCTGGTGTGGCCGAGCGGTTCTAGGCGCTTCAGTCTGGAACCGCGCGACCGCTACGGTCGCCGGTTCGAATCCTGCCTCGGGCATGGCTGTGTGTGATGTCCTTAGGTTAGTTAGGTTTGAGTAGTTCTAAGTTCTAGGGGACTGATGACCTCAGATGTTAAGTCCCATAGTGCTCAGAGCCATTTGAACCATTAATCATTTGCATATCACGGCATCTTCTTCCTGTCGGTTAAATTTCGCGTCTGTAGCACGTCATCTTCGTAGTGTAGCAGTTTTAATGTCCAGTAGTGTATTTGTACACAAGAGGGTAATGGTACTTCTAAATATTACGTATGACTTTACTGTAATCGTTGTAAATATGGTTATTTTTCATCTTAAAATGAACCTTGCTTTTAGTGGCTCATATTGACTGGACGTTGTTCTGCTATGTTTTGAGGTTATGCGTACTTCGGCAGCTGCTGCTATGTCCAGACTAAATGCATCCCGTTTCCTGTTGTGTGTGTGTGTATGATGAAGGTTGCTGATAGGAGAAAATTACTTTGTTCTGAGTTGTTATTCAGGTGCTTGACAGCTAATGCCATTTTATGGTTTAACACGATTGACATGTTACTTGTACTGGCCAGTTTTTCGTAGGTAACGTTTTTCTATTTCCTCCGTTTGTGTGTTGTCGTTTTTGTCATTTTAACGTTGATTCGGGCACTATTATTGCTTTATTTCATTTTTTTAATCTGACATTCCCCCGAGGAGTCGTTCCAGTGGTGGCCGCCGACATACGTACCTCGCGTTGCCCGCCCCCCGCCGCTTCCCCCTGCTCACTTTGGAAACTTATCCTGCGCTGCTGTTTTCGGTGCTGCCGCCCGAGTTCCGCAGAGCAGCAAACGCCCCGCGAGAGTCGCTAGCTGCCTACACTTCCACCATGTGCCATTCCGTCAACATGTCTCCGTACACTCCTCCACAGCGAAGTTCTCTAACTTCTGTACCCATCTCCTTTCGATAGGAATGAGGACGTACGAGGGGTTCCCAAAAAAAGCCGGAATAACAGTGCCGTAGGCGGAGCTCGAGTAGTACGCATTTCTGCCGCCAGGCGCGTGTAGCATAACTCATTCCTAGAGAGCCTGTATACACAGAGAGCGGCCACAGGTGAAGTTGGCCGTGATTGGTTGATTAGCTTTGGCGCCATTTTTCTGCCAAACGTCTCTCGCGCTTCCTATGTTCGCCGTGCTTTTGAGTTGAATTGAAGTTCAGAGGACTTTTGGAAACGATTTAAAGGTATCTGAATTATTGACAGACTTGTTATGCGTTGTGGATGCATGTTCGATTAAGTTGTACATCGTTTTTAGTACGTATTAGTGTTTGCCATCTTAAATACGAGTTGAAATAATGTAACTTCTCGTTGCAGTCTGAAATGCCCAGTCAGGAAGGAATGAGTAAGTCTTGTAATAAAGTCCAGGTACAACTTTCTTAATGGTATATATTATCCGAAATATTTATTTAGTTACGCCCATAAAAATGTTTGGTTCTTCACTTTGCTCAGACAACTCTGATTTTAAGGTGTTAGTTTTTTAATATATTTTTAGTCACGCAAAACAGATTGGCCTATTACAATTTTCTGCATTTTTTAGCTCTTATTTCTTTAACAGTTCGTGCGTACTGGTAGCATCACAAGTTTTCTGAAGCCAATATCTGACAGTACTTTCTGGAAACGGAAAGTTCCTGTAATTGTTGTGCCACGCTCATTCGACTTTATAGCGTCAAACTTTATTTCGTTCCGAATCAGAACATTAGGCATTATTTTGGTTTCAGTATTATTACCTGACTGTTGACGCAGGCAAGTTGTAAGCACGTTTTCCGCGGCTCTCGTGGTTGCTGAAACATTTTTCGTAGTAAATAATTGTAGGTACTTTTGAAGACAGTTTTTAATAGGCCTACTTACTGTGGGGTAGAAGGGATATGGTAGATTTCTTGTTATATTTGGTCGTTATTACAGTAGCCAAATTTAATATTACCTGATTTTTGTAATCTTTTTCGTTTGTTATCTACGAGAGGTAATGAAAGAAAGTCGTAAGCAGTTGTTTACTTGTGACATGCAAAAACTTTGAAGACGTGACAAAAAGTACTAATACGTTTCACACTTTTCGCATGTCACAAGTAAACAACTGCTTACGACTTTCGTTCATCTGACGTAATACAGGTACGTTACATCTTTAGCGTTATGCATTTCCGATACAAAACAAATGCCACACACTATATTTTTTTTATTTACGTTACTTTTATTGCAATATGTCTAGTAAACGAACTTTAAAGGAGATAAATGCAAGTAACGAATTACTTTTACAGCCACTGTATCAAATTTTCCTGTGCTGTACGTAGTAGCCCAGTATGAGTATATTATATCTGTAAAGAAAGGCATTTAACGAATGATTTCGCCGTATTGTCTTGTGCTTTTCATTCGGTGAGTGTGTACTCCACTACTGGCCATTCAAAAGCCCAGCCCGCAATTTGGCAGAACAATGGCCGCCGTATCGTCCGGCTGACCACTCCCTCACCACTGGCTCTCTACTCATTCCCAGGTCACTGCCGCCTGTGTTGTCGACCTGGCTTGTTCTGTCCACCTGCAGTGAATGCTTTTCCTAGCGCTGTTATGTTCTTGTTTCGTTTTTAATGTTGACAAGTTTAAGTGAACAACATGCAGCAGTGAAATTTTGTTTTCTACTCGGTAAAAATACTGCTGAAACTGTTTTAATGTTGAAAACAGCTTACCAAGGTGACACTTTAGGAAAAACTCGAGGGTACTAGCGGTTTGCTCGATTTAAAAATGGCTTTTCTACAGAAAATGCTACCACTGATCAAATATTAAATGCATTCAATAACCGAACATCGCCCATTGGAGTATTTTGTGATCTCTCAAAGGCTTTTGATTTTGTGAATCATGAAATTTTTCTAGATAAGTTTACGCATTGTGATATGAGTGGGACAGAGCACAAATGGTTTAATTTATATTTATCTGGAAGAATGCAAAAGGTTGAAATTAACAGTACAGTCTGCAAAAATCAGCAGAGTCCTTTGAATTGGGAGGTATAAAGAATGGTGTCCCACAGGGTTCAGTCTCGAGTCCATTATTGTTCTTAATATTTATTAATGAGTTGCCACTCTATAGTCATGAAGATGCAAAGCTAGTTCTTTTTGCTGATGATATAAGTATAGTAATCAAACCCAACTAGCAAGAATCAGCTGAGGAAATTGAAAATAATGTTTATCAGGAAATATTTAAGTGGTTCTCTGCAAATCGACTCTCACTAAATTTTGAGAAAACATAGTTTATTCAATTCTGTACAGTAAATGGCTTTTAGGTTCAATGGCTTTAAGGTTCGCCGATGACATTGTAATTCTGTCAGAGACAGCAAATGACTTGGAAGAGCAGTTGAACGGAATGGACAGTGTCTTGAAAGGAGGATATAAGATGAACATTAACAAAAGCAAAACGAAGATAATGGAATGTAGTCGAATTAAGTCAATTGTTGCTGAGGGAATTAGATTGGGAAATGAGACACTTAAAGTAGTAAGGGAGTTTTGATATTTGGGGAGCAAAATAACTGATGATGTTCGAAGTAGAGAGGATATAAAACATAGACTGGCAATGCAAGGAAAGCGTTTCTGAAGAAGAGAAATTTGTTAACATCCTTCCTCCCATAATACCGCACCATACATTAACCCGCCAAGGTCGCTGATGTTCCACTTGTCGCAGCCATCGTGGATTTTCCGTTGCCCCATAGTGCGTATTATGCCGGTTTACGTTACCGCTGTTGGTGAATGACGCTTCGTTGCTAAATAGAGCGCGTGCAAAAAATCTTTCATCGTCTCGTAATTTCTCTTGTGCCCTGTGGCAGAACTGTACACGACGTTCAAAGTCGTCGCCATGCAATTCCTGGTGCAATTCTGAACACCGACGTTTTTGACATTACCGATTCCCGCGCACTTTGTCTGCTACTGATGTGCAGATTAGCCGCATCATCATTTGTTGCAGGTCGTGGTTGACGTTTCACATGTGGCTGAACACTTCCTGTTTCCTTAAATATCGTAACTATCCGGCGAACGATCCGGACACATGGATGATGTCGTCCAGGATACCGAGCAGCATACATAGCACACGCCCGTATGGCATTTTGATCACAATAGCCATACATCAACACGATATCGACCTTTTCCGCAGTTGGTAAACGGTCCATTTTAACACGGGTAATGCATCACGAAGAAAATACCGTCCGCACTGGCGGAATGCTACGTGACATAACGTACTTATACGTTTGTGACGAGAGGGAGAGAGAGAGAGAGAGAGAGAGACAGAAATGACACGGACAGTTACACTGCTTTACGATACCGTCAGCGTAGGGGAAGACATCAAGGGCGAATGAATGCCGTCGATCCGCAATGAGGCTTACGTACTTCCGAGCTGTCATGTTGCGTTACATTACTACCACAGGCCACATGGGCCAAGGGTGCCTAGCAGAGGTTCTGTGACGTACTGGGCAGAGGTGGTGTTCGTTCCCTCTGGAGGACAGACTGGTATCTGGCATGACTTTGCTGTCATATGTGTGACGTGGTAGGTCGTTGCCACTGAATGTGGTCAGCACGTCCCTACCGAGGTAGCGTTTCAATCCCCGAACTGTAAGCAGTGGAGTTTTTCTATTTCTGCCCTCACTTAGGCACATCGATTGTACTGTTTGTTTGTATGGAAACTGGGGGAACGTGTTTTTTGATGCACCAGCCAGACTACAGGTCGCAAGTTGCCGTTCATGTTCAATGGGCGCAGCCATTCGCGACGAGTTATCGTGTAAATTTAATGGGACTGCTGTTGTAACACTTTCTTACTTTGTGGTTAATACTGAATTGTTTCACATAAACATTTTAGTGCTTAATTATAGTAGAAGCACATTACTGTGTAATGGAATCAGGTGTATGTTATTAGCAGCCAGTCTGAACAAGAACGTCGGATTTAAACACGGAACCAGTGAAGAATTTTTAAAGGAAGCTACTGTTCCTAAACGTTTTTATTCTATGTTTTGTGGTTAGATCTTTCTTTATTATTAGCGGCTTTTCTAAAGCTGTTCTGATTTTTAAATAAGGTCTCCTAATAGATGATAACCTTGTTAAATTCTCCAAAACTTGCTATTAGGCTTCTTTATTATCAGACATCTAACATATAATTAAATGAGTAAGTTCTTTGCTGAAACTTCCTGGCAGATTAAAACTGTGTGCCGGACCGAGACTCGAACTCGGGACCTTTGCCTTTCGCGGACAAGTGCTCTACCAGCTGAGCTACCGAAGCACGACTGACGCCCCCTCCTCACAGCTTTACTTCTGCCAGTACCTCGTATCCTACTTTTCAGACTTTACAGAAGCTCTCCTGCGAACCTTGCAGAACTAGCACTCCTGAAAGAGCACTTGCCCGCGAAAGGCAAAGGTCCCGGGTTCGAGTCTCGGTCCGGCACACAGTTTTAATCCGCCAGGACGTTTCATATCAGCGCACACTCCGCTGCAGAGTGAAAATCTCATTCTGGAAACATCCCCCAGGCTGTGGCTAAGCCATGTCTCCGCAGTATCCTGTCTTTCAGGAGTGCTAGGTTCGCAGGAGAGCTTCTGTAAAGTTTGGAAGGTAGGAGGCGAGGTACTGGCAGAAGTAAAGCTGTGAGGACGGGGCGTGAGTCGTTCTTGGGTAGCTCAGTTGGTAGAGCACTTGCCTGCGAAAGGCAAGTTCTTTGCTGGTTGAGATCAAATGAAATTTGCGACTGAATATGTTTTGCTGTCATTCGTTATATATTTTCAGTGTTATTTATTTACTTATTTGCTCTTTTCCTTTATTCAGTACTCTAGATGCAAGAACAGAGCAAGTGCTGCGCACGAATTGGCACGAATATGTCACTTAATATTGTAACATGTTTTTAACTTTGTTAGTATATCTGAGCATTACGCTGTTTAAGAGAAAAAATCTACATACAAAGAAAAAAAAACGGTCTACCTAGTCCACCTGGCCATCTGGTGCAACGGATATACCGGGTGATTAAAAAGAGAGAGCTAAAATTTGACACACATGCTTGGAATGACACGGGGTTTTACTAGAACCAAAAAGAAAAAAACAAAGTTCACAAGATGTCCGACAGATGGCACAGGTCAGAAAAACGAATTTGGGCTACCGAAAATCCTATAACTGTTGTGGAAACTTGAAAGGTGGCTACACTGAGCCACAGCGCCAGAGATTGCGCCAAACAGTTTTATTTCGCCACCTCCACTGGCAGTTCTAGTCGAGAATTCTTGGTGGAGAGTGCTTGTCGAGATGTGGCAGTAGTCAGTGCTTGTTGAGAAGTAGTAGGAGTCAAGTCGTTGTTGAGATGTCGTCATAGTGAGTGCTTGTGCAGATCTTGCTGAGAGGATATTGATAGCTGTGCTATTTGTGGCCATGTTGTATGCAGTTGTTTGATGGGCTAGACAGCAGATGTTGTTCGAATGGAGATATTGTAATGATCAGAGTGCTTTTCGTCAATATATATGAAGGTAAAAAAATTCCCTTTTCTTTTTATTATTTCAATGTCTTAAATAATGCGTCATTACAGGTTCAGTCAACAAAGCATCTGGCTTGTGTTCTTGTATTAGAGTGTAATTCTGGTTTCCTTACGCAATTATAGTATTTATATTTTCTTTAATTGCTTCAGTATAAATGGTGTTCAAAATATCTTGTCTTATTGACGAAGAACTGTGCCAGATGTGTACGTTGAATCACACTTCCACACACAGAACAATTACACTTGTGTTTTGGTTTCGTAGGTTTTATAGTTGCTGGGGACTTAATTAATTAATTGTGTTAATGGAAATTTTCTTTCATTCTTTGTTGTTGTTCTATGCAGTCAGATTGCGTATTAAAACTAGTCAGGGCCAACCGTTTACGAGACTTCGTAATCGGACATACAGCTACAAAAAAAAAACTTAAAAAGTATTTGTATTCATTATATTTAATTAAGCCCCCAAGCACGTGGCGACCCTGCCAGGATCGTCCCTTGGAATTCTTCTGATTGTAAAAATAGTAGACAGTAGTATTGTTGTAGTAATTTGTAGTTTAGTAATTGTAGTCTATATTGCATGTGTAGATTTGGTAATTGTCATTCTTCTAATGGTATTTTTTGCAGAATTTAATTTTTGATGTCTTGTATACGCATTTGACAATTTTGTGCAATTATGAAGATTTCAATTGTTCGTTAATCGTGTTTGTCGGGAAGCATTTCGTGTGAATGGTATTGTTGGAGATAAAGAGTCATTGTGTGTAATTTTCGTACAGTGACGAATTTTGTATGTTTTGTAAATGATTACGTGGTCGATAAAAAAGGCAAAAATGATGAATAGTCAGAATAACGAAATTGTTGACATGGCGAACTCGCCAACACAGGAGAACAGGATGTTGAATAATGAAGTTGAAAACAATTTAATAAGTAGGGAAAATAGTCCGGAAACAGTTAAAAAATTTTCACAATCAAAAAATTTGCAGATTACGTGGTTAACGACAGAAGAAATGGAGCAGTTGATGGGTGCTATACTAAATTTGGGATCTCAGTTAGAATCACTACTAGGAACAATTAAAACCGAATTAAAAACAGTGGGATCACAGTTAAGATTTGAATTAAAAACAGTGGAATCACAGTTACGATCTGAAATTAAAACTGATATGGGAACAATGGAAACATGGTTAGACTCACTGGGATCACAAATAGGAACAAGTAAAACCGAGATGGAAACAATGGAAACACAGTTAGTCTCACGAACAGGGACATGTTTCAAAAACATGAAAGAAGAATCAAAGAAAGAAATTAGAGAAGAAGTACAACCGATTTTGAATGCACACAATAATAGTTTAATTTCAATAGAAATTAGACAAGAGGAACAGGACAGAGAACAGGAAGAAAGAGATCGCGTGATAGTACAGAAATTTTCAGAATTGAATTTACAACGTGCACACGGTAAGGAAGAAATACTTGAAAGAATTGAGGAATCCGTACCAAATGACAGGATAAATAACTTAACGCAACAATATGAACAGTTAATTACCAAATGTGTCAATACTGAAACCCGAGTCGCGACACTTACGGAAGACGTAAATAAACAGAAAGAACAATTAGGTGACTTATTGGAAAGAGTTGAGGAGATTTCAGATAAATTGACAAGTCTTAGCTTAAATGGGGACAGAGATTCAGATGATACAGCACCATTGCCACTTGCAGAAACCGAAGAGTACCAGAACATAAATAAGCATGTTGAAAATCAGGGAAAATTTAATGAACGCGTCAAAAGGGAATTTGAGGCATTACGAAAGCAAGTCAAACAAACTGAAGGCGAAATCGTAGGAAAAGACAGCAGAAGAAATTTAGAATCACAGATAGCAGAGAGGTTTGAAGAAAGTAATTTATTTCATTTACGGGATGCAACAAGAGAGCGCCAGGCGCGTGAACTTGACAATAATCGACATTCGGACTGGAACAGTCGTGGTAGGTCTTTGTCGCCACGAGGAGAAAACTTTGACTATAAACATTTTTTGACTGTTTGGAAATTTAAGATCTTTCGTAATTCTAAGAATGACATACATCCATGTTCATGGCTAGATCAATTTATGTACGCACTTCCACGAAACTGGCTACTAAGTCACAAACTGGAATTTATGTGCGGCTATTAATGTCCTCAGGGGATTCACTACACTAAGTGAATATGTGCCGTAGCGTGCATAGGGCCCCGAGCTGTAGTGGTGCTATTTCCCTTTTAGTTTTCTGCACCGCTGCCTACTCTTTTACTATTCTTTGCATCTGTCAAAACAACTCTTCGACTATCAATCTATCTAGAGAGTCGGTAAAGATTAACCGGATATGACGATTTTACCCAAAAGAGATTTCGGAAATTACCGTTTGGACTTACTGTACCTTCAGCAGCATTCATTCGTAGTTTAAACGAAATTTTAGCTGTTTATCTTCGTGACAATATTACTTCATATGTCGACGATATTCTTATTGCTAAACGTTCTTGGAGTGAGCATAACAAAATTTTGGATTCATTATTACGTATTTTTGCAAGAGTTGGCATTACAGTGAACTTGGAAAAATCTGAATTTGGTCGTTCTCAGGTGAAATTTCTCGGCCACATTATTTCTACAGAAGGTATTCTTCCTAATCCAGAGAAACCAGACGCTGTTCGTAATTATGCTGTTCCTACTACAAAACGTGACGTTCGTAATTTCCTTGGTGTCTGTAATTTTCTTAGACGCTTTGTTGGATTGGACGATTTGGCCACACTTCGTTTATGTGAACTATCTGGAAAGAATTCTAATTGGTGTTGGGATGAGGAAGCTCAGTCAGAATTTGAACAACTTCGTCATGCTTTAGTTGCTGCTCCACTTCTTTCACATTCAGATTTATCTAAAGATTTTTGTTTGGTGACGGACTCATCATACAAAGGCCTAGGTGCACATTTATTTCAAGAGATAGAAGAAGACGGCGTTGTAGTACAGAAAACTATTGCATTTGGAAGTCGTGTTCTCACTTAATCAGAAAAGAATTATTCGATTACGGAACTTGAAGCCTTGGCTGTTGTATGGGATTTCACAAAATTTCGCATATTTTTGTATGGCAGACATACAAAGCTTTACACCGATCATCGAGCTCTGGAATTTCTTATGTCAACAAAATTAACTCATGGCAGATTGTCACGATGGGCGCTGTATCTACAGGAATTTGATTTTAGTATTGTTTACATACAGGGTTCTTCAAATATTATTGCTGATCCTTTATCACGTGCACCTATGGGTTTGAAACAAAGTGCTGGGGAGGACTGCAAGGAAAACAATTATTGTTTGATGTATATTAAAGGTGTTGCGTTTGAGAATTTTATTTCGTCTTCGCTCCAGGACATCGCTAAGGAGCAAAATAAGGATCCAATCTGGAAGGACATTAAGGAGAAGTGGAGGAGAAAGGAAAGCGTAGCGATTAGACAGTATTATTTAGTTCTCAATGATATTCTTTTTAAACGAAAATCGGTCGACAACTCTGTTTGGTTAGTTTGTATTCCTGATGAGTGGATCAATAAATTGTTTTCATATACGCATTTCAGTTATGCACACTTTGGTCCCTGAAAATGCTTTCATAAATTACGAGAAAATTGCTACTTCAGTAACATGGAAAAACGTATTCGATCTGTTCTTGCCAAATGCAAATTATGTCAAAAGGCTAAGCCGCCAACTATTTCTCACAGAGCACCGTTGTTTCCTATCATTCCAGCGAAATTAAAGGAAATGGCTGCATTCGATTTGTTCGGTCCAGTGGTTCATTCTCCTAATGGTTTTGTGTACATTTTGGTAGCAGTGGAATTGACATCAAAATATGTGTGTTTTACACCTTTACGCAAAGCAACAGCTCGTTCAGTATCTAATGCTTTCATCAACATTTTCTTAAAGAAGTGGGTCATGTTGATAAGGTTATATCAGATAATGGATCACAGTTTCGCTCTAAAATTTGGCTTCGTACTCTACGGCGTCGTAAAATTAAACCAATTTTCATTTCACTTTTTCGCCCTCAATCTAACGCTTCAGAGAGATGGATGAAGGAAATCAATAAATTGTGTCGTCTTTATTGTCATCAGAATCACAGAACGTGGGACCAGTATCTTCATATTTTTCAAAACATTCTGAATGAACTCCCTAATGATTCAACTTCTTTACCGCCTATATTGATATAAAAAAATAAAGCACCGACAAATCGCATTTCTGAAATCGTTCCTTTTCCACCCACACGGAAACTGCGGCATTCTGAGGTTGTCAACCTGGCTCTGCAAAATATTGCATCTGTGGCTGCTAGAAGAGAGAAATCAGCTAAAGGTCCTGGTCGTTTAAAAACTTTGTCAGTTGGTCAAAAAGTGTTAATTAAGTCTCACCGTTTGTCTCACAAAGGAAAAGGCTTGTGTCGCAAATTTTTTCTGCTTTATAACGGTCCATATAGAATTCGCAAAATTATTCATGATAACACTGTTGAAGTGGAAACTCTTAAATCTCGACGCTCTAAGGGAATACATCATACATCGAACGTTAAAATTTTTGTGGAATGACATACTTTTGAGAAACTAACAGCTACATGTAAACACGCAGAGAATACAAGGATACCGCGCTGTGTTTTGGCGGCGGCACATACTCAAAGCAACAGTCACGTCTGCGCGCCGCACAAGGCAGTCGTTGACCGCAAACAAGTACTTCCTACGTCACGCGTACCTACAGCTGATCGAGCGCTCAGTGCGAATGCACTGACAACCGTAAACAAATACACAGTCTAATTTCTCGGAATAAATTCAGTATAAAGCTATAGTGACTTGATAAATTATGTTATTAACGTTCAGTATTTTTCAGGATACGGTTGTATACGACATTAGTACAAGAAACTTCATAGAAGTCACATGAGCTGGAGGTTTTATGGAAGCTGTATAAATTTATGCTAATAGGAAGGAAGCTAACGACATGACATGCCAACACTAGGGTTAGACCATTGACAGTTATTACACTGCATTCTTCGTGAGCAATTGAAATAGGAAGTGACACTTGACACAAGAAATTGCTTATGTTTTGCCATGATTCTTGAAGTGGTGTACACACTGTGAAATATTTTGATCATTCACACTACATACTCGTACTTACTTACTGAGAGTTATTCAAACTAAAGGCTGTTAGAAGTCATGTATGCATTTCTTTTGTTTAATGATGGACAAGGTAACCAAAATGTATTTTATAATTCATAATGAGTAGAAGATTTGGGTCAGATGGATTACACAGAGGTTGTGTGTGGATACTGTGTCTTCGGATTGCATAGGATGATGAATTGAAGTTTGCACTAGGATTTTATCTGTACTTGTTCGAAGAGACTGACTAGAGGAAAGAGTTGTTATGGAAGTGAAATGATATTGGCGATAAGGTTTATATGTGTCGACGTATTGAAGAGGTATTATTGAGGTATTGAGATTGTGTGAAGTTGATGATTATTGGAGTTTTGGTGGACAAGAGGTAAGGTAAATGATATTGATGACAAGGTTTATATGTATTGACGTAAGAGGTATTATTGAAGTATTGAGATTATGTGATGGTGATGATTATTGGAGTTTTGATGGATAAGAGGTAAAGTAAGTGAGGAGCATATTTTTTTTGTTAGTTTATATGGAACAAGGAGGATGAAGATGGCAGACTAGAACACTCAAGTAGAAGGAAGATTGTCTACACACACACTTTGTTAAATCACTAAGCAGTATATACTTTTTTTTGGAGAGAGGAAGTATTTGCATATCTTGGCACACTGACAGTTGTTCAGCAACAGTACATTTGATTTGGCTTGGCAAACATTGCTCTTGACATGATGACTATGACGTTGACTAACTGTTATTGACTGTTATACATTGCTGCCACATGTCGAACATCAAATCTTTGACAGAATTGTATTTACACAGTTAACACTATTCAATTACACAGTAGCACTTAATGTGGATGAAAGATGAGTGAGTGTGTTTTGTGTGCTTTCCTTTCCTAATCCCAAATAATTGGTACCGACCTGTCTCCTAAATATTATTTTACTTGTTTGTTGTGGCTTGCACTGACACCCATAAATATTATACATTTACTGATATTTGTGTATTTGTAATATTTAATATGACAATTATCTGATATCATTTGTGTGTTCATTATAATTTGTATGTTTAGTGTAAGAGCATTGATAATAATTTTGTGAAAGCAATTGTGTGTGCATTCAAACTGTTGTTCACACCTGCACCTGTTCAACATTGATGTGTGACACTTAGAAATGTTTAATTTCTGCTGATGAACTGTGTGATTAGTGATAGTGAATATTATGGACTGTTACTTGCGCTTTTTCTACATGATTGGTGCCACTAGGACATGTTTAATTTCTGCTGATAAACTCTGATGAACAGTGTGATTAGTGATAGTGAATATTATGGACTGCTGTCTGCACCTGCTCAACATTGCTGGGTGCCACTATTGGAACTGCTTCTACTGAAATGATGTTACTTCTTACTGTCTGCAACTGTTCAACATTGCCAGGTGTCACTAATGGAACTGCTTCTACTGACATAATGTCACTTGTTGGTGTCTGCACCTGTTCAACATTGCTGGGTGCAACTGATGGAACTGCTTCTATTACAATGATGTCACTTGTTGGTATTTGCACCTGTTGACCATTGCTGGGTGCTACTGCTGGAACTATCAACTACTTATTTTTTGAATCATTGAAAGCATTTTATGTGAACATTTGTATAAACTGATTTTTTGTGTATTGTGTAAACTATTATGTAAAGTAACATGTATGAAATAATTTGTATTGCTTACTGTATTTTATATATTAGGTTATTGAAAGGTCAGTGCAAAGCCAAAATTTTATCTAATTATGTGATAGTTACGTATTAATATTATCTTTTATTTTTGTGGACGAATTTGGTGGTATTTTCACCACCAATGCTGGCAAAAATACCATCAAATTCTGGCCCGTGGACGAAGGGCATATGAAAGGTGGCTACACTGAGCCACGGCGCCAGAGATTGCGCCAAAGAGTTTTATTTCGCCGCCTCCACTGGCAGTTCTAGTCGAGAAGTCGTGGTGGAGAGTGCTTGTCGAGATGTGGCAGTAGTCAGTGCTTGTTGAGAAGTAGTAGTAGTGAGTCGGTGTCGAGATGTGGCAGTAGTCAGTGCTTGTTGAGAAGTAGTAGGAGTCAAGTCGTTGTTGAGATGTCGTCGTAGTGAGTGCTTGTGCAGATCTTGCTGAGAGGATATTGATAGCTGTGCCATTTGTGGCCATGTTGTATGCAGTTGTTTGATTGGCTAGACAGCAGATGTTGTTCGAATGGAGATATTGTAATGATCAGAGTGCTTTTCGTCAATATATATGAAGGTAAAAAAATTCACTTTTCTTCTTATTATTTCAATGTCTTAAATAATGCGTTATTACAGGTTCAGTCAACAAAGCATCTGGCTTGTGTTCTTGTATTAGAGTGTAATTCTGGTTTCCTTACGCAATTATAGTATTTATATTTTCTTTAATTGCTTCAGTATAAATGGTGTTCAAAATATCTTGTCTTATTGACAAAGAACCGTGCCAGATGTGTACGTTGAATCACACTTCCACACACAGAACAATCACACTTGTGTTTTGGTTTCGTAGGTTTTATAGTTGCTGGGGACTTAATTAATTAATTGTGTTAACAGAAATTTTCTTTCATTCTTTGTTGTTGTTCTATGCAGTCAGATTGCGTACTAAAACTAGTCAGGGCCAACCGTTTACGAGACTTGGTAATCGGACATACAGCTACAAAAAAACTTAAAAACTATTTGCATTCATTATATTTAATTAAGCCCCCATGCAATCTCCATTGCACGAAGAGAAAGTCACGGTATGGATTAGATTTACCACATCTACCGTTGTCGGGCTTTTTTTCTTCGAGGAAATGCGTGATTCTGGTTTTGTAACTGCTACCGTGACGAGTGAGAGGTACGCCGATATGTTACAGAATCGCATCATCCCCAGCCTGGCTGATAAACACCTGCTGGAACATACGATGTTCATGCAGGATGGCGCTCCACCCCATATTGCTAGACGCGTGAAAGATCTCTTTCGTGCGTCGTTTGGTGGTGATCGTGTGCTCAGCCGCCACTTTCGTCATACTTGACCTCCCAGGTCCCCAGACATCAGTCCGTGCGATTATAGTCTATGGGGTTACCTGAAGTCGCAAGTGTATCGTGATCGACCGACATCTCTAGGGATGCTGAAAGACAACATCCGACGCCAATGCCTCACCATAACTGCCGACATGCTTTACAGTGCTATTCACAACATTATTCCTCGACTACAGCTATTGTTGAGGAATGATGGCGGACATATTGAACATTTCCTGTAAAGAACATCACCTTTGCTTTGTCTTACTTTCTTGTGCTAATTATTGCTATCCTGATCAGATGAAGCGCCATTTTTTGAACATTTGTATATTTTTGGTTCTAATAAAACCCCATGTCATTCCAAGCATGTGTGTCAATTTGTACCTCTCTATCTACATTATTCCATGATTTATTCAGATTTCAAATTGATAGTGACTTTTTGATCACCCTGTATGTTCTCTGGAATCCAAAACATGCTAGTCGTCTACTGTACTATGCTGCATTGCTGGACCATGAAATTTGTAATTTGTAGGTCTGAACTCCACTAGTATACAACAATACACTGTACTGCTGTACTTGACATTTCTCATTTGCCTGGACAGCTAGGCCCTGGCGCACTGAGATGCAGCCCAGGATTCATAGGGTGTGCAGTGCCATGCCACCCAATGTACAGATGGCCGTCAGGGTCTCAGGAAATCCTTCCTGCCCCCCACCCCCTCCCACCCACGGCTCACTGCTTCAACATTACTACAAAATACAAATGTACACATGTTTGCTATTTGTAACTCAAGTCAGGCAGTCAGAAGCAACCTCCAGTGCTACTGCCACATCACAGAGGCCCAGGTAACTGTCCCCCATAGCAGAACAGGGCGTGTCGGCTTCGATCGTCCGTTCGCCTGGACGGCAGTGTACCTGGATACGAGCATCGACCTGGTGTAACAAAAATGCGTGATTCATCTGACCAATCGACACCTTCCTACTGTTTGACACTCCATTGTTGATCGTCCTGTGCCATCTCCTATCGTAATTGACAGTGTTGTTCAGAGAACACGAGATCATTATAGGGGGTTCGACTGTGGAGGGCCATGTTGAACAGTGTGTTCTGAAACACTCGTGCGTTGGCCAGCAGTGCACTCTGCCGTTAAGAGACCGCACAGAATACTGTGGGTGGTAGCTGAGCAAACAGCAGGGCACAACTGGGGAGAGCTGGAGTGGTGGGGGCTGCGGGCAAGCGCTGTAGGGGAAATGCCGAGCGCCAGAGGGGAAGTGCCGCTCTGAACTGAAGCCCACGCTCACATTATCTGTAAATACTAAGTGCAGTCACTCCACGCCCACACTTGCATGGTGATTGAGCCGTAGTAAAATTTGCTGTTTTGAAGAGCGCGCCGCAGCGTACAGTATAAAGCAGACACCCTCCGTTTCTGGTGGCGGCGCCGCCGTGGCAATCGCAACTTTAGTGTCTGACTCTGGTGGAAAACGGGAAAGGTGGCCTGTTCATGTGTATTTAATGGGCGCTATGAGCTTGGCAGTTGGTCAGTCTATCAAGTCTGGTTAGTTGGTCAGCCAAGTTAGTTTGGGTCTGTCTCTCGTCCACATCGGCGCACGTGAGGTCGCCACGTGAGTCCAGTGGGCCGCGCCGTATAGCGAGGGGTAGTGGCTTCGCGGCCGACACGAGAGCAACAGGAGTCAACCCACGACGTCGGTCTGGCCGGCGCGAGCTGCGACGCCGTGAGACGGGAGATCGGCGCGCCTTCCTGCGACCGTTGAGGAACTGGCAGAGCGTTGGGGGTGGTGCGCCAGGTCTTCGCCAGAAATCGCAGTTTATTGGTAGTTAAGTGGTTGGAGATATGTTGTTTCATTTACTTGTTAAATTCTACTTGTTTTCTTGGTGATGTCACCAGCCGCTTTGTTTTGGGGTCGTCCCACCATTCTTCTCCGTTTGCCCACCCGCGGAAAGGTGGTTATTTGTGAATTAGGTGGTCCGTTTTTCCCTTGTGGAATTGGGGAGGTTTACAGCAATCTGCGGTTCGGGTTGTTTTGTAACCCCCCCCCCCCTGTCAATCTACCATACGGTAATAGCTGCCTCTATCACGTTTGTCGGATTCGGTGTTAACGAATTTATGGAATTAAGGTAAAGGCCGAATTCTTGAAATATGTTTTTACCTTGCCTATCATCTTGTGATGCGGTCTATGTGTATATGTGTAATGTAGTGCATGTTGTACACCTTATGTATGTCTGAATTTCATGGGTTTTATTTAAACAGTCATTTTTATAAAGCTGCCAACCTTCCACCATAAGAGCCCTCTTAAAAACAAATTGCACTTTTGGTGTCAAATCATTTCTTAGTGTGAGTGTTTGTACCATTTCCATCGTTCTTACGGAGTGCATAGTTTATGTGTTTGTGTGAGTTGTTAAAAATTTTAGTGTAAAGTAATCTGGTGTGTTGCAGCTCTGCACCAGTGTAGTCTTTCAGAGGTCGTCGTAAGCGGCCGTGACTACGGCCGCGTTGAAAGGGGCGGAAGCTTCTCAGCCCGAAGGCACCTACTGTACAAAAAAAAAAAAAAAAAAAAAAAAAAAAAAAAAAAAAAAAAAAAAAAAAAAAAAAACTTTGTTATTCTGCCTCTGAATAATTCAAAGTTTATATTTAGAGGATGCATTCTGATTGTAATTTTAAATCGGTTTTGAAAAGGCTTTTAGGAATAAAATTCACATTTGTTAAGGGTAATTTTATTTGGTATCAGTTACTCCCTGGCAACTACTTCCACGCTCACCTTGTGCCATTAAATGTGTTAGTGTTCTTGGTGAATCGCTAGTAAATAAAGTAAATTCTTTAAGAAAAGATCTTGAAATTTTAAATTTACGGTTCAGTGATCTTTCAAAAAAGATTTGTCACCTCTGCATTGCTTGGTATCTAAAAGGAATACCAGCCGAAAATGCAGTGATTTATTTTGGCATGGCATGTTAACCATATGCAACTTGCAGACACTCGACACAAGTGGCGAAATTTATATAAAACCTACACAATTTTCTTGTCGCCACGTGAAAATTTGCTTCTTTTTCCAAAACTCAGCGGAGTTTACACGGTCTCACCTAACTAACATGTTGTGCAAACGCAACTGCGAGAGAATTCTGAGACAATGGTTTATTAAGTGTGGAGCTGGGATGAAGTAGCGTCAGTACGTTACGAAAAAGCACATGCTCGGTACAAAATAAACGTGTAATGTCATCACTTACGTTGTTCCAAAACCCACAGCATTTCTCGATTCACCAGCTATTGATGGCACTTAAAAATTAAGTTCTTTCATAAAAAAAAGTCTGTCGTTAGCGGATTAACACGACACATATTGAAGTTTTGGATAATAACCATACGGAAAAACACTCCCCTCTTTGTTTGCTGTGATTTGAAAAACTACCATTTCGATGCCTCAAATGGCTTGTGAGATATGAGCAATGTTGTGGATATCTCACTCTCGCTTCATAGCTGACGCGGCGCGATCGCAAATGAGTGCGCTACGTCAGATCAATTTTCTCAAGATCGGTGACAGATAGACACGTCCATCCAAGTCTAAAGAATAATTAGAGTATGTTAGCTAAATTTCATAATGTGTAATATGCGCCAGACGTAAAATCATACCGGACCTCTATTTTTCACTGCAAACATTTTCGAATGACAATTAACGAAATGATGTTGTTGTCGTTGTGGTCTTCAGTTCTGAGACTGGTTTGAAGCAGCTTTCCATGCTACTCTATCCTGTGCAAGCTTCTTCATCTCCCTGTACATCCTTCTGAATCTGCTTAGTGTATTCATCTCTTGGTCTCCCTCTACGATTTTTACCCTCCACGCTGCCCTCCAATTCTAAATTTCTGATCCCTTGATGCCTCAGAACATGTCCTACCAACCGGTCCCTTCTTCTTGTCAAGTTGTGCCACAAACTCCTCTTCTCTCCAATTCTATTCAATACCTCCTCATTAGTTACGTGATCTACCCATCTAACCATAAGCATTCTTCTGTACCACCTCATTTCGAAAGCTTCTATTCTCTTCTTGTCCAAACTATTTATCGTCCATGTTTCACTTCCATATATGGCTACACTCCATACAAATACTTTCAGAAACGACTTCCGGACACTTAAATCTATACTCGATGTTAACAAATTTCTCTTCTTCAGAAACGCTTGCCTTGCCATTGCCAGTCTACATTTTATATCCTCTCTACTTCAACCGTCATCGGTTATTTTGCTCCCCAAACAGCAAAACTCCTATACTACTTTAAGTGTCTCATTTCCTAATCTAATCCCCTCAGCATCACCCGACTTAATTCGACTACATTCCATTATCCTCGTTTCGCTTTTGTTGATGTTCATCTTATATCCTCCTTTCAAGACACTATCCATTCCGTTCAGCTGCTCTTCCAAGTCCTTTGCTGTCTCTGACAGAATTACAATGTCATCGGCGAACCACAAAGTTTTTATTTTTCTCCATGGATTTTAATACCTACTCCGAATTTTTCTTTTGTTTCCTTTACTGCTTGCTCAATATACAGATTGAATAACATCGGGGAGACGCAACAACCCTGTCTGACTCCCTTCCCAACCACTGCTTCCCTTTTGTGTCCCTCGACTCTTATAACTGCCATCTGGTTTCTGTACAAATTGTAAATAGCCTTTCGCTCCCTGCATTTTGCCCCTGCCACCTTTAGAATTTGAAAAAGAGTATTCCAGTCATCATTGTCAAAAGCTTTGTCTAAGTCTACAAATGCTAGAAACGTAGGTTTGCCTTTCCTTAATATTTCTTCTAAGATAAGTCGTAAGGTCAGTACTGCCGCATGAGTTCAAATACTTCTACGGAATCCAAACTGATCTTCGCCGATGTCGGCTTCTACCAGTTTTTCCATTTGTCTGTAAAGAAGTCGCCCTAGTATTTTGCAGCTGTGACTTATTAAACCGATAGCTCAGTAATTTTCACATCTGTCAACACCTGCTTTCTTTGGGATTGGAATTATTACATTCTTCTTGAAGTCTGAGGGAATTTCGCCTGTCTCATACAATTTTCTCACCAGGTGGTAGAGTTTTGTCAGGACTGGCTCTCCCAAGCCCGTCAGTAGTTCTAATGGAATGTTGTCTACTCCCGGGGCCTTGTTTCGACTCAGGTCTTTCAGTGCTCTGTCAAACTCTTCACGCAGTATTGTATCTCCTATTTCGTCTTCATCTACATCCTCTTCCATTTCCATAATATTGTCTTCAAGTACATCGCCCTTGTATAGACCCTCTATATACTCCTTCCACCTTTCTGTTTTCCCTTCTTTGCTTAGAACTGGGTTTCCATCTGAGCACGTGATATTCATACAACTGGTTCTCTTTTCTCCAAAGAATTTTCCTGTAGGCAGTATCTATCTTACCCCTCGTGAGATGAGCTTCTACATCCTTACATTTGTCCTCTAGCCATCCCTGCTTAGCCATTTTGCACTTCCTATCAATCTCATTTTTGAGACGTTTGTATTCCTTTTTGCCTGCTTCATTTACTGCAGTTTTATACACTCCTGGAAATGGAAAAAAGAACACATTGACACCGGTGTGTCAGACCCACCATACTAGCTCCGGACACTGCGAGAGGGCTGTACAAGCAATGATCACACGCACGGCACAGCGGACACACCAGGAACCGCGGTGTTGGCCGTCGAATGGCGCTAGCTGCGCAGCATTTGTGCACCGCCGCCGTCAGTGTCAGCCAGTTTGCCGTAGCATACGGAGCTCCATCGCAGTCTTTAACACTGGTAGCATGCCGCGACAGCGTGGACGTGAACCGTATGTGCAGTTGACGGACTTTGAGCGAGGGCGTATAGTGGGCATGCGGGAGGCCGGGTGGACGTACCGCCGAATTGCTCAACACGTGGGGCGTGAGGTCTCCACAGTACATCGATGTTGTCGCCAGTGGTCGGTGGAAGGTGCACGTGCCCGTCGACCAGGGACCGGACCGCAGCGACGCACGGATGCACGCCAAGACCGTAGGATCCTACGCAGTGCCGTAGGGGACCGCACCGCCACTTCCCAGCAAATTAGGGACACTGTTGCTCCTGGGGTATCGGCGAGGACCATTCGCAACCGTCTCCATGAAGCTGGGCTACGGTCCCGCACACTGTTAGGCCGTCTTCCGCTCACGCCCCAACATCGTGTAGCCCGCCTCCAGTGGTGTCGCGACAGGCGTGAATGGAGGGACGAATGGAGACGTGTCGTCTTCAGCGATGAGAGTCGCTTCTGCGTTGGTGCCAATGATGGTCGTATGCGTGTTTGGCGCCGTGCAGGTGAGCGCCACAATCAGGACTGCATACGACCGAGGCACACAGGGCCAACACCCGGCATCATGGTGTGGGGAGCGATCTCCTACACTGGCCGTACACCACTGGTGATCGTCGAGGGGACACTGAATAGTGCACGGTACATCCAAACTGTCATCGAACCCATCGTTCTACCATTCCTAGACCGGCAAGGGAACTTGCTGTTCCAACAGGACAATGCACGTCCGCATGTATCCCGTGCCACCCAACGTGCTCTAGAAGGTGTAAGTCAACTACCCTGGCCAGCAAGATCTCCGGATCTGTCCCCCATTGAGCATGTTTGGGACTGGATGAAGCGTCGTCTCACGCGGTCTGCACGTCCAGCACGAACGCTGGTCCAACTGAGGCGCCAGGTGGAAATGGCATGGCAAGCCGTTCCACAGGACTACATCCAGCATCTCTACGATCGTCTCCATGGGAGAATAGCAGCCTGCATTGCTGCGAAAGGTGGATATACACTGTACTAGTGCCGACATTGTGCATGCTCTGTTGCCTGTGTCTATGTGCCTGTGGTTCTGTCAGTGTGATCATGTGATGTATCTGACCCCAGGAATGTGTCAATAAAGTTTCCCCTTCCTGGGACAATGAATTCACGGTGCTCTTATTTCAATTTCCAGGAGTGTATTTTCTCGTATCATCAATTAAATTCCATATTTCTTCTGTTACTCAAAGATTTCTACTAGCCCTCGTCTTTTTACCTACTTGATCCTCTGCTGCCTTCACTACTTCATCCCTCAGAGCTACCCATTCTTTTTCTACTGTATTTCCTTCCCCCATTCCTGTCAATTGTTCCCTTATGCTCTCCCTGAAACTCTGTACAACCTCTGGTTCTTTCAGTTCATCCAGGTCCCATCTTCTTAAGTTCCCACCTTATTGCAGTTTCTTCAGTTTTAATCCACAGTTCATAACCAGTAGACTGTGGTCAGAGTCCACATCTGCCCCTCGAAATGTCTTACAATTTAAAACCTGGTTCCTAAATCTCTTTCTTACCATTATATAATCTATCTGATACCTTCTAGTATCTCCAGAATTCTTCCATGTATACACCTTCTTTTATGATTCTTGAACCAAGTGTTAGCTATGATTAAGTTATGCTCTGTGCAAAATTCTATCAGACGGCTTCCTCTTTAATTTCTTACCCCCATTCCATATTCACCTACTATGTTTTCTCCTCTCCCTTTTCCTACTCTCGAATTCCAGTCACCCATGACTATTAAATTTTCGTCTCCCTTCACTACCTGAATAATTTCTTTTATCTTATCATACATTTCATCAATTTCTTCATCATCTGCAAAAGTAGTTGGCATATATACTTGTACTACTGTGGCAAATGGGCACATGATAATAAACCAGACATATAATGAATTTTTTTTACCAAGTAGTTTCTGTAAAATCATTTGGGAAAGATTGCAGGGCGTGCACCTCGATTCTGTCATCACCGATCGGCCGAAAGAGGGCAGAAATGGCGGCCTCCCCTCCCGAACAAACGAATGGACTCGCCCAGTGCTTAAGACAAAAACCGCGCACCGGCCGCCCACCGTGTTATGCGCGGACCCTGAAAGTATGCTGCAGATCGCCGAAGACAAACCTCTGCCGCAGTGTTCATCAAATTGCGGCTCGTGGTTCTCAACCATATTTTATAGGAACATATATCTACCAACTAACAGTCGAACCCGAAAACATTAAAAGATTCTTAATGCTGTACGTTTGCTGTTCAGTGAGAAACAAAAATACTTACAGAGACAGTAATATTTAAAGATGCATTTAAATTTTAGTTGAAATTACTGATTTAGGTCGAGAATACGAGATTGAAAATCTGAGTGTTGCCAAAACGGCGCGCGCCAACATTTGACTCCCGTGAATACAGCCCCCAAAATCTAGTTGTCATCAAACTGGCACGTGTCAGTTTGAATTTTTTATTTCTTGTCTTGGAGGATTTTAACATCATAAACATGACTGGTGAGTGCAAGCAACTGCACAACGATTTTGTTCAGTTAAAGAGTCAGCTACAGTCAACAGTTGTAAATGAAATGCTACTGTGTTAATGTGGGATCGATTTACTGTGAAAAAAAATTAGTTCCGATTTCGGCCACCAGGAGCAAATCAGGAGCCGCGAATGCAAGATTAGATTAGATTAGATTAGATTTACTTTCATTAATTGATCCGTAGTGGGAAGGTTCTCCACGATGTAGAACATGTCAGAAAAACAACAATACATGACAAATATTTACAACTCAAACAAATAAACTAATGTTCCATTCCACAGGTCCCAAGTGGCATGGTCGTCATTTTTTAATGAACGCTATATGAAAGAATCCTGTTACAAATACTAATGCACTGAATTTAAAATAAAAAAGTTTTTTATTTGTTTATAAGGTAATAAACGTGTAATACAACTACTAAATACTTATTTACAATGAACACATTACTGCACTGAACTGGTGCAGAAGTTGAATTGTACTTATATGGAGTAGAAGAATTTGGCCGCCAATAAATCATTTAGGCTTCTCTTAAACTGAATTTCACTGGTTGCTGGCAAGTTATTGAAAATGTGTGCTCCTGAATAATGCACACCTTTTTGTGCAAGACTAAGCGTCTTTAAATCCTTGTGAAGATTATTCTTATTTCTAGGATTGATTCCATGAAATGAGCTGTTGGTTTGAAAAAGTGATATATTTTTAATGACAAATTTCACTAAAGAATAAATATATTGGGAAGCAGTAGTTAGTATCCCTAGTTCCCTAAACAGGCTTCTGCATGATGTTCTTGAGTTCACACCACATATAAGTCTTACTGCACGTTTTTGTGCCCCGAAAACTTTAGCTTGGCTTGATGAATTGCCCCAAAAAATAATTCCATATGACATTATGAAATGAAAGTAAGCATAGTATGCCAGCTTTTTCATTTTTATATCCACTATGTCTGACAGAATTCGCATTGCAAATAGAGATTTGTTAAGACGCTTCAGCAGTTCTCTGGTATGCTCCTCCCACATGAATTTATTATCAAGCTGTAATCCCAAGAATTTAACACTGTCCACTTCTTCTATCTGCTTGTCACCTTATGTTAGGCATATACTCGTGGGACACCCCTTATAAGTTCTGAACTGCATGTAGTGTGTTTTTTCAAACTTTAGTGACAAGGAATTGATTAGGAATCTGTGATTAAGTCCACAAATATTTTATTAGCTGACCTTTCTAAGACTACACTTGATTTGCTATCTATTCCAATGTTTGTACCATTGGAAAACAAAACGAACTTGGCTTCTGGTAATGTTACTGATGAAAGGTCATTGATATACACAAGAAAAAGTAAGGGTCGTAAAACGGAAACTTGTGGGACCCCACATGTAAGACATATAGAAATGTTTCCCTATATAATAGATTAGTAAGGCGACGTGGGCACAAAAGGTGAAACAAATGAGACAGGCATGATGTTGATTTTGTTATTAACTGCCAGTTACACAATTTGTTCAGTATGTACACAGGAGACGTGGACGAGATGCTGCTTCCGTTAAAAGACTTGATCACCAGTTTCTCGCAGCAATTCCGGTGGAATCTGAGCAGCGTGTACCTGTACAGTACAGACCGAACGGTAAACGCGTTCTTTCAAATACCCCCATGGCAGAAAGTCAAAGGAATTCAGATCACATGATCTTACAGGCCATGCATCTGAAAAAAAAAAAAAATGGTTGGCGACAGCCTGCACTAAGCACAACTTCCACTGGGCGAGCGACATGAGCCGCTGCCCCGTCTTGCACGAAAGTAACGGCTTCCACGCGGTTGACCTCTCCCAAAGCAGGAATCACACGACGTACAAGGACGTCAGGGGCCTCTGCTGTGAGAGCTGTTAACGTTTAATGCACTGAAACTGGTACAGGCCAGCATATTCAAATACAGGGATATGTAAACAGGCAGAATACGGCACTGCGGTCGGTAACAAAAGTGTGACGCAGTTGTTACATCGGTTACTGCTGCTGCAATGGCAGGTTATCAGGATCTAACACAAGAATGTGCAATGTGGTAGAAGCCTAGCAACAGCTTGTTGATGAAGTGTAGCCATTGACAGATATGAAATACTTAAATAAAGACTGGTTGCTTGAGCAAACAATTTTAACAGCAAGGAATGACGTAGTGCAACAAATAAATCAGCAAATACAGAAGATGATTACAGGAGCAGAAATAATATATAGACCGACACATACAATAAAGGATCGAGAAGAAAGTGTCAACCTTCCAACCGAAAATTTGAACTAATTAAACACGTCCAGTATGCCTCTCCATCCATTCAAACTGAAAATTCTATAGCCAATAATACTGATACGCAATATTAACTCACCCAAATTACCTAAGATTATGTGTTGAACAATTACTTCATTAATGAAGCAATAATTTTAACTGGTAAAGAAAAGGGAAAATCGGTGTTGATACCAAGAATCCCATTGACCTCAACCCATATGACATTTTATTTTAAAAGCTTACAGTTTCTGTGAAATTAGCTTACACAATGACTAAACATGAGGCTCGGGGCAGACATTTCGCTACTGCGCCGCTTAATTTCAGGAAACCCTGTGTCGCAGACGGTCACCTCTATGATGCATTTTGATGTGGCAGACAAGCAGAAAATATGTATCCGTATCCCCCAGTCAACCAAACATCAATTGTAGTAGGTAAAAAAAAAATAAAAAGCACTCCGTCTTCAGGCGACGAGTGGCCTACCGGGACCATCCGACCGCCGTGTCATCGTCAATGGAGGATGCGGATAGGAGGGGCGTGGGGTCAGCACACCGCTCTCCCAGTCTTAAGATGGTATTCTTAACCGAAGCCGCTTCTATTCGGTGGAGTAGCTCCTCAATTGGCATCACGAGGCTGAGTGCACCCCGAAAAATGGCAACAGCGCATGGCGGTTGGATGGTCACCCATCCAAGTCCCGACCAAGCCCAACAGCGCTTAACTTCGCTGATGTCACGGGAACCGGTGTATCCACTGCGGCAACGCCGTTGCCCTAAATGTTGTACGTAAGAATGTAATTTAATGTAAACACTTTATATGTAAGACATTTGTCTGAACAAACAGAAACGAATTACATTTGTAAAACTACCGACAGAAAACTAAAACCTCAGCGAAGCGGATTATTATTAGCTAGATGATAAATAAGGGTGTTTCTACTTATGTTTAAATGCATTATGCAGTATAGAACACAATTATAAATGGTTCGTCAGCTCATTGCGTTATATTACGACGACATAATCCCCGCTACAAATTTGTACCGCATTTGAAGACGACGCTCTGTACAATGGCCGGTCAGGAATCCACGTTACTTCCGTCTGAAATTTGTGACGTAGAATTTGATCGGTGTGAGTCACACACACCCAGTACTGAAAGACAAACGATCAAATATTTGCCCTATCAAGTCCCCTCGCGCTGCAAACCAACTTTGCCCCTGATGTAACCGTTCAACTTATCGCGTGCGTCCTGTGATTCCGCCAGTATATGAGAGGGGTTCGAAAAGTTTCTAGCCTAACAAATAAAAACCGGCAGAAATTCGGTAATACCAGTTTATTCTTCAATATAATGCTCGTGGCACAGTAATACACTTGCGGGCACGCTCTGGTAACTTCTGCAAACCATTCATTGGAAAAGGTCTTCGATTTCGAGTCCAAGCGAGCGCTCACAGAATCAGCCACTGCATCGTCATCGTCAAATCGTCGTCCTTTGAGGTCTTTTTCTAGGTCTGGGAAAAGATACAGTCAAACCTGGTGATTATAATGCGGGTGACGTAACAATTCGAACCCGCAGTCACGCAAAGTTTGCAGTGTTGCGAGGGCTTTGTGCCCCGGTGCGTCGTGCTGATGCCAAAGAACTCCGCGCGCCAAATCCCCGCGCCTTTTTTGCTTTATCTCTTCTCTCAAACGGTGCAGGAAGGTGCAGTAGAATGGTGCACTGATATTTACGCCCATCCACCATGATTACCCCTTCTGCATTGCAGAAGACCGATGCCATCACCTTACTGGCTGCTTTTGCACACGGAATTTTTTTGGGGTCTGGGATGAAAGATGTTTCTTTTGTTGTGAATGTTGTTTTGTCTGAGGGTACGAGTGCTGAACCCACGTTTCGCCCTATGCCACGTACCTTGGAAGAAAGCCGTCTTCATCCGTTTCAAATTGGCGGACGATTTCTTCACCAGACTGCATCTGATCTGCATTCGAGTCTTTCGGAACCCACCGAGACGAAATTTTCTGCTTTGCCAAAATATCCACAATTTCATCAGCACGCCCATGGGAGATTCCAAATGTGGTTTAAATTTGCAGCAACGTTGATGGACTATCCAGAAAAATCGATCGTGAATTGCAGTCACTGTATCATCAGCGGTAAAGGTGACAGGCCTTTTGCTCCTCGGCGCACCTTCCACTCTCTTTTTCCTACGTTTGAGGCCGGACACCCACTTCTCCTCTGTTGCACAGGCCGGGTCACTGTGCATTACGCATGTCCTCCGCTACTTCCTTAGGCGTCATTCCCTTCAAATGAAGATATTCAGTCATAGTGCGGTTCTCGATTCTCTCTCGATATTCGCCATTTTGCTTACAAATGTGTGTGAAATGTTATGGGACTTACCTGCTAAGGTCATCAGTCTGTAAGCTTACACACTACTTAACCTAAATTATCCTAAGGACAAACACACACACACCCATGCCCGAGGGAGGACTCGAACCTTCGCCGGGACCAGCCGCACAGTTCATGACTGCAGCGCCTTAGAACGCTAGATTTTGCTTACACTGCGGTATACAACGCATCCTAGCGGCAAAACTAACGAAACGGGAGCCGCGAAATTTGACTTGCCTACCCACACGGGGTCACGGTAAATGTAAGTGGTGGTGCTTGTGCGAGTCATTACGGTAACCATCTGAGGCTAGAAACTTTTCGACCGTCCTTCGTATTTTTGAATAGACGAAGGAGTCAGGTACAGCTTACATTTGCAAATATTTCACCGCATCGGAAGGCCCAGCGGCACCGACCGACCTCCGTATCATCCTGCTCAGAGGCTGACAGGGAGCTGGAGATAATTTCGTGGACATTTCTCTAGTATTTGTATGTGATGAACGTTTAAGGGCCCTTGTACTGTTGGGAATTAGAAGCGCGCAATGTCATCAGAGATGCCGCGACGGCGGGAGGCCTGTTTGGGCGACCTCTGCGCGGAAGGCGGTGCGCGCCGTTACCCGCGGTGGTCGGCGGTGGTGTGTCGTGGGTAGTGCAGACTGCGTGGTAGAGCTGCAGTTGTATTTAGAAAAATACTGAAACTGATCTTATTGTCTTCTATTGTAAGACCTATTTTAACGACCTCCATGAAAAAATTTCTTTCACTATTGAACTCGAAAACGAAAACCGACAATTACATAATTTAGACTTGACGCTTACAACAGGAGACAATAACATCACTTTCAATATTTTTCGAAACGAAACGTATACTGACCAAATCGTGCCTCGTTCCTCTTTTCATCCACAGTCTAAAAAAATGGCCTTTTTTCACTGTGCCGTCCACCGAGCCACCTCTATATCACTTTCAACAGAACAGTTTAATGAGGAGATTAATTTACTTAAAACTATAGCAGTCAATAATGAATATACGCCTAACATAGTGGACGACATCCTAAAAAAGAAAACTGCAAAAACTACTACGCTCAACACCTCACGCACTGAAGTTAACCCAAAAAGAGGTTTTTCTATTCCTTTCACAGGGCCCATCTCCTATCACATCCAGCGCATGCTTCTCAACAAATACAACTGCAATGTAGCCTTCTCTAGTAATAACAATCTGAAGAGAAACTTCATTCATAATGTGAAATCCGTTCGCTCCCCTACAGAAAGTTCTGGCGTTTATAAGATCATCTGCGATACCTGCTCCTCCTATTACATAGGGCAAACTGGACGTGCTTTCACCATCAGATACAAAGAACATCTTTTGAGAAAGAACGGCACCAGTCCCCTAAGTTCATCCTTTGCCGATCATCTCTTAATTACTGGACACGAGCCTAAAGCCATTGGCGATAACAATATTCTGCATACCGAAAAGGTTAGATGTTTTAGAGGAATTGGAGACTTTCAAATATCTATCTCGTCATGATGGCCTGCGAAATAAAAATGTTTTCGACTGTATAAAGCCGTTGCTTGATCTTTGATTCAGATTTCCTCATGCAGTTTGCCGAAATGTTATTTTCCCGTTACGTCTTTGCTGTTTTCTTGTATGTCACAACTGACGTTTTTCTACGTTACAAAATGTATCTCTGTTTAAAGCAGATAAATATGTAACTTCATCCTGTTATTATTAGTGCTTACGTTGTGCCTGAATCAGCTGCATCACAATTTCATGTGTCTAATTTTGAATGTACAGTAGCCTAGTTGTTTCTGCGGCTACTAGATGGCGTTCGCAGTAACACTTTGTTTACTTCCCCACACTTTCTAACGTGGGCACCTCAGTTTTGTTGCAACACGTGTTCACTCAGGTACGAGCAGCCCTTAGCGGCTCGCCTTTCGCGCTTAGATTTTTTTAGAATGTGACTTGTAAGTACTGCATCTCTTTCCAGTCAGTACACACTTCAGTTTATTAATGTCTTATATACCTATTATGTTTTAGAACAGTTAGTTTAATTCTGAGGACGACGCTCAAAGTAGCGTCGAAACCTGGTCAGTTTTGACTTAATATAATTCTGACACGGTTACTGAACCTTAGCAGCTGTGTTCAAAGTTTTATAACTGATTTCAGATTTCGTACTTTATTGCGGCAGCATGTAGTTACGTATTCTTGGTTCAGATATCCGGACTATAGGGAAAGATAAAGAGCCATGCATAATTTTCAATTTGAATATTCAACGTGACTTTTAAGAGTCGCATTTTTGAAAAGATCTGACTCGATGTCAAAGACTGCTTACGTATGTCCACTCGTTTGTGATGCAAAGAAAGAGACCATTTTTCAATACAGAACATTTCTAATCATAAAACTAATTTCATCTGATTTTACAATTTGTCTCAAGTCATTGTCCGCATCCAAAGTCCGTGCCAAAATACGAGTTATCCTTTTTTACGTATTCTGATTTGTTACGAGCCAAGTGTGCTTCGCCTTTTTAAAAAGAGAGCGCATTCCACGGGGCGCATGTCAGCAGCTGGTTGCAGCTCAGCAAATGCGCCTCGTTTTCAAGACAAGAGCAACCTTACGGTGTCTCCATTGTGCAACAGTTGAGCCAAAATGTAATAATAAGAAAAGGGAACTTGGAGTTTTTTCCAGGACCAATTTGTCAGTTTAACAGTTTGAAGATTCAAAATTGTTGAACTCAGACAGTATTTTTGCCATTACGAAGGTATTTCGGAAAGTGAAGATTCACCGTACGCCAGAGGAACAGAAGAGTTTTGGCGAGCAAGTTGGCAACACTGGTGTTAACCTTGAACCGTTAGCTTTCTCCTCGCGGTCGTTCGGCAGTTGAACGTTGCTTCTGGTTGGAGTAGGTCGTGTTTAAAATGGCTGCACCGATTCAGAATCCCGCCAAATTTGAAGTGCGCTCTGTCATACGTTTTCTTCATGCAAAAGGTGAGCGACCAGCAGATATTCACAAAGAAATTGTTTCTGTTTATGGGAACATTATGAATCGACAAAATGTAACGAAATGGTATAGTTATTTCTCTGAAGGTAGGACCGATGTTCGTGACGAACAAAGAACAGGTCGGCCATATGTGATCTCTGATGCCCTTCTTCGGAGAACTGAGGAAGCAATTCGTACGAATAGACGTCTCACATTGAACGAATTGCATCGGATCATACCAGACGTGTCAGTGACAACTCTTTATGACGTTGTCACTCTCAAGTTAGAGTACAGGAAATTGTGTGCGCGCTGGGTTCCAAAACTGTTAACGGAAGAACACAAAAAGATAAGGATGGGCTTTGCACTCGACTTCCCCGCACGCTATGCTGAAGCAGGCGATGAGTTCCTTGACCACACTGTGACAGGTGGCGAGACGTGGGTTTATCACCATACACCTGAATCCGAGCAACAATCAATGCAATGGCGCCACCCGAACTCACCAAAAGCCGAGAAATGCAAAATGTCGATTTCAGCGAAGAAAATCGTGGCTTCTGTTTTTTGAGACAGACAAGGCATTCTTCTGTTGGAATTTATGGCTCCTGGAACGACAATTAATGCTGCTGCATATTGCCAGACTTTGAGACGTCTTCGTAGGGCAATTCAAAACAAACGCAGGGGAATGCTGACAAGTGGAGTCCGCTTGCTTCGTGACAACGCTCGACCTCACACAGCGCTCGTAACCAAAGCACCACTCAAACAATTGAAATGGGACATATTGGAGCACCCGCCATACAGCCCAGACCTTGCGCCCACCGACTTCCGTGTCTTCCGTTACCTGAAGTCACGTCTCGGTGGAAAATGATTCCGCGACGATGAAGAGATCAAAGATGAAGTTGAAATGTGGTTCCGACAACAGGCGGCAACCTTCTGTAACTGTGGGATACAAAAGCTTCTGTAGCGACTTAACAAATGTTTGGATAACGGGGGAGATTGTGTCGAAAAATAACAAATAATCCAGTTAATAAGATGTAACTGACGTTTTCCAAATAAATGTTGTATTTAAGGACTGCGAGCCATTGTATCTTTACTTTTCGAAATGCCCTCGTATAAATGGACAGGGGACGAGACAGGAATTTCCAAGTTACTTTCTCGCCGTCAGATTTTGCACCACGTTCTCGCAACTTGGATTGTCAGAAGGCAAAACTGTTAATCAATAACGACAAACGTATTATTTGTGGTAGAACAGGCGTCACGAGGCCTGGGCGCACCCCGGTCGCCATCAAGCCTCTGCAGACCGAAACGCCTGCCGCTACAACTGCCAGCCGAGCCTCTGCCAACCGGTGGGAGCCAGTGTTACAACTGCGACAAGGCTGCTCAGCTGGCTTCGGGTATCCATCTTCGGAAGCTACACTGAAGAGTCGGAGAAACTGGGACACCTGCGAAATATCGTCTCGCCCTACAGCGAGCACGCACAAGTGCCGCGACACGACGTGGCGTGGCTCGACTTGTTCCGGCGCAGTGGAGCAGAGACAGCTGCGAGGCGGCGCCAGCTGACCGCCCCTCCCTCCCCAGGACAACACCAGGGCAGCGCCCTCGAGGCGGCGCCAGCTGACCGCCCCTCCCTCCCCAGGACAACACCAGGGCAGCGCCCTCGAGGCGGCGCCAGCTGACCGCCCCTCCCTCCCCAGGACAACACCAGGGCAGCGCCCTCGAGGCGGCGCCAGCTGACCGCCCCTCCCTCCCCAGGACAACACCAGGGCAGCGCCCTCGAGGCGGCGCCAGCTGACCGCCCCTCCCTCCCCAGGACAACACCAGGGCAGCGCCCTCGAGGCGGCGCCAGCTGACCGCCCCTCCCTCCCCAGGACAACACCAGGGCAGCGCCCTCGAGGCGGCGCCAGCTGACCGCCCCTCCCTCCCCAGGACAACACCAGGGCAGCGCCCTCGAGGCGGCGCCAGCTGACCGCCCCTCCCTCCCCAGGACAACACCAGGGCAGCGCCCTCGAGGCGGCGCCAGCTGACCGCCCCTCCCTCCCCAGGACAACACCAGGGCAGCGCCCAGCGCCCTCGACACAAACACGCCGTCTCCCCGCGGCCCAGTTCTACCAGCGCTGAACGACATCGGTCATATTACATATCGCCCTGTCCGCAGCTCGTGGTCGTGCGGTAGCGTTCTCGCTTCCCGCGCCCGGGTTCCCGGGTTCGATTCCCGGCGGGGTCAGGGATTTTCTCTGCCTCGTGATGACTGGGTGTTGTGTCACGTCCCTAGGTTAGTTAGGTTTAAGTAGTTCTAAGTTCTAGGGGACTGATGACCTCAGATGTTAAGTCCCATAGTGCTCAGAGCCATTTGAACATATCGCCCTTTGCTCGTGATAGATCTATGCCATTCTCAAAGTTAAGTATTGTTACTGATTCACTTGTAATAAAACTCATTAATACACTTTCCTTGAATTGTTGTCTAGCGATCAGAGAAAGCAGGTTTCCTAGTGAAACTTCCCCTTTGAAAATTGAGAATGGCATTGCTGGAAAAACTCTACGTTATTTGATACTCAAACAGCTGAGTAACTGAACGTACTCAGACAGTTCCCTCTTTTAAGATTTTAAACATGGCTGAAACAGCAACTGTTGAAATTCTTCACGATAAAGGATGACAGCCAAAACAGTTGCAGGATAAAGATTTATTAAAATTCTTGACCAAGGTTTTGATATATACAGGGTGTTACAAAAAAGTACGGCCAAACTTTCAGGTAACATTCCTCAAACACAAATAAAGAAAAGATGTCAGATGGACATGTGTCCGGAAACGCTTTATTTCCATGTTAGAGCTCACTTTAGTTTCGTCAGTATGTACTGCACTTCCTCGATTCACCGCCAGTTGGCCCAATTGAAGGAAGGTGATGTTGACTTCGGTGCTTGTGTTGACATGCGACTCATTGCTCTACAGTACTAGCATCAAGCTCCTGCACATTTCAGTCGAAGTGTTCGTACGCTTCTCAACAACAGATTCGGTGACCGATGGATTGGTAGAGGCGGACCAATTCCGTGGCCTCCACGCTCTCCTGACCACAACCCTCTTGACTTTCGTTTATGGGGGCATTTGAAAGCTCTTGTCTACGCAACCCCGGTACCAAATGTAGAGACTCTTCGTGCTCGTATTGTAGACGGCTGTGATACAATACGCCATTCTCCAGGGCTGCTTCAGCGCATCAGGGATTCCATGCGACGGAGTGTGGATGCATGAACATTTCCTGTAACAAAGTGTTTGAAGTCACGCTGGTACGTTCTGTTGCTGTGTGTTTCCATTCCATGAGTAATGTGATTTGAAGAGAAGTAATAAAATGAGCTCCAACATGGAAAGTAAGCGTTTCCGGACACATGTCCACATAACATATTTTCTTTCTTTGTGTGTGAGGAATGTTTCCTGAAAGTTTGGCCGTACCTTTTCGTAATACCATATATACATATACCTTCATCAGAAGTAAAAAATCCTGAATATTGACGACGCCTTTGGCACAATTGTTTTATTAATCTCCATTGCATGATGTAATTTTAGTAAGTAACTAAAAGATTTTGTGCCTGTATTACTTTCGTAATTTCACTGTTACTTAAGCTTTAGTGTTTCTCATTTCCGATGCTAAGGTTTTACTAATGAAACTGTCTTCCTGTTCGGGATTTTTTACTTCTGATGAAGGTATATTTATATATACCGAAACCTTGGCCAAGAATTTTAATAAATCATTATCCTGCAACTGTTTTGGCTCTCATCCTTTATCATGAAGTTCTTTCTTTACTTATTCTTATCGTCACTGAACTGACACACAATATTTTTTAGCGCAACGCCGTCTGACTTTCAATAATCCCTACAAAAGAATGGCCCTGACTAACAATAACCTATACCTTTCATGAACCACTTACCTCACAAAAATCTTAGTTAGTCGAACTACTGCAATACAGCGAGCGCCAATACTTCCAGCAAAATAAAAGATTCTAACTACTGAAGGCACTAACTACTGATAGGCATAGTTATCATATAAAAGATCTTGATAGAGAACAAACAATGTATTTACCTTAATAGTGTTCAAAACTCATAATATACAGGGTGAGTCGCGTACGACGTAACACCCCCTTTATTCCGGGGTGATTGCACGTATTGGCATGCGGTTTCCGGCGAATCATAGCCGACTGTGGGGCACATACTTTGGTACATGCGCAATAATCACAACGTTTATATTGACCCAGATAATGAGGCAAGTACATATTTTTTAAATGGGACGCTATACTTTTTTTTACCATCATTTGAACGCTCTGGAAAAGACGCGTATAGTGATGTAACGCATGTTGCTGTTGTGATTCAAGCCTCCCTTAAAAGACGCTGCGAAATATTGGTACGATTGAAGGTCGAGGCGGTCGGAAGCGGCTGCAGACCGTAAACACGCCTCACGCGACCCGCAGGCCGAGTTGCCGTGCACGGCCTACTCTACGTAGGTAAATCCTCATCCGCCCTCTTTTAAGCAAAGTTTCAATCACAATAGCAACATGCGTTACATCACTACACACGTCTTATCCAGAGCGTTCGAATGATGGTAAAAAAAAGTATAGCGTCCCATTTAAAAAACATATACTTGCCTCATTACCTCGGTCAATATAAACGTTGTGATTATTGTGCATCTACCAACGTATGTGCCCCATAGTCCGCTATGATTCGCCGAAAACCGCATGCCCGGAATAAAGGGGGCGTTACGCCTTACGCGACTCACCCTGTATATATCAGTTCATGACATACAGTCTTACAAATTTCCTTTTTCTGACAGACAGCCGTCCGGATCGTCCGCTCCCAAATTTCTGGCAACTCTCCCCACATCCACCACTGCTGGCGGCTCACCTCCAACAGTCCAACGCTACGCACTGTTCACATTTAACTGCCCGACACTACACAAGCAAATACTCCAACAGTGAGTCCAAGCAGCCACAGACTGCACACAGCGCAGTCAGCGATTTTCAAACAGAGCACTACCTGGCGTTACCGACATAAAAACCTAGGAACCCCATATTTGACGACTAGGCAGGCCACAACAAATGTGTGAAGTAGTGCTGGAGGGAACTGACTCCATGAATCCGAAAAGGTTCATAAATCCGTAAGACTACAAGGGGATGGAGTTCTCTTCTGAACAGGACGTTCCAAGGCATCCCAGATGTGCTCAATAACGGTCATGTATGGGGAGACTGGTGGCCAGCGGAAGTGTTTAAACTCAGGAGAGTATTCCTGGAGCCACTCTGTAGCAATTCTGGACGTGTGCGGTGTCGCATTGTCCTCCTGGAATTGCCCAACTCTGTCAGAATGCACAATGGACGTGAATGGATGCAGGTGATCAGACAGGATGCTTACGTACGTGTCACATGTCAGAGTCGTATCTAGACGTATCAGGGGTCCCATATCATTCCAACTGCACACACCTGACACCATTACAGAGCCTCCAGCAGCCTGAACAGCCCCCTGCTTACGTGCAGGGTCCATGGATTCATGAGGTTGTCTCTATACCCGTGCACGTCCATCCGCTCGATACAATTTGAAACGAGACTCGTCCGAAAGCCAACATTCGTTGGTGTGACGTCACGTCTGCTGCACTTCTGTTGAAATAGCTCGTTAGTATTTTATAAAATTTTAGACTTCATTTACTTATTTTAAAGTTTATTTGTGTTAATATTTCCCGTAAAAGTAACTTATTAGTGGATTTTCATTAATGTCAGTCTTTCTTCCTGTGTTATTGACTCGAGTGGTCTATTATTTCTGAGTCTGCTTGCGTCGTTCGTCTAAGCCTCGCGCCTCAGTAGTGTGTTTACATTTTGCGGCGTGCACTGCAGCTGTAGCGGTTATAAGCTAAGTACTGACAAACTTATTTGTGCTCTGTTATACAGTTGTCAAATTTAATAGATTTCAGCGGTGTTGCGTGCCGTTTGCGGCCAAATAACGACTTAATAAACTTCTGTAATCGTTCGCTCGCTGTGTTTTTTAGAGTTTTCAGTGCGTCGAAGTCGTTTAGTAAACTCTGTGCTTTAGTTTTCAACTGACGTTTATTATTCTTTCTAGTGAAATATTTCAGTAAAATTTTCATTCAGTGTTTTAACTTCGCTTACTGTTACAGTGGACGTTTGAATTTTATGGTTTTAGCTAATAATTTTGTGAAGTTTTGTTGGTATTGGTATTGGCTGTGGTGTAGTAGTATTAATACAAGTAGTTGCTTTCTTAGTGGGCAGAGAATTTCGAGACCATTATTGTTAGTTCTTAAATAGTTCTACTGGTGTAACTGAACTTTGGTAACGTAGACGTATAGTTTTTTTTTTCAGTAACTGTAAAATTTTACCACGACTGAGAAGTGTGGGCCCTGTCGTAGGTTTGTGAGTAGTGGATTACGGTGTGGGAATTGTTCAAAGTATTTTCATTGGGCGGAATGCAGTGGGGAAGCCAGTGGTCATTTCAGTGAGATCCTCTCCAGGGAATGCAGAATCTGTAGTAGAAACAAGTTGACAGGGAGCAGGAGCGTAAGATCTGTGCCCTTCAGGTGCAGTTACAATGCGCAAAGGAGGAACTAGATAGGTTGAGGAGGGTGGTGGGTGGTGGGGTATGGGAGCTGGCAGTTGGCAAGAAGGCAGCTAGGAAGAGGAGGTATTCAGACAGTTTTACTTTGCATACATGCAATAGATTTGTCCTACTGTCAGAGGAGTGGAGAGGAGCTGTAGCTGTAGATGTAGGGAACTTGCAGCAGTTCTCAGCAATTAGGACGCTAGGTTAGTTGCAAAGTCTAGCAGAAAGAAGGTTCTGCTGCTAGGTAGTTCCCACGATAGAGGTATGGGCCAGCAGTTGCAGGCAGTGTTGGGGAGGGAGTACCAGGTCACCAGCATTGTGAAGCCTAGTGCAGGGTTGGTTCAGGTGACTGAAAGCATAGGGGAGTTATGTAAGAATTTTATGGAGGAGGATCAGGTAGTGATAATGGGTGGGGCAGGGAACAGTCTCGATAGGGACAGGGAATATGATCTCATTGGTTAAGATAGCTACTCAAACTAATGTGCACTAATGTGCATTTCGTGCAACTGTTTCAGCGTCATGATCTGCCTCACCGTGATGCGGCTGTTAGGCGCGTTAACGTGGGGCTGGGGAGGGCACTGATGGTGGAGGGCATGGGACGCATCTCAGTGGTGCCAGTTGGGTCTAGCAGTAGATGGGGTTTCACTAGGCATGGCCTGCACCTCAACAGGTATGGGAAGGGGAGGCTGGCTAAGCTTATAGGTGACAGTGTAGTGGGTGGTGGTGGTGCCGGTGGTGTCACTCATGGAAAAATACCTGTAGTAGTTGCTGTTAGAGCTGCACCTTTTTTGGAATAAAGTCAACTGATAGGTTTACCTGCTTAAAGGAAGTCCCTCTAACTAAGGGCTCACCTTTAGAGGATGTAATGTTTCCAAGTAGAGAAGTAATTAGCATACTTCATCAAAATATAAGAAGTATTAGAGATAAAGTTAGTGAACTGCTAATAGATATTGACTCAGAAATTATTGTTATATTAGAGCACCACTTAAATAATTTGATAATCCAGAGGCTTCCTTTACCAGGCTACAGATTAATTGGCTGTTTCTCAAGGAGTTCCTTGCGGGAAGGGGGAGTGGCTCTAAAAAACAGTACTCCGTTTGAGTCCACAGACGTGTCACGACACTGCACTGAACAAATATTTGAAAGTTGTGAGGCGTTAGTTGAATTTAGTGAAACTAAACTTCCAATTGTTGTTGTTTATAGGTCCCCTAACTCTGATTTCAAAGCATTTATGCTCAAGCTAGAGAGGGTTCTTGATTCACTTTGTAGGAAGTACCAGAAAGTAATTATATGTGGTGACTTCAATATTAATTTTGTATATGATTGTGCAAGAAAAAGGATGTTGGTAGATCTCCTAAATTCATAAGATCTGATGCAAACTGTGTTTCTTTCCAACTAGGGTGCAGGGAAACAGTAGCACAGTCGTAGACAATATTTTTATTCATTCTTCATTACTAGATGGGCATTCCGTTAGTAAAAGTGTGAATGGCCTTTCAGACCATGATGCACATATTTTAACACTAAAAGGCTTTTGTACTCCAACCGATGTCTTATTTAATTACAAACTATGTAGGAAAGATAATCCAACAGCAATAGAGAGTTTTTAAACCTTGTCAAGGATCAAGGGTGGCAGGATGTTTATAGTGCCAATAGTATAGATGATAAATACAACGCTTTCTGTAACACATTTCTCATGCTCTTCGAGAGTTGCTTTCCATTAGAACATTCTAAACGGGGTATTAGCAGTAGTGGACAGTTAGGATATCATGTAGAACAAAGCAGGAATTATATAAAATGTTAGAAGTAGTCACAATCAAGCTACAGTAGCCCATTACAAACAGTATTGTAATGTGCTTAAAATGTTATTAGGAAGGCAAAGAGTATGTGGTATGCAAATAGAATAGCCAATTCACAGGATAAAATTAAAACCATATGGTTAGTTGTGAAGGAAGTGTCTGGTCAGCAGCACAAGGTCGACGATATAGACTCAGCTCGCAGTAAAAATATTTCTGTTACTGATAAATCAGATATATGTACAGTATTTAACAATCATTTTCTGAGCATTGCTTGTGAATTAAATAAAAATTTAGTTTATTCAGGAAATCATACAACGTTCTTGGCAAATGCCTTTCCAAGATTGATGTATGAAATACTCCTCTGTGATACATACAAGAGGAAGAGTGAGTTAATAATTAAATCACTGAAGACTAGGGACTCTCATGTCTAGCAGAATATTAAAGTACTGTGCTACACATGTTAGCTCTGTATTTAGCCATATTTGTAATTTTTCCTTTAGAAATGGTCAGTTTCCTGAATGATTAAAGTACTCAGTAGTAAAGCCGCTTTGTAAAAAGTGAGAAAGGGATAATGTAGATAATTTTAGACCAATTTCTATGCCATACGTGTTTGTAAAAGTAATAGGAAAGGCTGCGTATGTAAGGATAATTGATCATTTAATATCATATAATTTGCTATCAAATGTACAGTTCGGCTTTAGAAGTCGATTAACAACTGAAAATGCTATATTCTCTTTTCTTTGTGAGGTACTGGATGGGCTAAACGAAAAGTTTCGAACGCTTGGCGTATTTTTTGATTTAACTAAGGCATTTGATTGTGTTGATCACAAAATATTGCTCCAGAAGTTGGACCATTACGGAATACGGGGAGTAGCTCACAATTGCTTCACCTCTTGCTTTAGCAACAGGCAGCAAAAGGTCATTGTTCACAATGTTGATAACGGCTGTGATGTGGGATCTGAGTGAGGTACTGTCAAGTGGGGGGTGCCCCAGGGATCAGTGTTGGGGCCACTCATGTTGCTTATTTATATAAATGATATGCCCTCTAGTATTACAGGTAACTCTAAAATATTTCTGGTTGCTAATGACACTAGCTTGGTAGTAAAGGATGTTGTGTGCAACATTGATTTGGTTTCAAATAGTGCAGTACATGAACTCAGTTCATGGCTTGTAGAAAATAAACTAACATTAAATCACAGTAAGACTCAGTTTTTACAATTTCTAACACACAATTCAACAAAACCTGACGTTTTAATTTCACAGAACGGGCATATGATTAGTGAAACTGAACAGTTCAAATTTTTAGGGGTTCAGATATATAGTAAGCTGTCGTGGAAAGCCCTCGTTCAGGATCTTGTTCAAAGGCTTAATGCTACCATTTTTACTATTCGAACGGTATCAAAAGTGAGTGATACTTCGACACGAAAATTACTCTACTTTGCCTATTTTCATTCGCTTATGTGGTATGGTATTATATTTTTGGGTAACTCTTCCCATTCTACAAGGATATTTTTGACACAGAAACGGGCGGATTGGGCAATAAGTGGTGTGAGTTCTCGAACCTCTTGTCGACCTCTGTTCACGAGTCTGGGTATTTTGACATTGGCCTCTCAATATGTACATTCCTTATTGTCGTTTCTTGTTACCAATATTAGTTTATTCCCAAGAATAAGCAGCTTTCACTCGGTTAACACTCGGCAGAAATCAAACCTGTATTTGGATCGGACTTCCTTAACTCTTGTGCAAAAAGGTGTGCAGTATACTGCTGCATCCATTTCCAATAAGCTGCCACTCGAATTCAAAAATCTTAGCAGTAATCCACGCGCTTTCAAATCGAAACTGAAGAGTTTCCTCATGGGTCACTCCTTCTGTCGAGGAGTTCCTTGAAAACTTAAGCTGGATCTCATTGTATTGCTGATAGCGTGTACTTAAACTTATGTACTGACTTTTTCCAAGTTCTTGGACATTTATTTTTATCTGTTATTACTTTTGTGTTGTAATTTCATGTACTGACACGTTCCATGACCTTGGAGATTTGCTCCTCAATTTGGTCCTACGGAAATTGACATGTAAATAAATAAATAAATAAATGATGTTTCGTTGAATGTTTCGCACGCTGACGCTTGTCGATGGCCCAGCGTTGATATCTGCAGCAATTTGAGGATGGATTGCACTTCTCTAACGTTGGACGATTCTCTTCGGTCGTCGTCGGTCCCGTCCTTACAGGATCTTTTCTCGGCTACAGCGATGTCAGAGATTTCATGTTTTACCGGATTCCTGATATTCACGGTACACTCGCGAAACGGTCGTACGAGAAAATCCCCACTTCATCGCTACCTCAGAGATGCTGTGTCCCACCGCTCGTGCGCCGACAACAACACGATGTTCAAACTCACTTAAAATAGGTTTAGCAATGTACGAAGCAAGAGAGTCAGTACCATTTCCAATTTTCAATGAGTTATCGGTAAATATGTGAGCCCCCGGGTCTCCTGTCTTTATTGCACCCATATTTTCTTAAAAGATAATTTTTCAAATTTATCGCAAAATATTAATGTCTTAAAAACTTGCGTCTGTTTCATGTGCCGGTGTTGACTTTGCAATTACCGGTAATGTTTGTCGAAAGTCCCCTGATAGTAGC